>NC_041390.1:118303802-118324407 GCF_002162155.2 Triticum dicoccoides | reverse complement strand
AACCCCAGCCCCTGAAATGCTGACATGTGGATGCCTATTGGTCCCGGTTGGTGCCACCAACCGGGACAAAAGGCCCTCCTGCCTAGGCTCGACGCACCGGCCACGTGGAGGCCCATCTGTCCCGGTTCGTGTAAGAACCGGGACTAAAGGGTTAGGGCATTAGTAACGACCCTTTAGTCCCGGTTCACAAACGGGACAAAAGGCCCTTACCAACCAGGACGAATGGGGGTTTTTCTACTAGTGGCACCATACAACTTGTATTTTTAGCCTCCCATTCCGTGGTGGACCAGCAGCCCATTTGCTGGGCGGGCCAACCTACAGAAACCAGCACTCGATTTTTCATCAAGCCCCCAAAACAACGCAGTACTATGCTTGTTTTGAGGCCGAAAACATTACGACAGGGGTTGAGCGGGGGAGGGGGGAAGACAGAGCAAAAAGATTAAAAAGAGCTGATGCACCATTGCTACCCTAACAAAGCAGGTGCAATTCTTCTCGGGAAGAAGGTGTGCCGTTGACACCCACACATCGCAAATCCCACAGTAGGCATACTAACAAGTTCACACACAAGTACAACAGAAAAGGTAAACATTTGTATCAAACTCAGCTTCACATGACACGTTCATATTCATAGCCAACATTCACAATCAACAACTCAAAAGATTCATATATACACAAGTTCAACATGTTTATGCATCCAAATGATTGATAGATCACACGCCAATATTCATAGATAGTTCATAAAAAGATTCAGATATACACATGTTCAGTATGTTTATGCATCCAAATGATTGAGATCACAACCAATATCATCCATGGATGAACTTTAATTACCTAGGGTACACACTGGTAAATGTTGTTCAGTCGGAGGCACTTCTTGCTAAAATTAATGCTTGTACGAGTAAACTTTCGGGTACATAAGAGGCACCACAGACAATCTGAACATGGCTTGTAGGTTTATCCTCAAATAGTGGCCTTGTGCCGAGGGAGGTTTGAGCAACTTGGCCACTACTTTCATTCAACTAGTTTACTGGCTCATCTTGGTCCTGGAGCTCGCAAAAATTCTACATTGCAGACAAGAAAGGAGGCGGTTGAGAGGATGAACCACCCAAATTTTTTGTGCAGTTCAACTGAAATGGGGCATCCCTGGTGTGCAGACTGATTAAGTGCCAGATGAATATACAGCTTAGAGCAACCGGTTTACCATGCATTGCCAGCCCAGAGACCCTGTCTTCTGGCAACACACAACATCTTGCTACAGAAAACAACCGCTTTATTGATGCTAGCGGATCAAAGTTTATATTACAACAGGTAACGAGGCCAAGCGGCACACACGGTGCAGCTGAACAATATGTACATTATTTAGTGAACATAAAGGGGCCTCTATCATAACAACTACGCGGCAGCGGAACAACATCGTAGCGGAACTCCATAGCACAGGGACACCGATGTGGACACGATCTAGACTCGGACAACACTCGTCTCCAACGAGACCTTCCTGAGATATTGCATGACACGCCAGGTCAGTACATAGAATGTACTTACAAGCTCACAACAAACATAAACATAATGACAAACAATATCATGATAATTAACCAATTAATAATAATGCAACAATATAGCCAACATGTTGTGATCATGCTCTTGTGAGAAAAATCGCTCGGACTGGCTTACCAATGGTGATCGCTCTTGGATCACAAACATACCAACCTCAAACTAGGGATATCTCGTGATCTTTCGGGTGACCACAACCACGACCAATATTTGGTCTCAAACGGTGATCCTTCCAGCGATCAGAACCACAACCAACACTTGGTCTCAAATAACAAGATGACCCTCCCGCCATCATCAACAGTGCAAAGTTCATAACTTAGTGTGCAAGATTTATTAAACGTTGACCCATGGTGTGTGACCTACTTTCGAGCGTGTCCGTAACCGTGGACTCGGCTATCGATAGATTAATACACTCTGCAGAGGTAGCACACTGTACCCACACCACGGAACCCATGGCCTCGCACTCCCATTCGAGTGGACCAACGGCATTCCGACGAAACCCCTCCATTGTCATGACACTCTCCTGGCCACTCCGACTCACTCCCCACTGGGCTAGTCCTAGGTGGCCCCGTGTCTACCAAAGACACAATGATCACTCTCGTGGCCAAAACATAAACTGTCCCACACGGGGACACGGTATCAAAATATCAACAACGGGCACACAAGGTTATGTCTTCTTACCGGGCCAGGGTATCGCGTGCCCATAACCTTCCCTCGTTGGAGGCACCGACTAGAGGCATGACAACGGAACGGATAAAGGCCTTCCCATAAAGGCAAATGCGGTTGCACTGGGAAAACTCGATTCAGTGGCACCATGACCCGGTCAACGATATACTCAACTTGAGTTATTATCAAGTTCAACTTAAAGTGAAAATAACCGGTGTCATAGTACGCCATGAAATGCAGCACTAACATATGCATCACATATCCACATAAATGACTGAGTCAAGTATATCCACACTAAGCCTAAACATCAACAACTCATGACACTTCTCTGGTTAGGATTAAACCTTACTTTAAACAGAATCTTTTCTAGCAAATTTATCATTTTTCTCATGCAAGAAAAATAACTCCATATAATTACTTATATCCATAACTATATTACTCTTTCATAACAAAAATTAATTCTAGTTTCTTTACCAACTTAGTTAGCTTTAAACTTTCTGTAAATCAAGCATATTAACTTAAACAAGCAACTAACAGAATATAAATAACATAATAGTGATTTAAATGCATGGATTAAATCATTCATTCAAGTAGGAAAATCACAAATATTGTAATGGCACCATGAAAATGTTGCTATGGCTTGCCTTAGTACAGATGAGGTTCACAAGCCTCCTGGTGATCCTCAAGACAAGCCTCACCCTTTGAAAATATTTATAAACACAAAAAGAAAACATCAAGAACCCTTCTGAAATTCACCAGAAAATCTAGACAGCAGGGAAAAATCCCATTTTTGGTGAGCTGTTAGATTTCTTTACAAAGAACACAATGCAAAAAGAATCAATTCATTTGGACTTATGGTTAAAGAGTTCTGGCTGTTTGAAGCTCTTTGGAAAAATATGAAATTTGAATTTAAATAAAAACAGACTGGGGGGTGACATCGAAGGCGTAAAGCCTCGGAGCGCCACCACTCGTACCGCTTCGCGCGCGTACTGAGTGGCTGACTAGCGGGCCCCGCTAGTCAGGTGAGGGGGAGAGGGAGAAGGAAACAGAGGATGGTGCAGCTTCGTCGGAGCACACGCCGGCGACAAGGGCTTCTTGGCCAAAATGAGAGGGGGGGATCGAGACAGGAGATGGAGGCACACCTGCTCGTACCCGTAGAGTAGCTAGGGGTGGTCGGACAGCGTCGTAATCAACCTCTCTAGCGGAGGCAGAGAGCGGAGGTCGCCGGGGATGAAGACGACGGCGAACAGAGGCGACTCCAGGGGCTCCAACCAGGCGGAACAGCACCACCGGAGAGCGGCGGAGGCCCTAGAAGGGTTGCCCAGGCCTGGGAGGGGCTGGAGCTACGGAGACGACCCAGGGGGATCGCCGGCGAGCTCAAGCTCGGGGACGGCGGCCCGCGGCCTGCCCGGCCGGGCTACGACTATCTACGAGATTGTGGAGTGCGTGGGAGGCGTGGATGGTGCTTCAGGAGGCTAGGGAGGGCTCCATTTATAGCCGAGCATCGAGGAGGGTTTGGGCTCCACCGATGGACACTTGGACACGGCGCCCAGCGATGAACGACATCGGTTAGAGGAGGAGAAGGCGACGCAGCTCACGCGGGGACTGTGGGCGAACGGGGACGAGCACAGGGGCACTGGGGTGACGACGAGCACAGGGGCACTGGGGTGACGACGAGCACAGTGCGCACCACACTGTTACGTTGGCCGGACCGCGCCCGTGCTCACTATGGTGAGCTCCGGCATCGGCGAGCGCCAGGAGGGAGTTAATAGAGCTTGGACGAAGATTGTGGTGAAATTTGGCAAGCTTAGGCAGTCGGGGCAGCAAGCACACGAGCAACGAAAGCTCGGGCGCGACGCAGAGCGCGTCGACACGCAGGTTGGCATCGTGTACACGCGTGGTCACCGCATGAACTCTGCCCTCAGGCCGACCTAAGTCCAAATTTCATGTCTGGCTTGTTGTTCGTGATAGTTTTGAAGATTACCACACTTTGGTTTGGACCCAGACGCAGTAGGATAGATTTTAACTGCCTAGTAAGTTTCTGATCAGTAACTTTGAGAGCTTACTGTGGTCAAACGGCTGGGAGTTGGGAGCTGGGATTTGGAGGTTAGCAATCATCTACTAAGGTGATGATGCACAAGAAAAATCAGCCACAATGTAGCAAGTAAAATGGTAGTTGCTATAGAAACCACCATTTCTGTCCAGAACAGAAAATATTTTCTGTAGCAAAAAATAGTACAAAAAGTGATGAAATGTTTTTTCTTAGGAAGGTGCCCTAGGGTTCAAAGAATATTTCTGAATTTTCTCAGATTTTTGTGGGCAAGAAAAATTGGGGTTGCTTTGGAGCACATTGAGCTAGCTAGGGTTTAAGAGAGGGAAATGAATATTTTTCATTTAAGAAAAATATTCCAAATATTATTTTGAGGTGAACCAGAGTGGGAATGATGGTTAGAGAGGGAAATGGGACACTTGGGTGAAAGCCAAGGGGTACCCAAGTGTTTAAGTCCATATGAAAAGATTCAAAACTCCAAATTTCAAATTCAAACCAACTGAAAATCAGGCAAAGAAAAGAGGGCAAAAACCAGGCTGTCACAAACCTCCCCCACTTAGAATGAATCTCGTCCTCGAGATTCGTTTTCTTGGGAAAACCATTCTGGATAATGTTCCTTTAGAAATTCTTCCCGTTCCCACGTTGATTCTGACTCTGTGTGATGCTCCCATTGAACCTTGTAGAACTTCCTTACTTTACTACGAGTGACCCTTTTCATCTGATCCAAAATTTTAACCGGCCTCTCTTCATATGTTAAGTCCTTTGCCAACTCTATTTCAGTCATAGAAGTCTTTTTCTCAGGCCGCCATATGCATCGGCTCAATTGTGAAACATGAAACACGTTGTGCACGTCCAACAATTCAGGGGGTAGTTCCAACTGATATGCAACAGTACACACTTGTGACATAACTGGAAATGGACCAATAAATCTGGGTGCCAACTTTCAACGAGTCTGGAATCTCTTGATTCCTTTCATAGGAGTGACTCGGAGGTATACGTGTTCTCCGGGTTCAAAAACTGATCTGTCGGTGCTTTGCATCATAATAACTCTTCTGTCGGGATTGGGCCAATTGCAATCCATCTCTGATTTCCTTAACTTGTTTCTCAGCTTCCATCATGAGATATGTTCCAAAGATACGGCTATCTACAGTTTGAGACCAATTTAAAGGAGTGCGGCACTTACGGCCATAGAAAGCCTCATATGGTGACATCTTTAGACTGGTCTGGAAGCTATTGTTGTAAGAGAACTCGGCATACGACAGACAGTCTTCCCATTTAGGTCCTTGGGCCAAAGCACATGCTCGCAGCATATCTTCGAGTATTTGGTTTACCCGCTCTGTCTGTCCATTAGTGTGAGGATGATAAGCGGTACTGTATTTCAGCGCTGTCCCCAAGGCTTGATGGAGATGTGACCAAAAAGTGGAGGTAAAAAGTGAACATCGGTCAGAAGTGATGGTTCGGAGTACTCCATGCAGACTGACTATTCTGGATACATACATCTGTGGAAGTTGATCCGCTCGATATGTGGTTCTAATCGGGATAAAGTGAGCAACCTTGGTTAAGGTGTCCACTATGACCCAGATTGCATCATTGCCTCGCTGAGTATTAGGTAGTCCTGTGATGAAATCCATGCAGACATCATCCCATTTCCATTGTGAAACTGGCAACGGTTGGAGAAGTCTGGCTGGCTTCTGATGCTCCGCCTTCACCTTGTTGCATATGTCGCAACATGCCACAAAATAGGCAATATCTTTCTTCATTCCATCCCACCAGAATATTTGTCGAGGGTCTTCATACATTTTTGTACCTCCAGGATGAATGGAATACGAAGATTCGTGTGCTTCTGACAGGATTTACTGCTTTAAATCCGCTTGATTGGGTACACAAATCCTTCCATGGAAGCGGAGGGTACCAAATTGATCCTTCGAGAAATCTGAGGTCTGTCCTGCTACCATATTCTTGGCATGTTTCTGCAGGATGGTGTCAGCTGGCTGGGCCTTGCGGATCTCTTCCTCAAGTGTGGGGGCAACTTCCAAAATATTAGCAAGGCCGGCATCAACTATGACCAGGTTGAGCTGAGCAATCTCCTCTTGAAGTTCAGGAGGCAAGGATTTCAATATGACATTTAGGCTGACAGGCCTTCGACTGAGTGCATCGACAACCATGTTAGCCTTACCCGGGTGGTAATTTATTCCAAGATCATAATCCTTGACTAAATCAAGCCATCTTCGTTGACGGAGGTTTAAATCTGGCTGAGTAAATATATACTTGAGACTTTGGTGATCGGTAAAAATTTGGCACCTCTTCCCGATAAGATAGTGTCTCCAAATTTTTTAGAGCATGAACTACCGCGGCCAATTCTAGATCATGAGTAGGATAATTTCCTTCATGGGGTCGTAGATGTCGTGATGCATAGGCTACTACCTTGCCGTCTTGCATAAGTACGCATCCAAGTCCTTGTCTGGAGGCGTCACAGTATACATCAAAACTACGATAGGTATTAGGAAGAGTCAACACAGGTGCATTCGTCAGCCGTATCTTTAGCTCATTGAAACTTTTCTCACAGTCCTCAGTCCATTCAAACTTCTTATCCTTTTTGAGTAGCTCCATCATGGGTTTAGCAATCTTGAAAAACCCTTCAATGAAACGACGGTAGTAACCGGCTAATCCAAGAAAACTCCGGATCTGTGATATGGTTGTGGGTGGCAACCAATCGAGCACATCCTTTACTTTGATCGGGTCCACGGCTATACCTTCGGCGGATAGCACATGTCCAAGAAATCCAACTTGCTTGAGCCAAAATTTGCATTTACTGAATTTGGCGTATAGCTGATGATCGCGGAGTCGTTGTAACACTGTTCGGAGGTGTTCTTTGTGATCTTCTTCACTTCTTGAGTAAATAAGTATGTCATCGATGAAGACTACCACGAACTTATCGAGGAAGTCCATGAATACTTTGTTCATCATATCCATGAAGAAGGTAGGGGCGTTGGTGAGACCAAACGACATAACTGTATATTCATAAAAACCGTATCGAATGGTGAATGCGGCCTTAGGAATATCTTCCTTTTTAATCTTGAGCTGATGATATCCTGTCCGTAAATCAATCTTGGAGAATACCTTGGCCCCACTGAGCTGATCAAACAAGTCATCAATCCTTGGCAGCGGATATTTGTTTTTGATAGTGACATCACTCAGCTGACAGTAATCCACACACATGCGGAGGCTGCCATCCTTTTTGTCCACGAAGATAGCAGGTGATCCCCATGGTGAAGAGCTGGGATGGATATATCCTTTCTGGAGCATTTCATCAAGTTGTTTCTTTAGTCCACTAATTCTGATGAGGGCATCCGGTAATACTTCTTGTATAAAGGTGCGGTTCCAGGCACAAGATCTATTGCAAAATCAAGCTCTCGATCTGGTGGCATGCCTGGCAGCTCTTCTGGAAATACATCAGGAAACTCACTGACCACCAAAATTAATTCCAATTCAGACACAGCGGTGAAGACCATTTGTTTATTGGGTATGCTTCTACGAGCATAGAATTTGGTAATCTGCCCCTTCTGACTGGTTAAAGTGACTTCTCGGGTCGCGCAATTTATGCATACTTGATATTGAGTCAGCCAGTTCATACCCAAGATAACATCCAACTTAGCAGACTCGATAGTTATCAAAGAAGTTAGAAAACAGACTCCGTTCATGTTGATTTCCAGATTACGATAGACCAGATTGCTCTTGATTAGGGATCCCGGGGTTTGTACCAGTATATTGTTGCCCAAAAGCGAACAAGGAAATTTGCTTTGGGTAACAAAACTCCAAGAAATGAAAGAGTGGGAAGCCCCAGAGTCAAATAAAATTACTGCAGGTATGTTATTAACAGAAAACATACCAATGACGACTTCGGGGTTCTCTTGGGCTTCATCGGCGGAGAGGTGATGAACGTGCCCAGTGATGTTTTGCTAGTTTGGGCATGATTCCATAAAGTTGACTTGTGGCCTGAATAGAGCCTTCGCCTTGCTGTTCTTGGGACACTGTCTGGCATAATGTTCGGTTTGCCCACAACTGAAGCAAGAATTGTTGCGCTGGCACTCCTCGTGCACTGGGTTGGTCACGGCATTCTTGACTTGGGTGGTGGTCTTATTAACATTTTGTTGCCAATTGGGCTTGTATTCCACCTGAGTCTGCTGCCAGGTACGAGCCTTTGGCACGGGTTGCCCATCCTTCATTGACTCAAACTTGCGCTTGTGGTCGTTGTTAGCAGGCCTATTATCTGATACAAGCTTGTGTTCCCTTTCAGCAATGAAAGCCTTTTTCACCAGAGTTTGGAAATCTGGGAAATCAAACATACTGAGGGTACACCGGAGTTGCAGGTTTAATCCACCAAGAAATCTGTCAATTTTTCTTTCTTCAGTGGCCACGTCATATAGGGAGTAACGTGACAGATGATTGAATTTTTGCAAATATTCACCCACAGACTGATTTCCTTGGAGAAGCGCGAGAAATTCACGCTGGTTAGTCTTCATAATTCCAGTAGGGATATGATATTTCCGGAACTGATCCTTGAATTTTGACCAGGTGATTTCTTCATCAACAACCCACTTGGCTTTTATATTTTCCCACCATATGGCAGCATCGCCTACAAGATAATGAGTTGCAAATGGAACTTTATCATCTTCTTTAGTACGAGCAATCTCAAGTTTCCTCTCAATGGTTCGCAACCAATCGTCTACATCCAAGGGGTCAATAACCTGACTGAAACTGGGAGGTTTGGTCCTCTGAAAATCTTACAGCTTGGAGTGATGATCGTTCTGATTTCCATTATGTCCAACCATAGCTTGCACACTTCTTAATATTTCAATCAGATCATTATTCCATCTTTCCTCAAACATACACAAAATTTGCTCGGTGGAGGCGGTGGTGGAACGTACGGCTCGGGGGAGTGTCCTGCCTGTCGTGCGGAACGACGAACAGGAGTACCCTCGTGAACGTTGCTACTGCTGCCTCCCCGCGGCATCCTATTGTGGCTTTTTCCCAAGACAACACAATTGAGATGAGAAACATTCAAAATAAATTGGGGAAAAGCCAGTAATAAAAGCCCGAGAAAAAACTGAAATGACGACGAAAATACGGCGAATAAAATAGAGTTCCAACATAATTATACATAGACTCATACATGAAAGATAAACAACATGCCTGGTTCAACTAATCTCATACATGAAACGAAACCTCATGACTCGTATGACTACACTCGTACACCATCCTCACGACTGCGAATACTCAGAAGCTCTACTGCTATGCTGGTGCTGCGGGGTCCTCTCCTGAAGCGAACTCGGATCCTTAACTGACAAGGTTAACTGAGACCTCCAGGTTAAAGGTAACACGACGACGTTGCCTCGAGGGCTCTCCCTCAGGGACAGGTGTAGGGTGAAGCATCGGGGCTACAGGAGTCGTGATAAGTGAAACCCACTCGGTAGGGGCAGTGAGAGGATTCACGGTCGCGGCGCCCGAGCTACTCGGAGGAGTAACCGGTGAAACATGGGAACTAGAACTTGCTAGAATATAAGGAGTAACTCCCAGGGAGGATGGAGCAGTGGCAGATCTAGTAGAGACTAAAGAAGAGGCTAAAGCAGTACGAGCGTGAGTCAGCTCTCGAGCCAGCTCGTGGATCATAAGATAGCTAGCGGTGATATAACGAGCAAGGTGGCTAGCAACACTGTCAGACTCCGGATCAATGATAGGGAAACGGACATGACCATTGTCGTGCATAGATGGGTAGTAGTAGAAACCTGGGTGGTTCTGCACCCAGACCTTCTTGGAACGAAGCTTGACAAGGACCTCGAACGTAGCAAACTGGACAGCCTGAGAAGCGGTAGAAGCATAACCGCTCCGAGAGATACGACTGTAAGTGCTGGAATCAGAACTGGTGCGCAGAGTAACCACTGCGTGATACTCATACACTGAGTCAGCTAGACGCTCCCGGTACACACGATAGACTGGATTGTCACCGAGGGGGTATAGCCGACGCCACTCGTTACTAAGGAGATGCGGCGACGTGAACGGCATCAGCTGCAACTGGCACGGATACGGCATCAGAGCCATCTACACTCACAACCATTAGTAGGTTAGCATAAAAATAAAACAAGTGCATGCAATGCAACAACCAGCTACAAATGCTACAGGCACTCAACTTAAACTCGTATCTAACGTCCAGTTAACACGTCGTAGTCTAGCGTGGCCTACTGTCCGCGCGGCTCTGATACCAAGCGTTGTGGCACCCCGGCTCAAAGCAACCGGTTTACCATGCATTGCCCGCCCAGAGACCCTATCTTCAAACAACACACAACATCTTGGTACAAAAAACAACCGCTTTATTGATGCTAGCAGATCAAAGTTTATATTACAACAGGTAATGAGGCCAAGCGGCACACACGGTGCGATTGAACAATATGTACATTATTTAGTGAACATAAAGGGGCCTCGATCATAACAACTATGCGGCAGCGGAACAACGTCGTAGTGGAACTCCATAGCACAGGGACACGATGTGGACACGATCTAGACTCTGACAGCACTCCTCTCCAACGAGGCCTTCCTGAAATCTAGCATGACACGCCGGGTCAGTACATTGAATGTACTTGCAAGCTCACAACAAATAAAAACATAATGACAAACAATATCATGATAATTAACCAATTATTAGTAATGCAACAATATAGCCAACATATTGTGATCATGCTCTTATGAGAAAAATCTCTCGGACTGGCTTACCAATGGTGATCGCTCTTGGATCACAAACTTACCAACCTCAAACTAGGGATATCTCGTGATCTTTCCGGCAACCACAACCACGGCCACTATTTGGTCTCAAACAGTGATCCTTTCGACGATCACAACCACGACCAACACTTGGTCTTAAACAACAAGATGACCTTCCCGCCATCATCAACAGTGCAAAGTTCATAACTTAGTGTGCAAGATTTATTAAACGTTGACCCATGGTGTGACCTACTTTCGAGCATGTCCGTAACCGTGGACTTTGCTATCGATAGATTAATACACTCTGCAGAGGTAGCACACTGTACCCACACCACGGAACCCATGGCCTCGCACTCCCATTCGAGTGGACCAACGGCATTCCGACGAAACCCCTCCATTGTCATGACACTCTCCCAGCCACTCCGACTCACTCCCCACTGGGCTACTCCTGGGTGGCCCCGTGTCTACCAAAGACACAACGACCACCGTCGTGGCCAAAACATAAACTGTCCCACATGGGGACATGGTACCAAAATCTCAACAACGGGCACACAAGGTTATGTCTGCTTACCGGGCTAGGGTACGGCACGCCCATAACCTTCCCTCGTTGGAGGCACCGACCGGAGGCATGACAACGAACCGAATAAAGGCCTTCCCAAAGGCAAATGTGGTTGCACTGGGAAAACTCGATTCAGTGGCACCATGACCCGGTCAACGATATATTCAAGTTGAGTTATTATCAGGTTCAACATAAAGTGAAAATAACCGGTGTCATAGTATGCCATGAAATGCAACACTAACATATGCATCACATATCCACGGAAATGACGGAGTCAAGTATATCCACACTAAGCATAAACATCAACAACTCATGACACTTCTCTGGTTAGGATTAAACCTTACTTTAAACAGAATCTTTTGTAGCAAATTTATCATTTTTCTCATGCAAGAAAAATAACTCGATATAATTACTTATATCCATAACTATATTACTCTTTCATAACAAAAATTATTTCTAGTTTCTTTATGAACTTAGTTAGCTTTAAACTTTCTGTAAATCAAGCATATTAACTTAGACAAGCAACTAACAGAATATAGATAACATAATAGTGATTTAAATGCATGGATTAAATCATTCATTCAAGTAGGAAAATCAAAAATATTGTAATGGCACCATGAAAATGTTGTTGTGGCTTGCCTTAGTGCAGATGATGTTCACAAGCCTCCTAGTGATCCTCAAGACAAGCCTCACCCTCTGAAAATATTTATAAACACAAAAAAAACATCAAGAACGCTTCTGAAATTTACTAGAAAATCTAGACAGCAGGGGAAAATCCCATTTTTGGTGAGCTGCTAGATTTCTTTACAAAGAACACAATGCAAAAAGAATCAATTCATTTGAACTTATGGTTAAAGAGTTTTGGCTGTTTGAAGCTCTATGGAAAAATATGAAATTTAAATTTAAATAAAAACAGACTGGGGGTGACGTCGAAGGCGTAAAGCCTCGCGGCGCCACCACTCATACCGCTTCATGCGCATAGTGAGTGGCTGACTAGCGGGCCCCGCTAGTCAGGTGAGGGGGAGAGGGAGAAGGAAACAGAGGACGGCGCGGCTTCGCCGGGGCACACGCCGGCGACGAGGGCTTTTTGGCCAAAACGAGAGGGAGGGATCGAGAGAGGAGACGGAGGCGCACCTGCCCGTACCCGTAGAGTAGCTAGGGGTGGTCGGACAGCGTCGGAATCAACCTCTCTAGCGGAGGCAGAGAGCGGAGGTCGCCGAAGACGAAGACGATGGCGAACAGAGGCGACTCCAGGGGCTCCAACCAGGCGGAACAGCACCACCGGAGAGCGGCGTAGGCCCTGGAAGGGTTGCCCAGGCCTGGGAGGGGCTGGAGCTACGGAGACGACCCGAGGGGATCGCCGGCGAGCGCGAGCTCGGGGAGGGGCTGGAGCTACGGCTATCTACGAGATTGTGGAGTGTGTGGGATGCGTGGATGGTGCTCGAGGAGGCTGGGGAGGGCTCCATTTATAGCCGAGCATCGAGGGGGGTTCGGGCTCCGCGGTGGACACCTGGACACGGCGCCCGGCGATGAACGGCGTCTGTGAGAGGAGGAGAAGGTGAAGCAGCTCACGCGGGGACGAGCACAGGGGCACTGGGGTGACGACGAGCACAGTGCGCACCGCACTGTTGCGTTGGCCAAATCGCGCCCGTGCTCGCTGCAGCATCGACGAGCGCCAGGAGGGAGTTAAGAGAGCTTGGACGAACATTGTGGCGAAGTTTGGCAAGCTTAGGCAGTCGGGGCAGCGAGCACGCGAGCAACAGAAGCTCGGGCACGACGCAGAGCGCGTCGACATGCAGGTTGGCATCGTGTACACGCGTGGTCACCGCGTGAACTATGCCCTTAAGCCGACCTAAGTCCAAATTTCATGTCTGGCTTGTTGTTCGTGGTAGTTTTGAAGATTACCACGCTTTGGTTTGGACCCAGACGCAGTAGGATAGATTTCAGCTGCCTAGTAAGTTTCTGATCAGTAACTTTGAGAGCTTACTGTGGTCAAACGGCTAGGAGTTGGGAGCTGGGATTTGGAGGTTAGAAATCATCTACGAAGGTGATGATGCATAAGAAAAATCAGCCACAATGGAGCAAGTAAAATGGTAGTTGCTGTAGAAACCACCATTTCTGTCCAGAACAGAAAATATTTTCTATAGCAAAAATACTCCAAAAAGTGATGAAATATTTTTGCTCAGGAAGGTGCCCTAGGGTTCAAAGAATATTTGTGAATTTTCTTAGATTTTTGTGGGCAAGAAAATTTGGGGTTGCTTTGGAGCACATTGAGCTAGCTGGGGTTTAAGAGAGGGAAATTAATATTTTTCATTTAAGAAAATTATTCCAAATATTATTTTGAGGTGAACCAGAGTGGGAATGATGGTTAGAGAGGGAAATGGGAAACTTGGGAGAAATCCAAGGAGTACCCAAGTGTTTAAGTCCATATGAAAAGATTCAAAACTCCAAATTTCAAATTCAAACCAACTAAAAATCAGGAAAAGAAAAGAGGGCAAAAACTAGGCTGCCACAGGAACCTATTATTAAAATTAAAATTAAAGATCATGAATGCTATGCTTTATGTGATTTGGTGCTAGTGTTTCCATGATTCCTAAAACTTTGTGTGATGTGCTAGGTTTCCCTGAATTTGATGATTGTTCTTTAAATTTGCATCTTGCAGATTCCACCATTAAGAAACGTATGGGAAGGATTAATGATGTTCTTATTGTTGCAAATAGGAATTATGTGCCCGTAGATTTCATTTTTCTTGATATGAACTGCAATCCTACTTGTCCTATTATTCTTGGTAGACCTTTCCTTAGAACGATTGGTGCAATTATTTACGTGAAAGAAGGAAATGTTAGATTCCAATTTTCATTAAGGAAGGGCATGGAACACTTTCCTAGGAATAAAATTAAATTACCTTATGAATCTATTATAATAGCCACTTATGGATTGCATACCAAAGATGATAATACCTAGATCTATTCTTGTTTTATGCCTAGCTAGGGGCGTTAAACGATAGCGCTTGTGGGGAGACAACCCAATTTTATTTTTGTTTCTTATTTTTGGTTCCTGTTTAGCAATAAATAAATCATCTATCCTCTGTTATGATTGTGTTTTTTGTGTTTTAATTAGTGTTTGTGCCAAGTAAAGCCTTTAGGATCTTCTTGGATGATTGTTGTTTGATCTTGCTGAAAAATCATAAAGTATGCGCTCACGAGAATAATTTTCATTTTTTTACCAGAGAGCGATAAAATAGAAATTCCAACTGCAGTAGATCAACATACCAATTATTTAGGACTTCCTAATTTCTCAGGATGTTTGGAGTTACATAAGTATTCGGAACCTACATATTACTACAGACTGTTCTGTTTTTGACAGATTATGTTTTTCGTGGGTTCTTTGCTTATTTTGATGAATCTATGGCTAGTATAGGGGGGTATGAACCATAGAGAAGTTGGAATACAGTAGGTTTAACACCAATATAAATAAAGAATGAGTTCATTACAGTACCTTAAAGTGGTGATTTGTTTTTTATACTAACGGAGCTCATGAGATTTTCTGCTGAGTTTTGTGTTGTGAAGTTTTCAAGTTTTGGGTAAAGATTTGATGGATTTTGGAATAAGGAGTGGCAAGAGACTAAGCTTGGGGATGCCCAAGGTACCCCAAGGTAAAATTCAAGGACAACTAAAAGCCTAAGCTTGGGGATGCCCCGGAAGGCATCCCCTCTTTCGTCTTCGTCCATCGGTAACTTTACTTGAGGCTATATTTTTATTCACCACATGATATGTGTTTTGCTTGGTGCGTCTTGTATGATTTGAGTGTTTCATTTTTAGTTTACCCCAATCATCCTTGCTGTACATACCTTTTGGAGAGACACACATGAATCGGAATTTATTAGAATACTCTTTGTGGTTCACTTATATCTTTTGAGCTAGATAATTTTGCTCTAGCGCTTCACTTATATCTTTTAGAGCATGGTGGTGGTTTTACTTTATAGAAATTATTGATCTATCATGCCTCACTTATATCATTTTGAGAGTCCTTTATAAGAGCATGGTAATTTTCTTCGGTAGTTGTCACAGCCCTAGCTCAGCCCTATTGTCTTTACTTGATCAATCATGTCATCATGTTTAAATTCCAAATGAATTTGAAATGGGGACTGTTAAACCCTAGTAGCAAATGAATTCAACTAGGGTCAAAATTAAACCTTTTCAATGATCCTAAAATGCCCCTCTAAAATGTACATAATCTTTGCCTTGGTCCATAACCTCTGCCAAAAATGGTGCTCACTTTTCTAGAACACTTTGGATCTTTGAATTAAATCTTAAAGTATTTGCATTTGGACATTTAAATGCTATAAATATTTTTAAATGTCCAAATAATCTTGGAAGTAGTTTTGGGATGTCGGAATTAATTTAAGAGGAGCCCATAAATATTTCAGCATTTTACGAAATGATTTAGTATTATTATTAAATCAAATCAAATGTCAGAAAAGAAAAAAGAAAAAATAGAAAAGAAACTCACCTGGCGGCCTGGCACTGTGCAGCCCAGCGGCCCAGCAGGCTGGCTCAGCCAGCTGGCACTGCCAGTCGTCCCCTTCCTCGCGCTAGAAGGACAGGCGCACGCGCCCGGCGCGCGCGACCACGCGTCCGGCCACCTACTGCCTGTCTACCTCACCCCCTCATCGCCCTAGACGCCCTGGACGACACCACGCCCACCCCCGGGACCTCTCTCACTCTCTCTCATTCCTCCCCCTCCCCTGTATCTCTCTCTTTCGCATGCCGAATGCCGCCGCCGCCCCCGCTCACACCACGCGCAGCCACAGCTACCCCCATGCCTCATCGTCGTGACCACGAGCTTCGCCAACCCATGTAGCACCACTTCACCAAAGAAAGCGATCCCGGACGGCCTCCATCGTCTCCACCGTCGCCTTCTCCAACACCGGCCGCCGAGGATCTTCTCCGGCGATTCGGCCACTCTGGCGCGTCCCCGAGCCCGCTAACCATCCCTGTAGCTCCCGGTGAGCCGCTGACCCGATTCCCCCTTGCCCCGTCGTCCCTAGCATCCTGTAGCGGCCGTCCCCATGAGCTCCGAAGCTCGCCGCCGTAGCCAGAGCTAGCTACGACCACAACCGAGCACTTCAACATGCTTAGAACGCCGTCAGGAGCCTAGAACACTCACCCGTTGCTCCTGCCGTGCTCTGCAGCGTCGTTTTTGCCGACGCCTGAACTTCGGTTGCCGCGCAAGTCGCTGCCGCCGTTGATTTAGACCACGGGAGCTGCTACTTCCTGCACCCCTGGATGCGGAGCACTCCAGGCTTTACGTAGAGCCTAGTCGCGCGCCAAACCATCGCTGGACGACGGTTTCCGAAGCTCGCCGCCGAGTTCTGTGGTCACCGGCGACATATCACCGGCGTATCTGATGTGGCTATGTCATTAGCTGCTAATGACCCCACTAATTACCTCCCTAAGCCACTGCCAAACAGGCCCCACGCCCTTCATTAACCACTGTTAATTCCTGTTTAGTTTAATTTAATCAAAGTGGACCCACGCACCAGAGTTGACTGTGCTGACGTGGCCGTTGACCAGACCCATATGTTTGTGACCCTAGACTGCACTGTGAGACTGACCAGTGGGACCCATAGGTCAGGTTTGACCTGGACCGTTTCCGTTGACTGCTGACGCCACGCTGACACAATGCTGACGCAATAACTCATTTACTGGATTATTCTTATTCAGGAAATTCCAGAAAATAGTGCTAACTTCTAAAATTCATAGAAATTCAACCATAACTCAGAATGAAATAAGTTATATATGAAAAATGATCAGAAAAATCCAGTCTATCCATCTGTACTGGTTTCATGCATGTTAGAGCAACCTAACCTTGATGTTTAGATGAAACAATATAATGCATTTATATGAGTTCATATTTTGGGTTTGCATTTGAATCTTTGATTCAAATGAACTCAAACCACCCTATTCAAATCTGCATTAGCCAAAACACACTCATTTTGCCATGTCATTGCATCATCATATTGTTGCATATTGCCATGTAATGATTGTGTTATAGGTGTGATCTTCGTGGTAGGTTCTGCCTTCGAGGATATTCACGAGTATCCAGCTGAAGGGCAGTACCCCTCGACCACTCTGTCAAGCAAGCAAAACCCCCTTGTTCATTCCGATACAATCTCGCTCTCTCGCTCCTGCTCTCTTTTACTGCATTAGGACAACAACGATTCAACTATTACATGCCGCGGTAGTTGAACCCCTTTTCCTCTGCATGACCTATCATTGCCATAGTAAATAGATGAAACCCACTAGCATGAGTAGGAGTTGTTTGAGCCCTGATGTGCCTACTCATTCATGCTTGTTTGTCATGCCTGCTACTGCTTAGAGTTGAGTCAGGTCTGATTCATCGGGGATGAATTGGAATGGTGATGAACATGTCCTACTATGTGTGAGCTAAGTGTGTGAACATGATTTGGTAAAGGTAGCGGTGAGAGGCCATGTAGGAGTACATGGTGGGCTGTCTCATTGAAGTCGTCCTCAGGAACTGAGTTATGTGTTTGTGATCCATGAACAACTACTACCACACATTGGGATCCTTAGTTGACTCTCTTGACTTATTAATCGCATTGATCTTTGTCCAGGAGTTGCAACTAGTTTCTGGTGTTTGTAGGATATGTGTTGGAGGCCGTGCGTAGCGCTGACCCTAGGGATGGGCTATGATGCAGTAGATACACCATGGCACGGTGTACTGGGCACCCGTTTGGTGTCTCGGGAACCATGCACACATTGTTTGGGGCTGTGAGCGAAACCCCGGCCGGATCTCCTCGCGGATGGAACCCAAATAGACGATAAACCTGGACTAGAGACTTGTGTGGTTAGTCAGGTCGTGGCCGACTCCCTCGCCAGGCTTCTGCTTGAAGGTTGCCGAGATACACGACGTGTACATGGTGGTAAGTGGCGAGAGCGTGTGTGAAGAAGTACACCCCTGCAGGGTTATAAATGATCTATTCGAATAGCCGCATCCACGGTAAAGGACTTCTGGGTTGCCTATACAGTTCATAGATAACTTGAAGTGGATACACTAAAACTTGCAAGATAAGCATGAGTGCTATGGATGGCGTTCTCGTAGGGAGATGGGAGCGGATCCATGGTGGCGTATTGATATGGTGAATATGTGGACTCGTGTGCACCACCTCAAAGAGTTACTAGCAGTCATAGTTTAGGATAGCCACCGAGTCAAAGCTGGCTTGCTGCAGTTAAACTCCACCATCCCGTTGTTGATAATGATGCATATGTAGCTATTTATGATGTAAGTCTTGGTGGGTACATTTGTACTCATGTTTTCTTATTTTATGTTTTGCAGAGAGACTCCAGTCTCGCTAGTAGTTCCGCATGGACTTCGACGTTTAGCTTGTTACCTCAGCTACGATCTTGTGCCCTCGGGAGGGTCTTGTAGATAGTCAGGCTTCTCAGCCTTTTTCATTTGTAGTTGTCTGTACCCATACATGTTATGCTTCGGCTTGATGCTTGTATGCTTTGTATGTTGGGTCATGAGACCATGTTTGTAATACTTGGCTCCTCGGAGCCTAATGAATAAATACTCTGAGTTGTAGAGTCTTGTTGTGATGCCATGTTGTATTTGCACATATTGAGCATATTGTGTGTATGATTGAAATGCCTGGTATGTGTGGGATCCAACAATCTAGTTGTTTATCCTTGGTAGTCTCTCTTATGGGGAAATGTAGAATGGTGCTTCCACTGAGCCTTGGTAGTCCGCTACAGCCCGGTTTACCGGAGTCCTGCTAGCCCAGCACTACTGCTCCGAAACACTTAGACTAGCCGGCATGTGATTCACTTCGTTCCTGTGTCTGTCCCTTCGGGGAAATGTCACGCGGTGACCTTCGGAGTCCTGCTAGCCTGCTACAGCCCGGGTTCCCGGAGTCCGGTTAGCCCAGTTGCTACAGCCTGGATTCACACGCTGCTGACCGACACGCTCGATGTTGTCTCATGTATGCTTGTCCCTGTAAGTTAGTGCCACTTTGGGTTCACGACTAGCCATGTCAGCCCGGTTTCTCTGTCATATGGATGCTAGCGACACCATCATATACGTGAGCAAAAAGGCGCAAACGGTCCCAGCCCAGGTAAGGCGACACCCGTGGGAATACTGTGCGTGAGGCCGCAAAGTGATATGAGGTGTTACATGCTAGATCGATGTGACTTAATCAGGGTCCTGATAGCTTTGGTATCAGAGCCTGACCGCCTGTAGGATTACCAACCCAAACTGGTCGAAGTTGAGTCTAGAAATGCTTTAGTTATATGTAGGGGAATTGATTGTGGGAAGGGACGTAAGGCTCTTTTTACTCCTTTACCTTATGCCCTTCTGATCTGACTCATCCTCTTCTTTCCTACGTGGGTTAAGGACTAGGATCTCATCTCTCTATCAGGTTCATGTGTTACTAATCCGTAGAATCTTAGGATTGTTGGTTCCAGGCCTCACACTACAAAAAAAAGACACATCCTTGACATTTTGGGCTGAATGAATTTTTTTCTGTCATACATATGACACTTCTATGACGATAATTGTGACAAAACCCGGTATCATCATAGATGTGGTGGGCTCCTACTTCTATGACAAAAAATCATGACAGAAAATGGGCTTTTCATCCTGGGCGGGCTGGAGACGCAGCTGCATGACATTCTTTGGGCCATCCATGACGGAAAAAACCATGGTAGAAGCGAGGGCGATGAAAATTTCGGGGAGTTCCCGGTTACGGTGGGAGGTCGGGGCCCGAGCGATGCGCGCTTCTCTCATACACGTACACGCGTGTGTGTGAGGCGTTGGCTCTAACTGAACCCGAGCGAGGCGTTGGGCTCTAACTGAACGCGAGCGATTGCACTACAGGCTACGCGTTACTGAACCCGAGCAATCGATCGATGGCTGTTAACTGAACCCGATCGAGCGATTCCTTCGCTACTGCTGCTAACTGAAGCCGATCGATGCTGCCTCTGGATGAACAGTGAGCGTTG
>NC_041390.1:118284565-118303562 GCF_002162155.2 Triticum dicoccoides | reverse complement strand
GAACAGGACCCCGATCGATCGAGCCGGTTGGGCTGGATGAACAGGACCCCGTGGAGGGCTGGATGAACAGGACCACCCTGTGGAGGGCAGGATGAACAGTAGACGGTGGAGGGCAGGATGAATAGTAGCCCGTGGAGGGGTGGTTGAACAGGAGCCCATGGAGAGGGCTGGTTGAACAGTAGCCGGTGGAGTAGCGTGCGGTGGAGGCTGGATGAATAGCAGCCCTTGGATGAACAGTCGCAGGTGGAGGCTAGAGGAGGTCGACGGTGGATGAACAGTAGCTCGTGGAGGCTGGAGGGGTCGACGGTGGAGATGAACAGTATCTCGTGGAGTCCCGTTTTGCAGTACGCCACACCCCTCCCGATGAACAGGACCCCCATTTCGACCGTAGCGCTCCAACACAAGTTTGTTTCCTCCATTTTGCGGTACGCCACACCCCTCCGGATGAACAGGACCTCCGTTTCGACCGTAGGAGGTCCGTTTCCTCCGTTTTGCGGTATGCCAGACCCCTCCCGATCAACAGGACCCCGTTCTGAACGTAGGAGTTCTGTTTCCTCTGTTGTGCAGTACGCCAGGCCTCGTTTCCATCGCATGTTCCGTCTAAGCCCTCCCGATGAACATGACCACACATTCCGTTCCGACCCAGCCGGTTGGCTCCCATGCGTTCCGTTGCCTCCCGACGAAAACGACGCATTCTGTTGCCTCCCCATGAACACGACACATTCCGTTGCCTCCCCATGAACACGACACATTCCATTGCCTCCCCATGAACATGACGACGACACTGTTTCTTCGTTCTGACCCAGCCATGTCAACGAGCCCTCGCCGTACGTATGCGCGTGTAGGCGTTCGAGACCCCGCCCGTATGTACACATACGTGGCTGTATTTTCTTTCTTGCACCCTGGCCGCCTCTACTACGACATGTGCGCGCCTCTACATCCACCAGTATATATGTACGTACATATTCGCGACCAGAATGACAACGCTACGTATGCTTCGACCAGGTGGGTCCCGACTGTCAGGCACTTCCTTGCGTGCGAAGATCTAGCTGGTGGGTCCTAGGAGTCAGGGGGTGAAATATAGTGGCCCGTCCGGTGGGTCCCCGATGTCAGGTGGAGGAATAATTATTTTGCACGTAATAAGGAGGCACTTCCTTGCTGCGGCCATGGACCCAGCTGTCAACCTCTCCATGTACAGTCCACGTCCGATGGAAGCCGTTCCTTGACCACGTTGACCACGCCGCGCCGAGAGCACCAGGGCGGTGGACGATGGCGAGGCCTAGGAAGGGGACGACGTGGAGCTGGGGAAGACGCGGCAGTGGATGCCCACGCGTAGAGGAGTATGAGGGTTCACTGGTTCGCTGCGGTGTGAGGCTGCCGTCGCCGCAGAATAACAGGGGGTGTGGGTGAGTAGAGGGGTGGCCTAGCCAGCGGTGGGAGTAGTAGGGGGCGGTGAGGCCTTCGCCGCATCGCAGCCAGCCACGGGAGGTAGGAGCACGAGGCACGACCGGCGCTGGTTTGGGCGGCTGGAGCAACAAGACCAGAGGTTGAAGAAGCACTACGGCCGTTGGATGGACGTCGTACGGTCACTGGAGCTAGAATCGTGCATATTGACTAAGTTGACAAAGCCCTCTATCACCGTCAACTTAGTAGGCCCACAAGTCAGCCTCCCACCAAGGTGGGTCCCAGCTAGCAGGGGGTATTCATTTTTTTGTGCGTAATAAGGAGGCACTTCCGGTGGGTCTGAGCTGACAGCAGGGGGAACATTTTTTCGCGAAATACGGTGGCCCGTCGGGTGGGTCCCAGTAGTCAGGGGCAAACATTTTTTTCATGATATACTGGTGGGCATCCGGTGGGTCCCTGCTGTCAGGTGGAGGAATAATTATTTTCCGTGTAATAAGGAGGCACTTCCTTGCGGCTGCCGTGGACCCAGCTATCAGCCTCTCCACGTACAGTATTCTTCCGATGGAATTCGGTCATTGACCACATTGACCACACCGCGCCGACATCACCACGGCGGTGGACGACGGCGAGGCCTAGGAAGGGGACGACGCGGAGCCGGGGAAGACGCGGCAGTGGATGCCCACGCGGAGAGGAGTACGAGGGTTCACTGGTTCGGCTGCGCTGCCGTCGCCGCAGAATAACAGGGGGTGTGGGTGAGTTGAGTGGAGGGATGGCCTGGCCAGCGGTGGGATTAGTATGGGGGCAGTGAGGCCTTCGCGGCAGCACAGTCGGCCATGGGAGGTAGGAGGAGGCGGCACGATCGGCGCTACTTTGGGCGGCTGGAGCAAGAAGACCAGAGGTTGAAGAAGCACTACGGCCGTTGGATGGACATCATATGGTCAGTCGAGCTAGAATCGTGCATATTGACTAAGTTGACAAAGCCCTTCGTCCCCGTCAACTTAGTAGGCCCACTATACTGGGTCCCAGCTAGCAGGGGGGTATTCATTTTTTTGTGCGTAATAAGGAGGCACTTCCTTGCGTGTGAAGATATAGCTGGTGGGTCCGAGCTGTCAGCGGCGGTAACGTTTTTTCGCGAAATACAAAGGCCCTTTCGGTGGGTCCCTGATGTCAGGTGGAGGAATCATTATTTTGCGCGTAATAAGGAGGCATTTCCTTGCGTGCGGCCGTGGACCCAGCTATCGGCCTCTCCACGTACAGTCCACTTCAGATGCATGTCGTTCGTTGACCATGTTGACCAGGCCGCGCCGAGAGCACCAGGGCGGTGGACGAGGCGAGGCCTAGGAAGGGAACAACACGGAGGCAGGGAAGACTCGGCAGTTGTTTCCCACGCGGAGGGGAGTACGACTGTACGATGGTTTACTGGTTCGTCTGTCGGCGCCGGAGAATAACAGCAGGTGTGGGTGAGTAGAGGGATGGCTAGGCCAGCGATGGGAGTACGATGGGGCGGTGAGGCCTGCGCGGTAGCACAGCCGGCCGCGGGGAGGAGGGAGCAGGCAGTCCTCCCACCGGCGCTTGTTTGAGCGGCTGGAGCAGGAAGAGCAGAGATTGAAGAAGAACGACAGCCGTTCGATGGACATCCAACAGTCATTGCTTGTGCGTCAACCTTTTTTTTAGGAAAGCCTCAAATCTGTGGAAAACAGCATATAGCCCATTTGCTAATTCTTAAGGTTTTTTTGGAGCCCATATTCTTTTTGTTAGCATTACAGCCCATATTGTGGCCACGGTTAAGAAATTATACGAAATTTTGCATATTTCGGTGCGGTCCGAACTGTTTTTAATCCTGAAATTTCGACTCGCATTCAAACTTATTTTAAAAATAAATGTATATCAATATAAAATCCAACAAATTCTCCATGCATAAAAATTAATGTAATTTAAAATCTTGAAATGAAAAAAAAGATATTTGAAACTAATTGCCGATTTGATGTGTTTTAAAAATGTACAGCCCATTTCTCATTACTGATGGGCCATTTTCTCGGCAGCCAAATGAAAGCTCTCCTCGTCTTGAAAGATTTGCAGCCCAACAGGCCTAACAAAGCGACTTACTTGGCAAATCACAAAAAAACTAGGCTGTGGCCGTGGACCCAACTGTCAGTCCATTTGTTTTTTTAGTCCATTTGGTGGGCTGGGTGAAACAATGATGTAGCATCTATGCAGCCCGTTTAAATCCAATTTGCATTTTTCTCGAAATCCGCGGACTTGCTGGGCTGGGTGAAAATATCATGTTGGGCTAGACGGAGAAATGTTATAAAAACATAAACACATGATTGCACGTCAGTAAAATCTTTGCAAGCTTATGTACGCAATCACTAGGAGTTAACTTGCCAAGTTATATATAAACAATTATTATTATTTTGTAAGAACTTTCAACTTATGAAATAAAATATCATTTTAATTTGATGAGTTAATAGTACATGGGGTATTATTATTTTTTAGGCTAGACGTGGGACAGTTGAGTTGGTTCTAGGGGAAAGTACTGGGAGAAAACTCAGTTTACATCAAAAAAGAAAGTGGGAGAAAATTCAGAGACCTGCTTGGTCCACCTAAGGAGGGGAATATGTTCGGAGGAAGGAGATTCAAAGCACGACAGCCAAGTGTACTAGTTTTTTTATGGACAAGTGAACTAGTTTAGATACATAAGCAAATAGCCACTAAAAAAGAAATCAGGTTAATGGGTTCTTAAAAGAAATATTTCGGACAAAATAGATAATTACGACACATAGGCTAATGCATGAAACACTCAGATGATAAAGGTGCTTATAAACAGATAAAGTACAACATCTAGACCTTCCTGGCACGCTTGATCATGACGCTGCGGCTGTCCGTGTACTCGTCGGTTACAGGAAGCAGACATGCCCTCATGTCCAAGATCTGCCTGTACATGTCGTAGCATGCGTATGTGTCCTTGGCCGCATAGGTTATGTAGGCTAGATTTAGAGTTACGTCCCACATGTTCAGGTCGTCTTCTTTCATGTTGGCGTATCAGGGGTCGATGATGGTCTCAGCGAGGTCAACCACAGAGTCCTTCTCCTGCCCGTTGCTGATGATCTTGTATTGCTTCTAGATGTCGACAAGCTTGTTGCACCAGATGGCCGAATCATTGTGTTCTTCCTTCTCTCCACCATAGTGAAGGTGCAGTCGGCGCTCCCGATGAAAAGGGCGAATGCTCCAAAACCTGGTGCAGCCATAGGACTGAGGCAAGGCAGAGCTTCACCGAGTCCGTATCGTTGGTGTACATCACATTCAACTTGGTGCAGCCATAGGACTGAATGGCGAACTCAAAGGGGAACTCCTTGCTGAAGTCCATATCCAGCAGGCTCACCCCTCGGATCGCCATTGGAGTCTCTTCGAGTGAACGAGTGTGTAGGCGGCGGCAGCAGTTCGTTTTTCAGCTCTTGGGGAACTGGATTCAACAGTAAGGTAAATGTGTCTACATGCGACAATAGTTACTACCCCTCCCTCGTCCGCTGCATGCCCGGCAGAAGATGCACCCTCGGCCACACGTTGGTTCACAAGCGGGTCTGTATTGGTACTGTAATAACAGGAGTTAGTGGTCACTTTACTTAAATTTAATTAGCTTTAATAGAAATTTGTACTTAAAAGAAGCAATGCATTCGCTCGTTCTATCAGTGCCACAGGATCAACATGCACAACAATTAGAATTATTATTCTCAGGACGCACATGATCAGCACATTTGTCGCACTTTCACAAAGATAATACTACCAAGTTTGAACTGTTTGTTATGGTTGTTGTCCTCTGCATCGTCATGTCGTGTTTCCCAGCTTGCAAGATTCAGAACCAACAAATAAGATCCAAATAATAAGTACAACAAAGATGCCTACACATCTCATTGATTCCCAGCTTGCAAGATTCAGAACCAACAAATAAGATCCAAATAATAAGTACAACAAAGATGCCTACACATCTCACTGATTCCCAGCTTGCAAGATTCAGAACCAACCCATTAGAGCCTTTTGATAAAGTGAATATCGGGATTGAATCCATCTTGGCTAGCCATGTCATACAATTGAAGAACTTGGCGAATGCTCTTGACTGTCACAACATCTGTAGTTGAGTATTCCTGTTTGCACAGCATGTTTGCACAGCACAAACAAGGAGACAGGAGAAAATGATTTCGCTTTAATAGCGGCCTCCTTGAAGTCAACCTCCAGCTCTACTTGGATGAGGTCTGCCTGGAGTTCCATGATTCAATTCATGCGCCTTTTTCTGCAGTTCACCTGAAATGAAGCAAAGATTGCATCATTCAGCTAGCAAGAAGTACTTGCTCTTGTGAGCTAGCAGGTTCTTCTTTAGTAGTTGCACTAAAATTGAGGAACATTAAGGTTGGCTGTCCGGCTCATGTAAGGTGCAACTATAATTTTCTTATCCTTTTGTGCAGTTCCACTAAAATAAAGTGCCATTGTGGTGACAGTGACGGCTCCATCTTGCAAAGGCTAATAAAATGTTGCACGAGATTACCAGCAGAACTTGACGGAGATTTTGGAAACTCCAATCACCATTTTGTGCAGTTCCACCAAAATTGAGAGATGTTTCCCACGTGACATTTTAGTTGAACGGCACAAGACACTCATTCCAAAAAAAGTGTTTTGTGCAGTTCACCAAAAGGTCACAATAGCAACAAGGTGAAATGGATATCCCTATCTGCACAAAAAGATAGAAAGTAAACAGTTGTTGGTCAATAAGAATATACGAAACATATACAAAATGAAAAGAAGCATCTTAATTATGTTCATGGCAATCACGCAAGGACAGTAGAAATTTTAAAACGTCAGCAATGCTTCATGTTACTAGAAGCATTACGATCAACAATGAGATTCCTCAAATATGGGATTACTTTAATGGTGGCATTGCTTGTTTACCAGACACAGTAAATCAACATCAGCTAAAGAGTTGGTTTAAGGGCATGGGACCGTGGGGACACCAGGTCACTCAGCAGCATAAAGGAGCAACTTACTTATCATACTGGGGAAAATAGCAGGAGTGCCATTCTACTATGTGAGGGCAACAAATCTAATCTTGGAGACCTTTTACTATGTGAGGGCATCAAATCTAATCCTGGAGACCTTTTACTATGTGAGGGCAGCAAATCTAATCCTGGAGACCTTTTACAATGTGAGGACAACAAATATAATCCTGAGACCTTTTACTATGTGAGGGCAGCAAATCTAATCCTGGAGACCTTTTACTATGTGATGGCAGCAAATCTAATCCTAGACATACTCTGTTGACTTGTCCACCAGCCGCCACTTTCTATCCTTTTTTCAACCAATAATAGGTATGTTCCTTATCCAGTTTGTACTGTGTTTTCCCATTATTTCCCTTTTCAACAAAGAGACCGGTTGGGTATCCGGTCTCTACTACTTTCACCATATTATTTCCTCTTTGAATCAAGTCCTAGATTCATGCTACAACTTTCCCCCTTTCTTCTTGTTTGAACAAAGCCCTAGATTTGAATGCATGAAGTAGCTTTACCTCTAATAATACTAAAAATTTAGGTGGCTTTGGAAGAGCTGATGGGAGTAGAAAAATATGCACATGCAGACACGTGGGGAGCTGAGGCAGTAGAGCAAGGCTGCTTTCGAAGAACTTATACCTGAGGGTCGTCGGGATGTTGGCGGCGGCAGGTCGGATGTGCGGACAATACGGCAGGGAGGAAGAAGGGTCGGAGGACCTCCCGAGTCGGCCATGTGTCGGAGAGAACGGCACACGCAGATGATCGGGCCACTCCGGCAGCTATGGGTTTCCTCCCTCGGCGGCGATGACCGCATGAATGATGCACCTTTTAGTCCTCTACACACACCGGCCGAAGGGATCCGGCCGGATCTGTGACCAGCGGTGAGCAGAGAGAAAATGTCGCTACCGCTGTCTTGTTTATATCTGGAGAGGATGAGAGAATGAAGAGAGCAACCCTAGTAAAGCAAGCGCTCAGGCCCCTGCGTCCATTTATAGTGGAGTGATTATCTTTTTTCTCTCCACAACAAGCGTTTCAATTTGTGTACGTGGCATTAAAGAAAAGAAACTCTCTATTTAAGGTGACTACTATACGACTCCTACTTACTAGTAGTAGTACTACAGTATTGTTCACTTGTGCTCCCCGCCCCTCCATTCATTGAACAACCCCACGGGTGAATAAACATACAGTAAGTACTATATTTATATAGAACAAACAAGCTCGAACTATTTTCACGTAGTTAAAAGTTGAGGGCGGGGCTTTTCCCGGGCAGTACGCGCGGCAGTTTTTGGGTAGGGCTAGAAGACTATTTTAAATTTTTTTTAAACTTCGAGACGGCCACATAGCATGGAGCCGACCCCAACGATTTTAAGCTTACAGGCACGGTACACACTATCCTAGACTACTATACACATGGAACTACCACACGAGCGTCCGGGCTGCGCTTGGCTCTTCGCCTCTTCGGGAAGTCGAACAATGATAGAGTACTACTGCACTGGAGGAGTACTACAGTACACTTCTGGCCATCTGACACCGATTGAACTATTGCATGTCCACCGCGTGCGGGAGGGAGAGCGTGTAGCGAAAGCTTCTCCTAGTCTTGCCAGCCACCACGCTCATGGGCGACGAAGGGACGCTCCTGCCTTTGCGTGTATGACAGGTGGGCCCTACAAGTGTGTGGCCAACCTATCATACCGCCAAAGGCAGGTGCAGTTAAGTCCACAAGGGAGAGGATAATCAAACTTCTCGTTGATGTACGAGTTGACGCGACACATCAAAGCGCTGCACTCGATATATTTCAATAATTTGCGTGTGTGACTCCCAGATACAGAGGCCGGGGGTCATCATCCTCCTTCGAGAAAAAACAGACACGTGTGTGAGAGGACGAGTGCGTGCGTGCACCTCTTCTCTTCATGTATAACGTACTACTAAACTCAGAGTACAAGTTTTTGTGGGTGGCACGATGGTGCGTGCGAGAAGTCCCAAGAGATACGTTTAATGCATTAATTGCAATGCATGCATGCATAAAGTACATGCATTTGTCAATTTTCTCTTAATACTTGCATGCAATGATTTAATGCACCTTGGAATCTGAACATGTGTTGGGGACAACCAAATTGAGCCTTATAAAATGGAAAAACTAAAATTTTGAGATAAGCCCTATAAAACCGGAAAGGAGGGAGTTGAAAAAGAAGTACTCCATCCGGGAATAGTGCCGCACATCGAAACTAGAACCGTCAATAAATTTTGAGCTTGCGTCTCATCACATCCAAATTGCTCCACGCTATATTGAATTGCAAACCTGTTCACACCAATCACAACCTAAATGGTTTCCCACTTAGGAGCGTATTAGTACTCAGTTATAAATACTAGTGTGCCAAAATGACTGCACATTCCTCCTCAACTCTTCATCAACAAAAACAAACAAGTCATTCAGCATCCTTCCCTTGCGTCTGGCATGGCTAGCGTGAGTTCTGGGTCGAGAGATTGCCACCAGGGAGAGGCGAGCATGGAAGCAGAAGCACGAGAGATGTCCTGCCTCGCTGCGAGAGCAGCCGACATGTCCCGCCGCACGGAAGTAGCAACACGGAGGTCCCGCCGCGCCGCTGAAGCAGCACGGAGGTCCCGCCGCGCCGTCAATGCAGCAGACTAGTCCGGCCGCGCCGCGGAAGCAGCAGAGATGTCCCACCGCGCCGCGGCGGCCTAGGAAAATTTCTCGCGGGCAGGCGACGACTGTTACAGGCGCATGCATGCGATCGTCCATAGACAGATGGATCAGATCTCCGGCTCGGCGAGGTTGCAGGACAACATGATAGCCTCGTTTGAACAGGCTACCAGCATCATCCGGCAACTAAGGGAGGGCAATGAGAGGCTCTGGGCCGAGTGCGACCTGCTGGGGGAGAAGATCGTCCGAAGTGCAGACTTGCAGGAGGAGACCAGTGCCTTGTTGAAGAAACTTATGGACGAGAATGACATGCTCCGCAACGAGTGCCAAAGGTTGGTGGAGGAATCCGTGGATGTTCTCAAGTAGCGTCTTGAGGACAAGAAAGAGCTCATCACCGCTCGCCGCGGAGACTAGTTTCCTGGTTTCTTTTGATGTAATAATCGGTTTAGGATGTGGATTGTGTCGTCGGTTGTGAAATGTTGGGTTCTAGCGCGGATGTTTGGCCTTTGTTGGCCTCTTGGGATGTTGCAATTTCAATCTGGTAGCTTCTATTCCTTCGTGTTAGGCTGGAGTTGTGCTGAACTTCTTGTGAATTGTGGTGGTTTTTAGTAATGAAAATCGAAAGGGGCAAGCCCTTCTTTGATCAAAAAAAAATTTAATCGTCCTTATATATTCATCAGTCTTGCTATAAGTCGAAGTAGATGCTATATAGGTCCGTCGGATCTTACATCAAGATCTGTGCTTTCAGATTTTCTTTTTTCTCTCTTAAATCTCAGTCAAGTGAGACATAGCCACGCCATTAAACAGAGGCTCGGGTGCCATTAATGGAGACCTTGGGAGAGAGGTGGACGGCAGATGGAGGTCAAAGGGCTCTCCCCCCGATAAGCACGCGCAGGGGTCTGATCGCACGCCTCTTGTACTCAAATAGCTACCCTGCACGTCGCCTCCTAGCTAATAGAAAATGGGGACGCGTGGCGACACGTAAATGGTACTAGTAAGTAGAACACCCACGGTTTCAATAATACTTGTGTTTTCGATTGTAACGTGACATCACTTATTCCAAAATGACTTTGTTGATTGTTAATGTGTGCGCCTTCGCAAATCGGACTGCAAATTTACCACAGCAAGTTGGTGCCATGTCATGGCACCAAGCCAAGTTTCATTATTTTCCTGCGTGTTTTGGATCTACAGGAATTAAAAAACTATGTTTCTCAATGTTTCCAACCCAGCCACAACGCCCAGAATTTTGAATTTCATTCCCATTTCGTGCATGGAACCTAGAAATTTACCCGAGGACACACATGTGATTTTTCAACCAACTTTGGTGCACTGGAACATGTGCTTGTATTTCAAATTTGAATTATGCACACAAAGGTGACACGTTCCCTCCCAGAACCACGAGCATTCTTGAGAGAAGCTCCGATTTGCAAGAAGCTTATACCAAAATTTGTTCCTATTCGGCCAATTTTTTTACCACGGCATGGTACTACCATGACATGACACCATGCCAAGTTTCATGATTTTAAAACCAAGTTTCTCAATGTTCTCGACCGAGCCACGATGCCCAGATGTTTGAATTTTATTCTCATTTTTGCATGGGACCTACTCCCTCCTTCCATCTATATAGGGCCTAATGTGTTTTTCAAGACAGCCTTTGACTATTGACAAGATTAATAGCACATGAGATGTATACTATGAAAATTATATTATTGGAAGCTCCTTTGACATACAAAATTGAAGGTATGCTTTGTGTAAGTTGCATGTCATATATTATTGCTCTAACGTTTGGTCAAAGTTAGCCTCGAAAAATGCATTAGGACCTATATAGATGGAAGGAGGGAGTAGAAATTCACCCAAGGACACAAATGTGATAATTCAACCAACTTTGGTGCACGGGAGCATGTGATTGTAGTTCAAATTTGAATTATGCACATTAAATGACCAAAAACTCAACTAATGTGTAAATAAGGCCAAACGAAGCCGGAATAATTCCAAAATTTAACAGGGCACTCATGTAGTTTTATGTTGCCTTTGTAAATAAGCTCAAGGGGGACAATGTATATCTTCGCACTCAAAGGTGGAACGTTCCCTCTCAAAACCATGAGCCTTCTTGAGAGAAGCTTCGGTTTGCAAAAGCTTATACCAAAATCTGTTCCTATTCGGCCATTTTTTTAACCACAACATGGTAGTACCATGACATGACATCCATGCCAAGTTTCATGATTTTCAGACGTGTTTTGGATTTACAAGAATTTTAAAACCAAGTTTCTCAATGTTCTCGGCCGAGCCACGATGCCCAGATGTTTTAATTTCATTCTCATTTCTTCCATGGGACCTCGAAATTCAACCAGGGACACACATGTGATTTTTCAACACACTTTGGTGCACCGGAGCATGTGCATGCAATTAATATTTAGATTATGCACATTAAAAGTCCAGAAACTCAATTAATGTATAAAAAGGCCAAATGAACCCGAAATAATTCCAAAATTTAACAGGGCACTCATATAGTTCTATGTTGCCTCTGTAAATAAAATCAGGGGGGAGGCAGCGTATATCGTTTCGCACACAAAGGTGACACATTCCCTCTCGGAACCACGAGGCTTGTTGATAGAATCTCCGGTTTTGCAAGAGGCTTATACCAAAACTTGTCCCAATTCAGCCAAAAATTATATGTATGAAAACAGGGTTTAGATTATCCCAAACATCTCGCTACCTAGACCAATAATGTACTATGATTTGAATTCAACATAAAATGGATACAAATATTTGAATTGGAGAGCGTATGGTACATGTAGTTCGTAGTGAAATATGATTACTGCTATATGTATGTTTTTTGTTATCAAGATAATATTTAAATTATTGTATAACTTGACAACAATCGTATTCAAGTAAGAAAAATTGATTCAAATTTAGTCCATATGGTATACGACAATATATATGTTCACATGGTGGAGTAAAATGTTCATATATGATGGAAGATCAAAATGTACGACCACATCAATTATAAACCGCAAGGTCAGCTAACGATATATTCGAATTCAACATAACGTGGATTCAAAAATTGAAATTCGAGATCATGGCATCTGTAATCATATAAAAAGGGACATTACTCTTTCTTTGGTGGGAATTGATTTGTTTTTTGTTGTTGTTGAGGGAAGTGCGAATCGATTTGGTACTGTGCAGGGTAATCTTGTTCTCCCGATTTTTTTTTACATTTTTCTTGTAGTTTTTTCAATGGCATCTATAGCAATATAGTAAAAGGGGACATGAATCTCTTATGTCTTGTATGAATTGTTTTTTACACGTTAAGTTTGTTCTGCCGAACAAGGAATCCGCACCTTGTTATCCCAAAATTTTCAAGCTCGAGTGAGGGAGTCCTGGATTAGGGGGTGTTCGGATAGCCGAACTATACCTTCAAGCCGGACTCCTGGACTATGAAGATACAAGATTGAAGACTTCGTCCCGTGTCCGGAAGGGACTTTCCGTGGCGTGGAAGGCAAGCTTGGCGATACGGATGTTCAGATCTCCTACCATTGTAACTGACTCTATGTAACCCTAACCCTATCCGGTGTCTATATAAACCGGAGGGTTTTAGTCCATAGGACAACATACATATCAACAATCATACCATAGGCTAGCTTCTAGGGTTTAGCCTCTCTGATCTCGTGGTAGATCAACTCTTGTAATACCCATACCATCAATATTAATCAAGCAGGATGTAGGGTTTTACCTCCATCGAGAGGGCCCGAACCTGGGTAAAACTTCGTGTCCCCTGCCTCCTGTTACCATCTAGCCTAGACGTACAGTTCGGGACCCCCTACCCGAGATTCGCCGGTTTTGACATCGACATTGGTGCTTTCATTGAGAGTTCCTCTGTGTCGTCGCCATCAGGCCCGATGGCTCCTACGATCATCAATGGCGATGCAGTCCAGGGTGAGACCTTCCTCCCCAGACAGATCTTCGTCTTCGGCGGCTTCGCACTGCGGCCCGATTCACTTCGCCATCTAGAGCAGATCGAAAGCTACGCCCCTGGCTGTCAGGTTAGATTTGGAAGTTTAAACTACACGGCCGACATCCGCAGGGACTTGATCTTCGACGGATTCGAACCACTGCCGAGCGCGCCACACTGTCATGACGAGTATGATCTAGCTCTGCCGCCGAGCAGTGCCCTGGAGGCCGCACCTGCGTCGGCTCCGACCCCTAGTTCGGAGCCGGCCACGTCGATCGAGGACGGGCAGTTGGATGCCGCCTCGGGGGCTGAGATCCCAACGGCGGTTGAGCCGAACACCAGCCCCATACCCTGCAAGACTCGTGACTCCATGGAGCCGGATTCTTCTCCTGAGTCCGAACTCTCCGCGCCCCTGCCGAGCGAATCCGATTGGACGCCGATCATGGAGTTCACAGCCGCGGACGTCTTTCAGCACTCGCCTTTCAGCGATATCCTGAAGTCACTGAAGTCTCTCTCTTTATCAGGAGAGCCCTGGCCGGACTACGGTCAGCAAGGTTGGGATTCGGACGATGAAGAAATTCAAAGCCCACCCACCACCCACTTTGTAGCCACTGTCGACAACTTAACCGACATGCTCGACTTTGACTCTGAAGACATCGACAGTATGGACGCCGATGAAGGAGATGATGAAGAACCAGCACCTACTAGGCCCTGGAAAGCCACCTCGTCATATGACATATACATGGTGGACACCCCAAAAGAGGGAGAGGGTGATGGAACAGCGGAGGATGACCCCTCCAAGAAACAGCAAAAGCGCCAGCGTCAGCGGCGCCGCTCAAAATCCCGCCAACATAAAAACGGCGATTCCAGCACGGGAGATAATAATACCCCGGAAAGCGCCAAAGAACATCCCCCTGAGCAAGATTTAGCACAGGAGGATGGAGAAACCAGCCCTCATGGAAGAGTGGCCAACAGAGAGGTCGAGGACGATAATTGTATGCCTCCCTCAGACGATGAGGCAAGCCTCGACGATGACGAATTCACCGTGCCAGAGGATCCCGTCGAACAAGAGAGTTTTCAACGCAGGCTCATGGCCACGATAAGAAGCCTCAAGAAAAAACAGCAACAGCTTAAAGCTGATCAAGATCGGCTAGTCGATAGATGGACTGAAGTCCTTGCGGCCGAAGAGCATAAACCCGAACACCCCTCCAAGTGCTACCCAAAGCGCAGGTTGCTACCCCGATTAGAGGAGGAAGCACTTGACACGGCCGACAGGCCACCTCGTGGCCGTGACAGAGAGGCCTCATGGCCCTCCACCCAAGCCGCACCCCGTACCAAGGCACGGGAATACGCGCCGGACTTACGCGACATGTTGGAGGACAAGACAAGACAAACAAGATCGATCTACGGATCACGTAGGCACCCCACGGCTCGAGACAACAACCGTCACACCGGCCACAAATTCGGCAGGGCCGAACACAGTAGACAAAGCTCATTGGAGCTACATCATGATATCGCCCAATACAGAGGCGCCGCACACCCATTGTGCTTCACAGACGAAATAATGGATCATCAAATCCCCGAGGGTTTCAAACCCGTAAACATCGAATCATATGATGGCTCAACAGACCCCGCGGTATGGATCGAGGATTATCTCCTTCATATCCACATGGCCCGCGGCGATGATTTCCACGCCATCAAATACCTCGCACTCAAGCTTAAAGGACCAGCCCGGCAGTGGCTTAACAGCCTGCCAACAGGGTCAATCAGCTGTTGGGAGGACCTGGAAGCCGCATTCCTCGACAATTTCCAGGGCACTTATGTGCGACCCCAGACGCTGACGACCTAAGCCACGTAATTCAGCAGCCAGATGAATCGGCCAGGCAATTCTGGACACGGTTCCTAACAAAGAAAAATCAAATACTCGACTGTCCGGACGCAGAGGCCTTAGCAGCCTTCAAGCATAATATCCGCGACGAGTGGCTTGCCCGACACCTAGGACAGGAGAAGCCGAAATCTATGGCAGCACTCACGACACTCATGACCCGCTTTTGCGCGGGAGAAGACAGCTGGCTTGCTCGTAGCAACAACATGACCAAGAACCCTGGTCGTTCGGACACCAGGGACATTAGTGGCAGGTCGCGTTGCAACCAGAAGAAGCGCCGCATCAACGGCGACAATGCTAAGGATACGACAGTTAATGCCGGATTCAGAGGCTCTAAATCCGGTCAACGGAAAAAGTCATTCAAAAGGAATCCTAGGGGCCCGTCCAGCTTGGACCGAATACTCGACCGCTTGTGCCAAATACATGGCACCCCCGAAAAGCCGTCCAATCACACCAACAGGAACTGTTGGGTGTTCAAGCAGGCAGGCAGATTAAGCAGCGACAATGAAGACAAGGGGTTGCATAGCAATGACGACGAGGAGCCCCGGCCGCCGAACAACAATGGACAGAAGGGTTTCCCCCCACAAGTGCGGACGGTGAACATGATATACGCCACCCACGTCCCCAAGAGGGAGCGGAAGCGCGCGTTAAGGGACGTATACGCGGTAGAGCCAGTCGCCCCAAAGTTCAACCCATGGTCCTCCTGTCCGATCACCTTTGATCGAAGAGACCATCCCACTAGCATCCGTCATGGCGGATTCGCCGCATTGGTTCTCGACCCAATTATTGACGGATTTCATCTCACTAGAGTCCTTATGGACGGCGGCAGTAGCCTGAACCTGCTTTACCAGGATACAGTGTGGAAAATGGGCATAGATCCCTCGAGGATTAAGCCCACCAAAACGACCTTTAAAGGCGTAATACCAGGTGTAGAGGCCAGCTGCACAGGCTCAGTCACACTTGCAGTGGTCTTCGGATCTCCGGATAATTTCCGAAGCAAGGAGTTAATCTTCGACATAGTCCCGTTTCGCAGTGGTTATCATGCACTGCTCGGGCGAACAGCATTTGCCAAGTTCAATGCGGTCCCGCACTATGCATACCTTAAGCTCAAGATGCCAGGCTCTCGAGGAATAATTACGGTCAATGGAAACCCTGAACGCTCCCTCCGTACGGAGGAGCACACGGCGGCCCTCGCAGCGGAAGTACAAAGCAGCCTTTCCAGGCAGTTCTCCAGTCCGGCCATTCAACGACTGGACACCGTCAAGCGCGCCCGGAGTAACCTACAACAAGACCGCCTGGCACGTTCCGAGCAGGCATAGCAATTCGACCCCGACCACAACCCTCGCAAAAAGGCGATGCTAGTACTTCGCGTCCATAACTACGCTCTAGAGATACCCTGGGCATAGGGGGAGGGGCACCATCACGGCACGCCCAAAACACGGCTTAAACCACACCAGGGGCTGCCGATTTTTTACTTTTCTCTTACTTTCAGGACTCTACTCTCCGGAAGGACTGTTTGGCAGTTCAACTACCGCACAAACGATGCAAGAACCAGGAAGCAGACAAGCCATGCCGCATTACGGAAATCATAGGTGGTCTCTATCACGAGCAGTATACCTGTTTCGCATACTATTCCGCAGCTTGCCCCTGGAGCAGACATGTTAAATAGTCCAACTTTTCGTTTATCACATTACTTGTATCGTTCTGCTTTGGTCGCAGCCATTTTAATGAACAATGCATAGCTTTTGTCTATTTTTTGCATTACCTTTTTTTCCTTAATGACATGTTGCACCCGTACACCTTGGTATGGCCAAAATACGCCAGGGGCTTCAGTACCCCTCAACATGGTGTAAGAAGTCTGAACACTTTCACAAGTGCGGCACCCCGAACTTATAGCATTATATGCATCGGCTCCGAATCATGTCTTGGGTCAATAGTTGGGTTTGCCCGGCTCCTATGTTTTGGTGCCTTACGTTCCGCTATATCGGCTAAGGTAGCACTAGGAGAACCACTGCGATTGTGCCCTAGTTGAGCTGGGCCGAGCACCTCAGTGGAGAAAGCTAAAACTAACCGTCATGATGAGGCGAGAGCTGGTCGCTGTTCGAGAGGTCTTTTCGAGTCCTTAAAGACTTATGCCGCTTAGGGCGAGGAGTCGGCTCTGTCCGGCCAAGGCGTGGATAGCGCCCCGAACTCGGTCTTCCGAATACTAGGGGCTTCGTCGAAATTTAAAATTATAGAATTCTATGGCTAAGTGAGAGTGTTCACGCATTATAGTCGGATTACCTCGTTCGTTGGGCTGAGCGCCTCCCTCGAAGGACCCAAATATGGGAAAAAGAGCGCCCAGGTTTATCCCCGAACACCCCAGCACTAGCGGCAAGGGGGCAGAAGCCGACGACTCGCCATCTCTCAGTATAGATAAACAGCCGCACAGAAGGTAATATTTTAAATTCAAGCAGCATTGCTTAGCGCATATGAACAAGTTTTCAGCGCACAGGATAACACGAGCGGGTTTTATTCAAAAAATACATCCTTGGTACATTCATCCGCAACAAGGCGGGCACCCTTCAAAACATCCTTATAATAATTCTCGGGCTTGCGATGCTCTTTCCCCGGCGGTGGCCCGTCCTTCACAAGCTTCTCCGCATCCAGCTTGCCTAGTGCACCTTAGCACGGGCAAGGGCCCTAGGGGCACCTTCGATGCAGACGGAGCGCTTGATATCTTCAAGCCTCGGACAGGCCTCCACCAGCCACCGCACTAGCCCGAAATAGCTCCCAGGCAGGGCCTCTCCAGGCCACAACCGAACTAGGAGGCCCTTCATGGCCTGTTCGGCCGCCTTGTGGAGCTCGACCAGTTGCTTCAGCTGGTCGCTCAGGGGCACGGGGTGTCCGGCCTCAGCGTACTGCGACCAGAACACCTTCTCCGTCGAGCTGCCCTCCTCGGCTCGATAGAATGCGGCGGCATCAGATACACTCCGGGGAAGATCTGTGAACGCTCCTGGAGAGCTCCGGATTCGGGTAAGTAACAGATAACTCACGTTTATGTGTTTGCTTTGCATAAAGAATGCCTTACCCGCCGCAATCTTCTTCACCTCATCCAACTCCTAGAGGGTCCTCTGGGACTCGGCCTTGGCAGACTTGGCATTCTCTATAGCTGCCGCGAGCTCGGACGCTCGCGTCTTCGTGTCAAGCTCCAAACTCTCATGTTTCTTCATGAGAACCTGGAGCTCTTGCCGCACCTTGCCAACCTCAGCCTCGTACCTCTCCCGCTCGGTGCACTCCACGGTCGCACTCTTCTCGGCCTCAAGCAGCGCTTGCTTAAGGGTCGCCACCTTAGACGTGGCCCCTACAATAGCCATGTCAATCCTGTCATTTTTTGCAATTGCACCTTTTTTATATACATATTAAAACAGGGTATTTCTTACCTTCCTTCTCCTCGAGCTGCTTCTTGGCACGCCCGAGCGCTTGCTCGGACTTCTCGAGACTCTACTTCAGCACGTCAACTTCCGCAGTCAGTGCGGCGGACGCTAGCAGAGAAGCCTGCATACGCATATTGACTCCTTTTGTTAGACTCCTGCGAATTCTTTGATCCTCTATTCGGCTTTTCTTCCCGAATGCCCAACAGAGCATCAGGGGCTACTGTCTATGCGGTAACATTATTTGAACATTCTTTACTTACCTCAAAGCCTGTTAAAAGGCTTGTACAAGCTTCAGTCAGTCCGCTTTTGGCGGACTGAACCTTCTGGATCACCGCACTCATAATAGTGCGGTGCCCCTCGTCGATGGAGGCACCTTGGAGCGCCTCCAACATATTGTTCGGCGCCTCCGGTTGGACGGAGGTCACCGGCACGGCAGGCTTGCTCCTCTTGGAAGGAGGTCGCCCGCCGGACTCTAGAACCCTTGAAGATTCTGGAGCTGTGTTCGGCCTTAAGCCGGACTTGGAGCCATGGGGGGTTTCATCCCCTTTACTCCTGGAGTCCGGGAGGTCGCATTGCGGCGCCTCTAGGACCACCTCCTCCCGGCTTGGAACCTGTTGGGACATCACTTTGGTGTCGTCCACA
>NC_041390.1:118188263-118284255 GCF_002162155.2 Triticum dicoccoides | reverse complement strand
GGAAGTGAGTTTACCTCCGACGGATCCAGTGAGCCACTCGACGATGTGTCAAGCCGGTCTTTAGGTGGGCTGCATAAACACATTCGACGTAAGGGAAAGCTGTGCAATAAACAAATACTATGAGTCGCTCCGGTATCCGGATACTTACGATTTCGCCAGGGGCTTGGCCCTGGGCTGCCACTCCTCTTAGTCGTCATCGACGTCGGTGGAGCAGTCTGGAGGAAGGGTTTTCCCCTTCTTGGACCCTCCGGCCTCCTCAGAGAGGGTGGCCTTCCTTTTCTTCTCTCCTCCCACTGGAGGGGGAGAGGTCTCTTCTTCTTCCTCCTCGTCTTCACGAGAGGAAGGCACTTCGGGACCGTCGGATGACGAGTCCGACACCTCCTGGCGCCGGGCACTCTTTCGAGTCCCCGTGGCCCTTTTCGTGGCCTTCTTCTCCGGCACCACATAGGGCGCCGGAACCAACAGCTTCGCCAAGCGAGCGTCCGCTGGGCCTTCGGGCAAAGGAGCCGGATAGTTGATCTGTCCGGACGTCACCTCCCAATCCTGTCAGAGATAAGGGAGCTTAGATCCCGCATAGAGTCAAACTGTGAAAAACTAATACCTTGTAAAAAGACAAAAACAGCTTACCGCCAGAGCGCGGTGCTGAGCACTGAATCCGCGATCCTCAGCAGCGGATGTGGGAGCCTCGGCGCCCTTGAAAAGCATCCTCCAGGCATCTTCGTACGTCGTGTCGAAGAGCCTGTTAAGAGTTTGATGCTGCACCGGGTCGAACTTCCAAAGGTTGAAGGCCCGTCGTTGACACGGGAGGATCAGGCGGATGAGCATAACCTGGACTACGTTGACAAGCTTGAGCTTCTTGTCCACTAGGGTTTCGATGCATGTTTGGAGTCCGGTCAGCTCTCCTTTTTTACCCCACGACAGGCCGGTCTCCTTCCAGGAGGTGAGCCGCGTAGGGGGTCCGGACCGAAACTCGGGGGTTGCGACCCATTCGGGGTCGCACGGCTCGGTGATGTAGAACCACCCCGACTGCCACCCCTTCAGGGTCTCCACAAAGGAGCCCTCGAGCCACAGGACGTTGGCCATCTTGCCAACCATGGCGCCGCCGCACTCTGCCTGGCTGCCGCGCACCACCTTCGGCTTGACGTTGAAGGTCTTTAGCCATAAGCCGAAATGGGGGCGGATGCGGAGGAAAGCCTCGCACACGACGATAAACGCCGAGATGTTGAGGACGAAGTTCGGGGCCAGATCGTGGAAATCCAGGCCGTAGTAGAACATGAGCCCCCGGACAAATGGATGCAGAGGGAAGCCCAGTCCGCGGAGGAAATGTGGGAGAAATACCACCCTCTCATGAGGCCTAGGAGTGGGGATGAGCTGCCCCTTTTCGGGGAGTCGGTGCGCGATGTCGCTGGCCAGATATCCGGCCTTCCTCAGCTTTTTTATGTGTCCCTCCGTGACGGAGGAGACCATCCACTTGCCTCCCGCTCCGGACATGACTGGAGAAGGTCGAGGTGGTAGTGCGGACTTGGGCGCTGGAGCTCGAGTGCGCAAGAATGGATAGGCAGAGGAGGAAGAAGGCGTGGGTGAAAAGGTGGATCCTTATCCCCTTATACGGGCGTACGCGATTATGTGTCCCCACCAGCCTGATAAAACTTTCTTATCTCCAAGCTCCGTAATCAAAGGCGCGGTTGGGTTACCCACGCCCGTATTGATGAGAATCCCGAAATGAGGAGGCACGATCTCTGCTTCAACAAGACGTGCCAAGGAAACCGCCTCGCACAACGCACAGAGGTGGGATAATTAAATGGATAAAGGCTTGGCCGTGGCGTGTCGCACCATGGAATACGTCAGCAGATTAGATTTGTGTCAATATTATTATCCTCTCTATGGCAATATGTGGAAACTTATTTTGCAGAGCCGGACACTATCTTTGTGTTCAAGATCTTCTATGGAGTATTTGGAGGAGGAACCCGACTTGCAATGCCGAAGACAATTTCCACGCCGGACTCATCGTCATTGAAGCCTGGTTCAGGGGCTACTGAGGGAGTCCTGGATTAGGGGGTGTTCGGATAGCTGAACTATACCTTCAAGCCGGACTCCTGGACTATGAAGATACAAGATTGAAGACTCCATCCTGTGTCCGGAAGGGACTTTCCCTGGCGTGGAAGGCAAGCTTGGTGATACGGATGTTCACATCTCCTACAATTGTAACCGACTCTATGTAACCCTAACCCTATCCGGTGTCTATATAAACCGGAGGGTTTTAGTCCATAGGACAACATACACATCAACAATCATACCATAGGCTAGCTTCTAGGGTTTAGCCTCTTTGATCTCGTGGTAGATCAACTCTTGTAATACCCATACCATCAATATTAATCAAGCAGGACGTAGGGTTTTACCTCCATCGAGAGGGCCCGAACCTGGGTAAAACTTCGTGTCCCCTGTCTCCTGTTACCATCCGGCCTAGATGCATAGTTCGGGACCCCCTACCCGAGATCCGCCGGTTTTGACACTGACATCGAGTATCTTTTGTCTCACATGCTTTGAAACTCCCGCTTCTTCAACCCGCACCGCACCTTGTTATCCCAAAATTTGGACGCGCGCGAGAACTCCCTCCTCGTCCGAAATCGCTCCCGCAGCCCAGACACGCGAAATCCCCCTTCTACCCCTCAACCGGAAAAGAAGTTCCACGTCGCGGTGTCAAAACCGGTAGGGGTACGCTGGTAACATACCCTACATTTTGGACAAGCGCGTCCCTAAGCTTGGCTCACCCCTCCCCCTTCGCCCCCCATTCATACACCGAGGCCGCCAAAACCCGCGAAACCCCACGCTCCTCCGTCAGCCTCCCGACCGCCGCCCAGCCGGAGACTCTTCCCCGACTACGTCGTCTACCGCAATAGCTCACCGTCCCTCATCCACCGCACCAGATGAGGATCCGTTGTTGATCTCGTCGTCCCGCCAGATCAGCCGCCCCGTCCTCCACCTCCAAGGAGCTGCCCCGACGCTCGCCTCGTCTATCGCGCCACCTCAATCCCCACAGCATCGTCTTGACCTGCCCCACCAGAACCGCAACACCCTCACCAATTCCTTCGATGAAGCCGAGGCCAACTCGGCGCCACCAAGGAGGTTCTGCACTCACCGCTGCATTTTATCTTTTATTCGATGTCATGGGGCTGCCGGTGCTCGATACCGAGCAGACATGGCATGTCTCCATCGACGGCACCGTCGTCGGCCACATCATCCACGTCGTCTCTCCCCCATGTCGTTCCTTCCTCGGCGGCGACTTCCACAACGGCACTAGCTGTAGCTGCTCCGGCTCTCGCTCGCCCTGCGGCTCTGTTCTTGTTGTCGGTCGCGCTGCTGCACTGCTCCTGCTTTCGTTCATGCTGCTGCTCTGCTCTTGCTCTCGCTTGCGCTGCTGCTGCTGCTGCACGACCTCCAGCATCTATAGGAGTTGCTGCTTTAGCACTCGCTCGCGGTGCTACTGCACGACTTGCTCTCTGCTAGTGCGTTCCCTGCTAGAGCGTCTGCTGATTTAGATCACTGCTTCTTTGCTACTAGTGCTCGAACGCCCTAAACATCTATTGCAATGCTCTGTTACTAGTTCAATCAGTTTCGACAATAAAATTCAGTTTCGACTGTGAAGTTCATTTTCTTCAGTTAAGTTCAGAGTGAACAGTACTTACATCACCTGTCGGAGCAGCCGTGGCACGGCTGATGTGTTTTACATCTAGAACTTTTTGGTGATGTATTTTACATCATCTATTGCAGATGATATTAGGGTCCCACTTCATATTAACGTTGTCTGTCTTGTCATGCTTCAGCCTCGTCACCGTACACCTTAGCGGAGCTTCTCCAACGACGGAACCGTCCATCACAGCGGAGCAGTACCCTCGGCGCCGTTTCTAGAGGCCTCGGATCTTCTTCCCCGCCTCTGACAGTCACACCAGCATCATCACCATCCTCCACGTCCAACCCAATGATGCTGAGGTCCACAAGGCTATGCCAAAGAGGTTGTACACTCGTCGCATCACTTTGTTTCTCCATTCCTCTGTTCTTCCAATTCATGTGAGCCAAACACCCAGGTTGACTGAAATCCTATGTTTCCAAATGCTCTGTTTTGCATGTGCATTCCTATCCTACTCCTGTGTTTTTCCTGTCCCCGCATTTATAGAAACCTCCAATTCTAAGGAGCCCTTACAGATTTACTTCATTTTCATATAGGCGTCAAAGAAAACTCTGTGTGTTATGTCCTGCTCCTGCCGTGCCATCATCCACCCCACCTGAGGTGCACCATCGACAGAAGCGTTCACTGCAGCAGAGACCCCCCTACAGACTTCCTTTCACCGCCTCAGATCATCTTCCCCGTTGCCGGCAGCCACACCAACTACATTACCATCATCAACTTGAGCAGATGAACCTGAGGACTACACAGTTCCGAAAGAGAGGTCGCAGTCTTTCATGTTTGCTTACGTTATACATCGGTTATTATTACCTGCTACTTTATCGTTCAATCTTGAGTTTTGAATTGCCCATGGGTCTCATATCGAGCCAGCAACGAATAGTATCTGTCTACTATCTGGTTCACCTGGGTCTTCTATGTGGTTCATGTTGGGCGGGCAACAAACAATAGATGATCCATTGTCTATCTTTTTAAACTGAAGCTATAATCTACCTGCTATCATTAGTTTTGGATCCATCCACTCGTTTGCTACCATCAGTCTTGATTTTTGCATGCACCCCTTAGGCCTTACAAAATCTAACTATTTTTTTATTATGCATGTCAGATATTGTACACAATCGTACTGAACATGTAGAGAAAAAGAGAAGGCTGTTGCATGCGAATATAATGTCATGCAGACGTCGCTCCATGGTGGGCGAAGTGCCCCCCCCCCTCCTGCATTTCCAGATTGTATTCCAGAGGAAGATAACTGTTTAGATGGAGATTCAGAAGGAGCCGACCACGCCTGTTTACCACCTGAGGTGTTTGCTCTAACCTGGCATGCTGATGTTGGCCATATCATGCATATGGCGCCTTGCATTGCTTACATTATGCATCTTATATGTCATCAGCTTAGTTTAGATTTGCTTTGTGTGAATGCCACCTATTTGGTTTCTATATCATACTCCCACCATTCCTAAATATTTTTCTTTTTAGAGATTTCAACAAGTGACTACATACGGAACAAAATGACTGAATCTACACTCTAAAATGTGTCTATATACATCCGTATGTGGTAGTTCATTTGAAATATCTAAAAAGAAAAATATTTAGGAACAGAGGGAGTATATGGGAATTATGCAATGCCATCTTCTTTAGCCAGGCTTCATATACGTGAATCATGCAATGCCATCCTGTTTAGCCAGTCATCGTCTATGTGAATTGTATCGTGCCATATTTTTTCCATAATGTACTCCATTTGTCAACAATGTTATACATTCATCTACTCTTCTTGTGCATCAGCCATTTGAGTCAGTCATGGGAAATTCTGGAGTGAAACAAGGTCTTCTGAGCAGTTAGTGCTACCTATCGATGCAGATTTCTTCCTGGTTACAAATAGCTCCTCAGAGGAGGATTCAGAGAGAGATGACTAGTAGTATCCCCCCCCCCCCCGAGGTGCATGCTCTAACTTGGCTGGGTTATATTGCTCATATCATGCATATGGTGTCTTGCATTGCCATGCCATCTGCTTAGATTAGACATGCTTTGTGTGAATGCCTCATGTTTGTTTCTATATCAAATATGTGAATTATGCAATGCCATGTTTTTCAGCTAGTTATCATATATGTGAATTATGCACCGCCATGGAGCCAGGCATCATATATGTGAATTATCTCATGCCATCTTTTTTTTCATTACGTATTCCATTTGTCGACAATCTATGTATATTGAACTACTCTTCATGTGTATCAGCCATTTGAGCCGGTTATGGAAAAATCTGGAGTGAAAACAAGGTCTTCAGAGCAGGCAATGGTACCTGTTGAAGCATATATCTCGATGGTTACAGGGAGCTCCCCAGAGGAGGATTCAGAGATAGATGACCAGTCCTATATCCCACCTGAGGTGTATGCTCTAAGTTGCAATGTTTATATTTCTCATATGATGCATATAGTGTCTTGCATTGCTTAGTTTAGACATCATATGCACAATATTGAATTCTATCTGCTTAGTTTAGAGATCATACATGCGAGTGCCAGCTGCTTAGTATATGAATCAATTATGTCAATTATGTCAATTATAACATGCCATCCTGTATACTTAGACAACATGTATGTGAATTATTTCATCCCAACCTATTTTAGAAAGACATCATATAGTTGTGTCATGTCATCCTTTTTAGGTACTCAGCATATGTTGAATTATGTCATTATATCATGTTAAGTTATCCATCATATATCTGAAACTGTGTCATGCTATCCTGTTTAGTTAGGCATCATATATGTGAAACTGTGTCATGCTGTCCTATTTCGTTAGACAACATATATGTGAATTACCACATCTGTCTATCATACAATGTCTATACGTTCAACTTCTTTTCTTGTTTATCAGCCATTTGAATTGGAGGGGGTTCTTGAACAGGACAGCGGTACTAGCCAGCTACAAGCGCTTGTGCCAGCGGTACTGTCCAGTAACTCGAACATCAAGTTACTGTGGCTGATAAACACCAGTCCTTTCTTGTGCAACAGCAAGCGCTGGAGGATTTAAGCGCCAAACAAGAGAAAGTTAATAAGCTTGCTAAGCATCTTGCCAGCATTATGGGTACCCAGGATATTGTTTCTTGAACTCTTCTGAAGTGGTTTCAGTTCTGGACTTGTTTTGCTACGGTGTTTATATGCTGCTTTGTTCCCTATATTTGCACTGGTGGCGAACTTTGATGCCCAGTGGATGTAATATGTGTAATAGCCGTGATAGCCTAGCATAAGTTGCTTGCTTATTTATTTCATTGTTGTCTTGTTTATTTGTTTGCTTGTAGTCAGTGCAGTTCTTTTTCTACGGTTTGCTAGTGGCTGCAATAACCTATTTTCTAAAACTAGGCCACAATAACCATGGGCTAATATTTACTGTAGTGACACTGGGCCTCTTACGGGCCGTAGAAACAGTCGGCCTTCTATGGGCCGTAGAAACAGTAGGCCTTCTATGGGCCGTAGAAACAATGGGCTTTCTACGGGCCGTAGAAACAATGGGCCTTCTATGGGCCGTATCATCAATGGGCCTTATACGGGACGTATGATCGATTGGCCAAACATGGGCCAATAACAGGCCGCATTATGGCCATAAACGGGCCATCGTTAATAGGTCGTATTTGATGATGCTATGAAAATGGCCGAACGTATTAACGGACCACAAACGGGCCGACTGTAACCACGGGCTGAATTTGGCCCACAAGTAGAAAATGACAGTAACGGGCCGTAAGTAAACGAATGCTGGAAATGAGCCCAAGAATAAATGGGCTCTGAGAAGGCCGAAAGATAACATGGGCTGGAAACAGCCCAACGGAATAACGGGCCGTTAATGGGTATAAAGTGATACACTGTTCATTACGGGCCAGTTTCACCAAGGGTCGTTAATGGGTGTAAAGTGATACACTGTTCATTATGGGCGAGTTTCACCACGGGTCGTTAATAGGCCAAGAGTTACATAGGGCCTCATATGGGCCGAAAGACGTCATGGGCCATACATGGGCCAGAAGTGAAAATGGGCTGGAATCATATTGGATGGCCCAGATGATGCTACTGGGCCTAATTCGGATAGGGCGTAATGGGCCTTGGGTTAGCGGGCTGTAAATGGGCTATATGCGAACATGCCGTTAACAGGCTTTCCATGGGCCGGCCCGCCACCTTTTGACCAAGTCAAACGGGCCGGCCTTTTCATAGGAATGGGCCCCTGTTGGGCCGTGCCACGTGTCGACGTATCATAGGCGCCTTCTGTCCAATGAGTGGATGACATCTGTCCCAACGATGAGCCGACACGTGTTTCCTCCAGCCAATGATGATTTTACACGTGGAAAATCCCCATTGGTCAGGGCTGTTAACGGGTTATCGGATCCAAAACCTGACCCGATAGCTTAACGACATTCCGTTATGGTGGATGCCACGTGTCGGTCACCCTTGATGAAAGCACTTCTGTGACGCGTGATTTATCGTCATGGAAGTGCACACTTCCGTGATGATAATTTTGGTAATGTCATGGAACACTTCTACGATAGCACATGTATGACTATCTTGATTCTGTCATAAATTTGTCATGGATGTACATGCATGACAAAAAACGCGACCTACTGTGACAAACATGTATCATCACGGAAGTGTATTTTTTTGTAGTGTCAGTTCAGTTTCTAGTACTTTAGTATGTTGTCAGTTGAACGAGAACCTTGATATGACGTTGTTGAGTGACTATGCAAATCCTTGTGAATGTCTGAAGTATTTTTCTGAGCATTTACATCCGTCATGTTGTCCGAGTCATCCCAGGTTTGTAAAGAATCTAATGCATTTGCAAATCCTTCCTCCCAGTTCCCGATGTCCTTTTGGGCCAAATTAAGCACACTAAATGGTCTGTTAAAGTACTCCATTGCCTTGACATATATGTTGGAGCTAGTATTATGACCCTAGGCATCCTAGGGAGCCATCGAGTAATCTAGCAATGCTTTATATTCCTAGAGTGATGATTCTGGCCATTATTCTCGAGAGCATCTGTAACGCCCCAAGACCGGAGATTCAGATGCCTTCCATGGATTCCGGATTTCATCATGTGTTTTGTTTTGCTTGTTGCATTCCTCTTTGCATCATGTGCATTACATCATGTCATCATGCCATCATGTCTTTAATCTTTGCACCACAACTCAACTAAATAAATTGCATAGATTTTTCGATCTATTTAAATTGAGGGAATTCACATGGTGTTTCTCTTTATAACATATCCTCCCAACATTTAGGGAGCTATATAAAACCATTCCATTGTCTTGGAATCAACCATAACACATTTGCACCGTTCTTGAAATTTCTTTTATCCAACTCAAGTTCATTTCTTCCTTTGGGGCCTTTTAGTAGAATTGAGTTGCAATTTTACTTCATCTATAAATGTCCCAAATTTGCCCATAAATCACATCTAATGTGTGGGATCATCTCCTCAAATTCCTTCCCCTGCAGGCCCACCTAACCTATAATTCTAACCCTAGCCCGATCCCCTCGTCCTCTCCCTCTCGTTCCCACCAGCGCCGCCAGGGGAGAGGAGCGATTCCCTTGTCCTCCTCCCGAGTGCTCACACACACAGGGCGTGCCCGATCCCTTTCCTTCCTCGCGCCTCCCTCTCCATCGCTGGATCGCCCCGCCTCTACCTCTGGCCGCCGACAGCGAGCAGCTCCACCGGAGCCTTACCTACCTCACCGGACCGCCTCTGCCTTGGCCTTCCTCCAGCTCCGCGCTGCTGCTCTACTCCACGCGCCCGTCCGCCTCGGCAATCCGCTGCCGTGCCAAGTCCCCGCATCTCCGGCTGCTCCCCTGCAGCTCTTCCTCCACCTCTGTCCCATGGCGGTGCGGCCCCCGTCGTTTCCCTACCTCTCTATTGCGCCAGGGACTCGAGCCCTCCACCATGCGTCGCCGCCTTGATGCCTTCCCCGCCATCGGCTTGCTACCTCGCCGGAGCTCCTCCGGCCTCCCCGTCCTCTGCTTCGTCTCCTCATGCCCCTGCCTTCTACGCCCACGCCGTCCTCCACCAGCAGCATCGCCACCCTCGCCGGACCTTATTCCTCAGCCCGCAGCCATGGCCTCAAGTTCGTCAAGCCGCTGCTCCACCTCTGCCTCGTTCGAGCGGAGAGGAGGACGCGCCTCTGCTCGCCCTCTATGACCAGTGCCATGAACTGCAGCTCTTCGTACCGGCCTCCGATCCGCAATACCAAGAACACCCACCGATCTGAGCGTCCCCTAGACACGTCAAGGTCGACTCCATCGCAAAGATCGACTACATGTTTGACCCTGGATATGGGATTGCAAAACACCAAGTACCCTTCAGTTCGGCAAGACCGGCAAGTTCGACTACAGCACTGTAATATCAAGTACACGACGAACCTCGAAGACTTTGGACGTGCAAAGTTCCTCTTCAAATATGAACGACTACATCCGTTGTGGAATTCGTCAAGTACTCTGGAGGCCACATTGACGCCAAGTACCTCTACCGCCGCCCGAACTTTTACAGAATGTGAACCACAACCATCGCTGAAGACCCGTGAACAACTACTTCCCCCTCGACACGTGTACCCCTACCGCCGAACTCGATCCATTTCGATAATGCACGCGTCAAAGGTATAACCGCCGAGAACGACCGCCCATGGACGAATGCATGTGTGATGTATGAGATGGTCGTGGTTGCACCGTGTCCGAGTTGTTCTTTGCGAGTTCCTCGTTTCCTTGCCTTCGACATGTGGGAACCCGGTATCCGGGAGCACCCCACCATTCATCGCACAACATGCTCCTGCCACACTACCTTTTGCACCGGTATCTCCGTGAGCTAACGAAACCGATATGGTGTCGTGACATCATTTTCGGATTCATCACCGTGACACCCTTTCTTTCCACCATGGTGACAAAATGCCTCATATCTTATCATGTCAACATTTTCATAAAATTGCTTAATACTTGCAATGTCATCCGCATCATGATAACAGCTTCAAGAATGTTTAATTTGTTGTTTGCTTCAAATTGCTAAATGCTTATGGGGGTTTACCAGAATTGTTGTTTGTTATATCCGGCCCCATTTAAATTGTTTAGATAGTATATTTTTTTGTTATGCTTCATCTCTTGCCATGTTAACCAACATTTAATATTGTTGAGTACCTAACTGGGAGTGAACTAAATAATTGATGTGGTGTTCCGTCAATATCCAAGCTCCACTTAACTTCTAGTATTTGTTTGTGCACTTTGCCATGCCATGCCGCATTAAACCGGGCATGCATCATACTTGGTTGTGCATCATGCCATGATTATGTGATGGTTGTTTACTTTGTTGTTTGCTTCTTTCTGGGTCGCTTCTCTCGTTAGCTTCGGTTTCAGAGTTGCGAGGATCCGTTCGTCTACGTCCGTTTATCTTCTTCATGGACTCATTCTTCTTCCTTGCGGGATTTCAGGCAAGATGACCATACCCTCGAAATCACTTCTATCTTTGCTTGCTAGTTGTTCGCTCTATTGCTATGCCGCGATACCTACCACCTGCTATATCATGCCTCCCATATTGCCATGTCAAGCCTCTAACCCACCTTTCCTAGCAAACCGTTGTTTGGCTATGTTACCGCTTTGCTCAGCCCCTCCTATAGCGTTGCTAGTTGTAGGTGAAGATGAAGTTTGTTCCTTGTTGGAACATGGATATGTTGGGATATCACAATATCTCTTATTTTAATTAATGCATCTATACACTTGGTAAAGGGTGGAAGGCTCGGCCTTATGCCTGATGTTTTGTTCCACTCTTGCCGCCCTAGTTTCCGACATACCAATGTTATGTTCCTTGATTTTGCGTTCCTTACACGGTTGGGTTATAATGGGAACCCCTTGACAGTTCGCCTTGAATAAAACTCCTCCAGCAAGGCCCAACCTTGGTTTTACCATTTGCCACCTAAGCCTTTTTCCCTTGGGTTCTGCAGACTCAAGGGTCATATTTATTTTAAACCCCCCAGGCTAGTGCTCCTCTGAGTGTTGGTCCAAACTAGAGCCCCTTGCAGTGTCACCACGGGGAAACTTGAGGGTTGGTTTTAGTTGTACGGATTTCTTATCTGGTGTGCCCTGAGAACGAGATATGTGCAGCTCCTATCGGGATTTGTTGGCACATCCGGGTGGCTTTGCTGGTCTTGTTTTACCATTGTCGAAATGTCTTGTAACCGGGATTCCGAGTCTGATCGGGTCGTCCTGGGAGAAGGAATATCCTTCATTGACCGTGAGAGCTTGTGATGGGCTAAGTTGGGACACCCCTGCAGGGTTTTGAACTTTCGAAAGTCGTGCCTGCAGTTATGGGCAGATGGGAATTTGTTAATGTCTGGTTGTAGAGAACTTGACACTTAACTTAATTAAAATGCATCAACCACGTGTGTAGCCGTGATGGTCTCTTTCCGGCGGTGTCCGGGAAGTGAACAGGGTTCTTGTGTTATGCATGAACGTAAGTAGTTTCAGGATCACTTCTTGATCACTTCTAGTTCATGATCGTGCTTTGCTTCTCTTCTCGCTCTCTTTTGCGTAAGTTAGCCACCATATATGCTAGTGCTTGCTGCAGCTCCACCTCACTGCCCCCTTTTCCTACCCATAAGCTTAAATAGTCTTGATCGCGAGGGTGTGAGAATGTTGAGTCCCTGTGACTCACAGATTACTTCCAAAATAGTTGCAGGTGCCGATGATACCAGTGCAGGTGACGCAACCGAGCTCAAGGAGGAGCTCGATGAAGATCTTGTTCGTTGTGTTGTTTAGTTTTCCTTTTGATCAGTAGTGGAGCCCAGTCGGGGCAATCAGGGACCTTTCGCATTAGGGGTTGTCTTTCTTTATTTGGTTCCGTAGTCGGACCTTGATTGTATTCTGGATGATGTAATGCTATATTTATGTATTGTGTGAAGTGGCGGTTGTAAGCCATCACTTTATCCCTTTCTTATTCAGTACATGGGATGTGTAAAGATTACCCCTCTTGCGACATGCCTACTATGCGGTTATGCCTCTAAGTCGTGCTCCGACACGTGGGAGATATAGCCGCATCGTGGGTGTTACAAGTTGGTAATCAGAGCCTTCCCTGACTTAGGAGCCCCCTGCTTGATCGAATCGCTGGCGTTGTTGAGTCTAGAAAATGTTTTGAGTCTTATAGGATTATATATATCGGAGAGTAGGATTCTTTTTACTCCTCAGTCCCTTCGTCGCTCTGGTGAGTCCTCGTGATGTAGAGTTTTGACTCTTCTCTTCTCAAATTTCACTAAAAAAATTTAGGATCACGCGGGTATCTTGGAATCGTTCCGATGGTTTTGTGACGAGAACATTGTTCTTGGTGCCTCCTGACATTTAGGGGTTGTGGCAGTGTCCTGGGGAGTTGAGCTCCGAGGTGTTGTCGTCACAATTTTATCATTGCAATTCTGGAATACCTGAGTTTTGCCGACATCGAAAATCTCTTTTTTGTAGTTGTTGGTGAGATAACCTCGACGCCACCCAGTACTGGGGCGGGAGTTCGGGAGTATTGCCATAACTCGTATAATGGATGCTTTTCGAAGGTTGAGGTAAATGATTTCCGAAGGTTTCTTGGTTATGTGTTGAAGGATGGATACAACTGGATGTAGGATTTGCTAGTTTTGGGTGAGATATTATGCTTCCCCTGTATCCCCAACACCTGATTGCATAACCAGAAAGTTTCGGGAGTTTATAAGTGGGAATTCAAGTAGCTCTTAGGATATCTTTCCGACAAATGAATGATATGAGATTGGGGTTCGACGTCTAGTGGTCCGCCTATCCATGGTTGGTTTTATAGTGGTCTCGTTGTGTCTTAAAGAGTCCTTGGCTATGCTGACTCGGGGACGCTTTGTATGTCATGTGCACTGCCTTGTACATGATGGTGATGTACGATCGAGCCCGTGTGGGCCCCACCACGAAAACTTCGGACGAAATCTCTATCATATGTTTGTTCTGGCTTATTTTGCAAGCCAATCTTTTGTTTTGTTTTCAATTGTGGTATTCGAGTTGCTTCGAAGTCAAATGTTGATTCCATACCTTTCCTAAGTGGTGTTCTCATATTTCTATGTGAATACTAATCCTTCATGATAATCAAGATTGCCATGTCAATCCTTTTCAACCGGCGTGTTTCTCTTCAAGTGGATTCAATCATTTCTACATTCGCAAGATCAATTCTAAGTCTTCTCAACGGTGTTTGTTTCATCCGTGAAAATTTGCTTTTGTTTTCCCGCCCACCAACCCCCTTTTTTCTTCAAGGACTCAGATCTCTTAATCGAGTATCTTTTTAGTGATGCGAAGTCTCTCCATTCTTTTCGGTCAATGTTCTTACCCGGTGGTTCTCATGAAGATGTTCTACTAGTTCATCATTCTTCGTTCTCTTTCTTCTCCGGTGGATTCAATTCAAGCTTTGTCGATCATATCTTTTCCTCGGTTCAAATGCTTTCTCATGCCAATGCACCTCTTAATCATTCACCTCTCTCTATTCATTTGTTTCGGAGTGCGAAGATATCTCAGAAGATGTTATCTCATTCAATCCGTTCAAGCTATTTCGAGGTTGTTATCTTATTCAAGCAATTTAATTCAACCGGTGCAATCTCTCCTTCAAATTGTTCAACGGTGTATCTTTTGAGTGGGCCCTAACCCACAGGTCTTTTCCCTGGATCTTACCTGACTCTTCTAATTCTCTCGGAGCTTTTCAAATTCTTTTCCAAGTTTGACGTAAGAATGAGTTATCATCAGTCAAACGCCTTCTCCAAGATCTTTCACATTCTTTTCATCATTGGTTCAACCTTTCTAATTGTCATTCCGAAGTTCCTCAACAATTCATGGAGGAGTTTCTCATCGTCATTCTCAGTTTTTGGAGACCGAAGAAGAGTTTCTCTTAATTCTTGCTTCATTCTCTTCAAGATTCATGGTTCTAGCTTGATGCCATCCTCTCATTATTGTTTTTGATTGTGAGAATTCTTTTCACCCATCCGGAGCAATTCATGAGTCTTTTCAGTTTGATTCAACGAAGGCCATCATTTTAGAAGATTTATCCATTCTCAGCTTTCAGCTCTCGTTCTTGAATTCTTCCGACGCATCATTCAAGTATTCTGTAATCACCTCGGGATCTATTTGTTCACTTGTATCTAAATTCTCTCAAGTATCTCCGTTCATTTCATAATTCTTCCCGGTATATTCCTTATCTTTTCTTTGTTCATTTTCAATTTTTACAGTGGTTCGTCCAAGAGTTCTCTTCCTTCGTTATCATACAGATTCATTCGTTCTTTCCAATCCCGACCAGTGTTCCGTTGAAGACCTTATCAAGTTATCGATATCTCTCTTAATCCTTTCTACCGAAATAAGTTGTATGCAATCCGTTGATTGTCATCAATTTAAATTGGTGAAGGATACGCATAATGTAATTCTTATTCTTGTTTCATCCAAGCGATTAATTCCTTATTCCGAAGGCTCGTCAAATTCTCGGTTTCATTTGTTTCATCTTTTATTTTGCCGGATTTCCAAGCTCTCTCAATTATTTCATTGCGAAGATCCACCTAATCATTGCAAGGCTTCAACCTTATTCTTTTCATCCTTCATTTCGTTTGATCATTCCTTTATTACCGGAGTTCTTCATGGAAGCTCTACATGATTGTTCATCAAGGATTTAATTCCTTCTCGAGGTGTTCATTGAGATTCTTTTTAAGAGGAGCTCTAGCTTTCTTCATCTTGCAATCCAGAGTGCAATTGTTCTCCCTGATCTTTGGAGGTGGTAATATATCATTCTTCATTCACAAGAATGAGTTATTTAAACCCATCATTTTCCTACTTAAAGTTATCTTGGTATAGTTTTCACCTAAAGCCTTCCATTGGGTATGTTGCTCCTTGTGGTGATTACCTATGATCCAAGTTCTCTTATCACCTCGAGGGAAGAAGCTTTTATCTTTTCTAGCTCCCAATCAATTTTTTTTTGGTAAGTGGCAGGTTGCCATCTCATAATTTTGAGATGTCTTCTATAAGCCCACTTGAAGCTTATCTTATCCTTTCGTTGTTGTTAATCCAACAACTTCGTTCTAGCATTTGTCATAAGCGTGCTCTCCCAAGATCTTGTTTCCCTTCGTTCATTCCATTCAATTCTTTCATTTCTTCTGGAGGCATTGTGATGCTTCTCATTTCTCTCATCATCTCAAGTTGTGATGATCGTGTTCTTTTCGTGCTTATCCATTTATCCGGAGTGTGGTGTCCTCTGCTCAAGTTCTTTTCATCCTATCAAGTCTTGTATCTATTTTCAACCAGAGTGTTGCCCGAATTGTTTCTCCCTTGTTCCTCTTCTCTAACGGAGAGTTATCAACTTTGTTCATCTTCGTTGTTTTCTTTCTTTCAATTGGTTTAACCTTTCAAGGTTCTTTGGTTTCACTCGTTTGTCAAAGAAGCAACTTAGTTTTACCTCTTGTCTTCCTCTTCCTTTTCCCTCTGGTGCCATCCAAGATCTCGGGACAAGATCCTCTCGTAGTGGTGGAGCGTTGTAACGCCCCAAGACCGGAGAATAAGATGCCTTCCATGGATTCCGGGTTTCGTCATGTGTTTTGTTTTGCTTGTTGCATTCCTCTTTGCATCATGTGCATTGCATCATGTCATCATGCCATCATGTCTTTAATCTTTGCACCTCAACTCAACTAATAAATTGCATAGATCTTTTGATCTATTTAAATCGAGGGAATTCACATGGTGTTTCTCTTTATAACATATCCTCCCAATATTTAGGGAGCTATATAAAACCATTCCATTGTCTTGGAATCAACCATAACACATTTGCACCGTTCTTGAAATTTATTTTATCCAACTCAACTTCATTTCTTCCTTTGGGGCCTTTTAGTAGAATTGAGTTGCAATTTTACTTCATCTATAAATATCCCAAATTTTCCCATAAATCAAATCTAATGTGTGGGATCATCTCCTCAAATCTCAGCCCGTTTAGAGGCTTTTCAAATGGGCTTAAAAAATTCAAACATGTTCCTTTGTGCGGACTTTATTCTCTCTAAAATTCCTTTCGTCATTTTATTTAAATTCCTCATATTTTTATGAGTCCAGGGAAATTATCCACATGTCCAACTTTTTCCCTAACCTCTCTTTCTTTTTCTTTCATATCTCTGTTTTTTTGTTCTTTAGAGTGAGAGAGAGAGAGAGAGAGCCAGCCCAGCCGACCTCTTAAGCCAACGGACAGCCGGCCTATAGGCCATCTGCAGCCAGGCCCTTTAGGCCCAGCCGAACCCCCTAGGCCTTCCTTCCCCTGCAGGCCCACCTAACCTATAATTCTAACCCTAGCCCGATCCCCTCGTCCTCTCCCTCTCATTCCCACCAGCGCCGCCAGGGGAGAGGAGCGATTCCCTTGTCCTCCTCCCGAATGCTCGCACGCACAGGGCGTGCCCGATCCCTTTCCTTCCTCGCGCCTCCCTCTCCATCGCTGGATCGCCCCGCCTCTGCCTCTGGCCGCCGATAGCGAGCAGCTCCACCGGAGCCTTTCCTACCTCATCGGACCGCCTCTGCCTTGGCCTTCCTCCAGCTCCGCGCTGCTGCTCTGCTCCATAAGCCCGTCCTGGAGCTCGTCCGCCTTGGCAATCCGCTGCCACGCCAAGTCCCCGCATCTCCGGTCGCTCCCCTGCAGCTCTTCCTCCACCTCCGTCCCATGGCACTGCGGCCCCCGTCTTTTCCCTGCCTCTCTATTGCGCCAGGGACTCGAGCCCTCCATGGAGCGTCGCCGCCTTGCTGCCTTCCCCACCATCTTCTTGCTACCTCGCCGGAGCTCCTCCGGCCTCCCCGTCCTCTGCTTCGTCTCCTCGCACCCCTGCCTTCTACGCCCATGCCGTCCTCCACCAGCAGCGTCACCACCCTCGTCGGACCTTGTTCCTCAGCCCGCAACCATGGCCTCAAGTTCGTCAAGCCGCTGCTCCGCCTCTGCCTCGTTCGAGCGGAGAGGAGGACGCGCCTCTGCTCGCCCGCTATGACCAGTACCATGAACCGCAGCTCTTCGTACCGGCCTCCGAACCGCAAGACCAAGAACACCCACCGACCTGAGCGTCCCCTGGACACGTCAAGGTTGACTCCATCACAAAGAACGACTACATGTTTGACCCTGGATATGGGATTGCAAAACGCCAAGTATCCTTCAGTTCGGCAAGACCGGCAAGTTCGACTACAACACTGTAATATCAAGTACACGATGAACCTCGAAGGCTTTGGACGTGCAAAGTTCCTCTTCAAATATGAACGACTACATCCGATGTGGAATTCGTCAAGTACTCTGGAGGCCACATTGACGCCAAGTACCTCTACCGCCGCCCGAACTTTTACAGAACATGCACCACAACCATCGCCGAAGACCCGTGAACAACTAGTTCCCCCTCGACACGTGTACCCCTACCGCCGAACTCGGTCCATTTTGATAATGCACGCGTCAAAGGTATAACCGCCGAGAACGACCGCCCGTGGACGAATGCATGTGTGATGTATGAGATGGTCGTGGTTGCACTGTGTCCGAATTGTTCTTTGCGAGTTCCTCGTTTCCTTGTCGTCGACATGTGGGAACCCGGTATCCGGGAGCACCCCACCATTCATCGCACGACATGCACCCGCCACACTACCTTTTGCACCGGTATATCCGTGAGCTACCGAAATCGATATGGTGTCGTGGCATCATTTTCGGATTCATCACCGTGACACCCTTTCTTTCCACCATGGTGACAAAATGCCTCATATCTTATCATGTCAACATTTTCATAAAATTGCTTAATACTTGCAATGTCATCCGCATCATGATAACAACTTCAAGAATGTTTAATTTGTTGTTTGCTTCAAATTGCTAAATGCTTATGGGGGTTTACCGGAATTGTTGTTTGTTATATCCGGCCCCATTTAAATTGTTTAGATAGTATATTTTTTTTGTTATGCTTCACCTCTTGCCATGTTAACCAACATTTAATATTGTTGAGTACCTAACTGGGAGAGAACTAAATAATTGATGTGGTGTTCCGTCAATATGCAAGCTCCACTTAACTTGTAGTATTTGTTTGTGCACATTGCCATGCCATGCCTCATTAAACCGGACATGCATCATACTTGGTTGTGCATCATGCCATGATTATGTGATGGTTGTTTACTTTGTTGTTTGCTTCTTTCCGGGACGCTTCCCTCGTTAGCTTCGGTTTAGGAGTTGTGAGGATCCGTTCGTCTACGTCCGTTTATCTTCTTCATGGACTCGTTCTTCTTCCTTGCGGGATTTCAGGCAAGATGACCATACCCTCGAAATAACTTCTATCTTTGCTTGCTAGTAGTTCCCTCTATTGCTATGCCACGATACCTACCACCTGCTATATCATGCCTCCCATATTGCCATGTCAAGCCTCTAACCCACATTTCCTAGCAAACCGTTGTTTGGCAATGTTACCGCTTTGCTCAGCCCCTCTTATAGCGTTGCTAGTTGTAGGTGAAGATGAAGTTTGTTCCTTGTTGGAACATGGATATGTTGGGATATCACAATATCTCTTATTTTAATTAATGCATCTATACACTTGGTAAAGGGTGGAAGGCTCAGCCTTATGCCTGGTGTTTTGTTCCACTCTTGTTGCCCTAGTTTCCGTCATATCGGTGTTATGTTCCTTGATTTTGCGTTCCTTATGCGGTTGGGTTATAATGGGAACCCCTTGACAACTCGCCTTGAATAAAACTCCTCCAGCAAGGCCCAACCTTGGTTTTACCATTTGCCACCTAAGCCTTTTTCCCTTGGGTTCTGCAGACTCAAGGGTCATCTTTATTTTAAACCCCCCCGGGCCAGTGCTCCTCTGAGTGTTGGTCCAAACTAGAGCCCCTTGCAGCGCCACCTCGGGGAAACTTGAGGGTTGGTTTTACTTGTACGGATTGCTTATCCGGTGTGCCCTGAGAACGAGATATGTGCAGCTCCTATCGGGATTTGTCGGCACATCCGGGTGGCTTTGCTAGTCTTGTTTTACCATTGCCGAAATGTCTTGTAACCGGGATTCCGAGTCTGATCGGGTCGTCCTGGGAGAAGGAATATCCTTCGTTGACCGTGAGAGCTTGTGATGGGCTAAGTTGGGACACCCCTGCAGGGTTTTGAACTTTCGAAAGTCGTGCCCGCGGTTATGGGCAGATGGGAATTTGTTAATGTCTGGTTATAGAGAACTTGACACTTAACTTAATTAAAACGTATCAACCGCGTGTGTAGCCGTGATGGTCTCTTTCCGGCGGTGTCCGGGAAGTGAACACGGTTCTTGTGTTATGCATGAACGTAAGTAGTTTTAGGATCACTTCTTGATCACTTCTAGTTCATGACCGTGCTTTGCTTCTCTTCTCGCTCTCTTTTGCGTAAGTTAGCCACCATATATGCTAGTGCTTGCTGCAGCTCCACCTCACTACCCCCTTTTCCTACCCATAAGCTTAAATAGTCTTGATCGCGAGGATGTGAGATTGCCGAGTCCCTGTGACTCACAGATTACTTCCAAAACAGTTGCAGGTGCCGATGATACCAGTGCAGGTGACGCAACCGAGCTCAAGGAGGAGCTCGATGAAGATCTTGTTCATTGTGTTGTTTAGTTTTCCTTTTGATCAGTAGTGGAGCCCAGTCGGGGCGATCGGGGAACTTTCGCATTAGGGGTTGTCTTTATTTATTTGGTTCCGTAGTCGGACCTTAATTGTATTCTGGATGATGTAATGCTATATTTATGTATTGTGTGAAGTGGCGATTGTAAGCCATCTCTTTATCCCTTTCTTATTCAGTACATGGGATTTGTAAAGATTACCCCTCTTGCGACATGCCTACTATGTGGTTTTGCCTCTAAGTCGTGCTCCAACACGTGGGAGATATAGCCGCATCGTGGGTGTTACAGCATCCTGTGATGCCATTTAGTTAGTAGGTATTCTATTCCCGGGTTCTTGAACCCGAGATTCACTCTACTCACTTCTTGATGTTAATGTTTGCTCGTTCCTTTAGGTTATTAGTAACCTTTGTGATAGTCCTCGAGGTTCGTGGTATATCCTTCTTCCAAATACCATGAACTACTTATGGCAGAAGCTCTCCTGAACCAAAACATCACAATAAGAGTGCTCTTGATGAGTTCTCCATTCTGCATTGTGAATCTGCCAGTCATACCTTTTTGCATGGATTATCTCGAAGAAACATGTTGAACTTGTTTGACATACTAAATCTATGCATCCGAAACTCAGAAAACCATATGTTCCTTTGAGTTGTCTCTCTTTAGTTGTATTCTGACTCTGTCTATCAATTGATAGTCAGGACTAGTTGTGCATTCATGTTATCGATGTCTATTATTCTTGTGGTTGTCAAGCCATTCTATTCCGGAATGACTAGGAGAAACAAACTTCAGTACCTCATCCATTTCTTGGACTGGTTAAAGTAGTTGTATTCCGCAGATCAAAATGCCAATCCAGCTTTTGTTCTGTTCTACCCTGGAGTATTACCCTCTTTATGTCAAGAATTTCATTGGAATTGCACACCATCTTATGAATTCTTGATGCAGTGATACTTCTCGCCATCATTATTCGTTCCTCGGTCCCGTGTTGTCGCAACCAGAATGCCGACAAGTGAACCATGATGTGTGAAATCAATACTCCTAGCAACCCCATTGCTGGGTAGCTAATGGACAATAATTTCATTCTTAGCGTGTTGGTTATTGAACCATCATTCTAAGATTGATCGTGCTACCTAGTCCATATTTCTTGGTGCACTCTTCGATCAAAGAGTTAGGATTGTGTCAATCCCTTGCTTATTTGATCACATTGTCTTGTCCTGAAAAGCAAGATTGTTCTCGAGCTTAGTAACATATCGGTGGTTTGTGATTTTCCGAATATCTTCTCGGAAGTATCACGAGGTTGTCCCCTGGATGTTATGTTGAGCTTGTGACCAAGTTTGGTTTCTTGTAAACCATCCCTTCTCCAAGAATCTGTGTTGGATACCCCTGAGCTAGTTGGTTAAGATAAACAACAACTTGGAGAGTTGGAAGATAAAAGCTTGTCCGACTTAGTTCATCACTAAGGTATATCTTTGTGTGTGTGTGTGTGTGTGTGTGTGTGTGTTGTAGAAAGATGATATCTTCATCGATTGGTCCTCATGAATAGTTGTTGGATCTATTGTCTTGTCAAAACTTTGATTTGAGTGTGGGCTATCGTCAAATCAAATCAGAACCAATGATGTTCGTAATGTTGTCTTACTCGTGGTTGTTTCCTCGAGCATACACAATTATATCCTTTGGGTTTGACCAATGCTAACACCTTGTTCACATGATTGTGGAGTTCCATTTATATGGAAACCTGGATGAATTGTTGTTGAGCCCGTTGACAAGATTTTCATATTCTCCATGATTTTGTTGGACATTAAGCTAGTGTTGGAAACTTTGTAAGCATTGCCTTCGTGTCCCGTTCATGAAGCATATATTTGGATGAGAGAAGTGACTTCCTCTAGTTCATGTACATTTGATGCAAGTTTTCACCGTGAATTCGAGGGAGCTTATTTTTTGCTTCCTTTGGAATCATCCCAAGTCAGTCATGCATTCGTGCGAAGTATTCTATGGTTTGGTAAATTAATTACCTCCACTCCATATGTGTTCCTAGCACACTAAGTCACTGATTGATTTATTCAAAGAAAAGGAGTTAAGTGCTAATCCATGGTAATGCACAAGACTTTGATATCCTCGATGATGGTTCCCAACCTGAACTTGGTAGTATTTTATTATAACACAAGGCCGTTTCTCCATTCTGCGGTACGCTAGGCCTTGTTTCGATCAGCTGTTCCGTCCAAGCCCTCCCGATGAACACGACGACACATTCCGTTTCGACCCAGCCGGTTGGCTCCCCATGAACACGACGACGATGTTGTTGTTTCTCCGCTCCGACCCAGCCATGTACACGAGCCCTGGCCGTACATATGCACGAGTAGGCGTTTGAGACCCTGCCCGTATGTACGTACGTGGCCGTATTTTCTTTCTTGCACACTGGCCGCTATACGTATGTGTACAGGCTACGTGCGCGCCTCTACTACAACACGTGCGCGCCTCTACATCGACCAGTATGTACGTACACGTTCGCGACCAGAATGACAATGCTACGTACGCTTCGACCAGTTGAGTCCCGACTGTCAGGCACTTCCTTGCGTGCGAAGATGTAGCTGGTGGGTCCCAGCAGTCAGGGGGGAAACATTTTTTTCGCGAAATACGGCGGCCCGTCCAGTGGGTCCCTGCTGTCAGGTACAACAATAATTATTTTACGCATAATAAGGAGGCACTTCCTTGCGGCTGCGTGGACCCATCTGTCAGCCTCTCCACGTACAGTACTGTTCCGATGGAAGTCGGTCATTGACCATATTGACCACGCCGCACGAGAGCACCAAGGCGGTGGACGCTGGCGAGGCCTACGAAGGGGATGACACGGAGTCCGGGAAGATGCGGCAGTGGACGCCCACACGTAGAGGAGTATGAGGGTTCACTGGTTCGCTGCGGTGTGAGGCTGTCGTCGCCGCAGAATAACAGGGGGTGTGGGTGAGTAGAGGGATGGCCTGGCCAGCGGTGGGAGTAGTAGGGGGCGGTGAGGCCTCCGCCGCATCATAGCCGGCCATGCTAGCCAGGAGCACGAGGCACGACCGGCGCTAGTTTGGGCGGCTGGAGCAAGAAGACCAGAGGTTGAATAAGCACTACGGCCGTTGGACGGACATCGTATGGTCACTGGAGCTAGAATCATGCATATTGACTAAGTTGGCAAAGCCCTCCATCCCCGTCAACTTAGTAGGCCCACAAGTCAGCCTGCCACTATACTGGGTCCCAACTAGCAGGGGGAGTATTCAGTTTTTTGTGCGTAATAAGGAGGAACTTCCTTGCACGCGAAGATATAGCTGGTGGGTCCGAGCTGTCAACGGTGGTAACATTTTTTTCGCGAAATACAGACGCCCTTCCAGTGGGTCCCAGATGTTAGGTGGAGGAATCATTATTTTGCGCGTAATAAGGAGGCATTTCGTTGCGTGTGGACTGCTGTCAGCCTCTCCACGTACAGTCCACTTCAGATGCACGTCGGTCATTGACCACGTTGACCAGGCCACGCCGAGAGCACCAGGGCGGTGGATGACGGCGAGGCCTAGGAAGGGTACGACACGGAGGCAGGGAAGACTCGGCAGTTGTTTCCCACGCGGAGGGGGGTACAACTGTACGAGGGTTTACTGGTTCGTCTGCCCTCGCCGGAGAATAACAACAGGTGTGGGTGAGTAGAGGGATGGCTAGGCCAGCGATGGGAGTATGGTGGGGCGGTGAGGCCTGTGCGGCAGCACAACCGGCCGCGGGGAGGAGGGAGCAGGCAGTCCCGCCGGCGCTTGTTTGAGCGGCTGGAGCAGGAAGAGCAGAGATTGAAGAAGCACGACGGCCGTTGGATGGAAATCCAACAGTCACTGCTTGTGCGTCAACCTTTTTTTAGGAAAGCCTCGAATTTGTGGAAAACAACATACAATCCATCTGCCATTATTTCTAATAGTTTACAGCCCATTTGCTAATTCTAAAGGTTTTTTGGAGTCCATATTCTTTTTGTTAGCATTACAGCCCATATTGTGGCCACGGTTAAAAAATTATACGAAATTTTGCATACTTCGGTGCGGTCCGAACTGTTTTTAATCCCGAAATTTTGAGTCACATTCAAACTGATTTTAAAAATAAATGTATATCAATATAAAATTCAACAAATTGTCCACGCATAAAAATCAATGCAATTTAAAATCTCGAAATGAAAAAAACTGGGTTGTGGCCGTGAACCCAGCTGTCAGCCTTGTTGGGTTCTACGGTAGGGTGCGTCGACATCAAATTAAAAGTTTCCTACGCGCAGAACAACCAAGAACATGCTACGGGAGATGGAGCACAGTTCGTTACCACTAGACGCGCAGTGCCGTGTGCAGTGGAAGAAGAGTTGGGGCAGCGCGTCCGCGTGTATCGTCTCCTCCTCGTCCGATCTCCCTCGTACAACCGGTAGTCGGTTCCCACGTACAGGTTCGCCGGAGCGGCGCAAGTGCACCGCCTCTAATGGTATCCGCGCGTGCAAGAGGAATGTCATGTGGCGGACTGCTAGGTCCGATCACACAACCGGCGGCGAGTGGAGGTGTCTATTCGCAACACATGCAAACCCTAGTGACAGCGCCAAAGCGATCAATCGCGTGAGTGTGCGACACCTCCACTTTATATAGGCATCTTTCGCAGGCTCAACACTTGGGCCTTGCATGGACCCTAAAGCCCATAAGTCTACTCGGCCACAATACGAATATAGCTCGGATCACATCCGACCAGTGTCCTCGGATTCGACCTCGTAGGTTCCTTCCCTGAAGCGCGCGACCCCTTAGGTTCAAGCCGGCTTGGTTGCAGTTCGGATCACCTCCGAACTGCACAGTTGGTAGCGGCCTCTAGCAAGGCATGTCGAACACCAAATAGGCTATGAAGCTGGTTAGGCGAACTTGTACATCATACTTCCATTCCTTTTGCCACACGATATATGTTGTCGGGCTCAAGGCGAGTCTGTCATCCTTGTGCTAGCCCGACCTCTTTCTTGTTCCAGTGATGCGGACCACAAACCAGATTATCTCATAATCCTTGTCGCATGGCCATGCTTATCCTGGTCGGATCACACGAGGGACCCAGAGTGTATCTCTCCTGATAGGAGGGGCAAATCCCATCTTGCTCGACCACGTCTCGCAGCATGGTTTTGGAAAAACCCGAAACCTACCTTTATAACTACCTAGTTACGGAGTAGCCTTTGGTTGTCCCAAAGCAAGTCTGTCACCATCCCGAGTACATGAGTCAGCTCAGGTCTTAGGACGTAGAACATATGTTGTACTCGAGACTCACAGATGACATATCGCTGCGTCTCATAGTTGGGTCCGTCCGACCCGGACCTTATCTCGACTCGGATCCGACTATGTCGAATCCGACCAGATGATTCCAAGTCCATATTATCTGGTTAGCATCCAATGCTCCATGGCTAGTGAGACCAAGCCATCGACCGTGTCATATGCTAGTCTAGTTGGCTGCGCGTCCACACAGCCCTTTCAACTAGGTACCTTTTAGGACAGTCATCATACAATGCATAGTCCCACAAACAAGTCACGTACTTGCTGATACACATTATTGATAATGTCCAAGGACTATCTTTATTCATAAACACATAGGAAATATCATCATACATGATTGCCTCTAGGGCATATCTCCAACAAGCCTCTCCACGTACAGTACTCTTCCAATGGAAGTCGATCGTTGACCACATTGACCACGCCGCACCGAGAGCACCAAGGCGGTGGACGACGGTGAGGCCTAGGAAGGGGACGACGCAGAACCGTGGAAGATGCGACAGTGGATGCCCACGCGAAGAGGAGTACGAGGGTTCACTGGTTCGGCTGTGGTGTGAGGCTGCCGTCGCCATAGAATAACAGGGGGTATGGGTGAGTGCAGGGATGGCCTGGCCAGCGGTGGGAGTAGTATGGGGCGGTGAGGCCTCCACTGCAGCACAACCGGCCACGTGAGGTAGGAGCAGGCGACACGACGGGCACTGCTTTGGGCGGCTGGAGCAAGAAGACCAGAGGTTGAAGAAGCACTAAGGCCATTGGATGGACATCGTACGGTCACTGGAGCTAGAATCATTCATATTGACTAAGTTGACAAAGCCCTCCGTCCCCGTCAACTTAGTAGGCCCACAAGTCAGCCTCCCACTGTGGTGGGTCCCAGCTGGCAGGGGGTATTCATTTTTTTGTGCGCAATAAGGAGGCACTTCCTTGCGTGCGAAGATATAGTTGGCGGGTCCGACATGTCAGCGGAGGGAACATTTTTTTCATGAAATACAGAGGCCCTTCCGCCGGGTCCCAGATGTCAGGTGGAGGAATCATTATTTTGCACGTAATAAGGAGGCATTTCCTTGTGTGTGGCCGTGGACCCAGCTGTTAGCCTCTCCATGTACAGTCCACTTCCGATGGATGTCGTTCGTTGACCATGTTGACCACGCCACGCCGGGAGCACCAGGGCGGTGGACGACGGTGAGGCCTACGAAGGGAACGACACGGAGCCGGGGAAGACACGATAGTGGCTGCCCACGCGGTGGAGAGTATGGGGGTTGACTGGTTCGGCTATCATCGCCGGAAAATAACAGGAGGTGTGGGTGAGTAGAGGGATAGACAGGCCAGGGATGCGAGTATATGATGGGGCCGTGAGACCTCTACGGCAGAATAGCCGACCACGGGAGGCAGGAACAGGCGGCACGACTGGCGCTGCTTTGGGCAGCTGGAGCAAGAAGACCAGAGGTAGAAGAAGCACTATGGCCGTTGGATGGACATCGGACGGTCACTGGAGCTAGAATCATTCATATTAACTAAGTTGACAAAGCACTCTATCCCCGTCAACTTAGTAGGCCCACAAGTCAGCCACCCACTATGGTGGGTCCCAGCTAGCAGGGGGTATTCATTTTTTTGTGCATCATAAGGACACACTTCCTTGCGTGCGAAGATATAGCTGGTGGGTCCAACCTGTTAGTGGGGGAACGCTTTTTTCGCGAAATACAGAAGCCCTTCCCGTGGGTCCTAGCTGTCAGGTGGAGGAATCATTATTTTGCGTGTAATAAGGAGGCATTTCCTTGCATGCAGTCGTGGACCCAGCTGTCAGCCTCTCCACGTACAGTCCACTTCCGATGGATGTCGTTCATTGACCACATTGACCAAGCCGCGCCGAGAGCACCAGGGCGGTGGACGATGGCGAGGCCTAGGAAGGGAATGACACGGAGCCAGGGAAGATTCGGCAGTTGTTTCCCACGCGGAGGAGTACATGGGTTTACTGGTTCGTCTGTCGTCCCCGGAGAATAACAGCAGGTGTGGGTGAGTAGAGGGATGGCTAGGCCAGTGATGGGAGTATGGTGGGGCGGTGAGGCCTGCACAGCAGCATAGCTGGCCGCGGGAGGAGGGAGCAGGCAGTCCCGCCGGTGCTTGTTTGAGCGGCTGGAGCAGGAAAAGCAGAGATTGAAGAAGCCTGACAGCCGTTGGATGGACATCCAACAGTTACTGCTCTCGTGTGCATTATTTCTAATAATGTACAGCTCATTTCCTAATTCTTAAGAATTTTTTTGGAGGCCATCTTCTTTTTGTTTGCATTACACCCCATATTGTGGCCACGGTTACAAAGTATACGAATTTTTGCATATTTCGGTGCGGTCAATTGTTTTTAATCCTGAAATATTGATTAACATTCAAACTATTTTGAAAAATAATTTATACAAACATAAAATCCAAATAATTGTCCACGCATAAAAATCAATGAAATTTAAAATCTTGTAATGAAAAAAAATTGAAACTAATTCCCGGTTTGATGTGTTTTAAAAATGTACAGCCCATTTCTGGGCAAACCGAATGAAACTCTCCTCGTCTTGAAAGATTTGCAGCCCAGCGGGGCTGATAAAGCAAGTAGGCCTCGTTTGGGTATTTCTTAAAAAAAATAGAACTGGGCTAGCCATTTTCAGCAAGAAAAAAAACACAACTGGTCTCATGATGTGGTAAACATAAATAATACCCTGGCTAGATGGGGCCACAGCCCCCACACAGCCCCGTTGTTACCCTGATCCGTTGCTAAAACTAGTATAAATAACAACTGCTTGTTCCTCAAAAAATAAAATAAACTGCACAACCTGCTGGGCCCCTAGTGTCAGCCGCTCGTAGTGTAATTCTCTCATTTATTGACTACGTTGACAATGGCGTGAGCCCCAGATGTCCAACCATTATGAGGAACCATATTTTTGGGCTTGTAATATAGAGGCACTTGCTTGCGTACTGCCATGACGCTGGTGGGTCCCTACTGTCATCCTCTCCACATACAGTCATCTCCTTGTTCCTCTCGGTTGTTGACAACGTTGACAATGCAAGAGGTTGGCGCACCACGCACGGCGAGCGAACCAAGGCCGCAAGGCGGAGGATGACGGCAAGGCCTCGGACGGAACGAACAGGAGCCGTGGAAGATGCGCCAGTCTAGTCGCAGGTTCGGGTGTGGGTGCATGTTGGGGCTGACGTTGCCGGAGAATAACAAGACATGTGGGGGAATAGAGGGAGGGACTGGCCAACGTTGGAGGGTACGTATGGTAGGGCGGCAGAGGCGCAGCCAGCCATGGGAGGCGGGAGCAGGCGGAGCCGGCGGGGTGGTTTGGTTTGGGTGGCTGGAGGAAGAAGACAAGAGATAGAAGATACACGACAGATGTTGGATGTCAATCCAACGGCTGGTAGGCAGAATCATTTGTTGACTGGCTAGTAAGTCGACACCACCTTGGATAGGCTATTTCCTCATGGGTCCCAAATGTCAGAATCCAAATCTGTCACGGTCATGCAACCTTTCCTATGAAAATTTACAACCCATTTGATGTGCTAGTTCGAAATAAGTTTGTGGGTGCTGGTGGGGGCTAATCACTTGGTTTCTGTAATGCACAGTGAGCTCAAGCAGCCGACGAGAGTGATGTTGTTTCCCTTGGTTGGGATTTGTTAGTTGTTACAATATTTCACTCTAAATTAAATGACTAGCAAGCCATTTTCCTTGCTTCAAAGAAAATATGACAGTCACAGCCGAGTTGGAAAGGGAAAGAACATCTAACTCCAGCTTACAAACTGTACAAAAGCACGAGGGTTAATTGTTCATCATCTATACAAAAAAATCTAGGTTGAAAAGGGCAACAACATCTAACTCCAGCACTGTTTTCGGCAGTCACAGTCAAATGGATCGGTCAGGTCCATAGAATGAATATCCTGGGTCGTAAAATTTACTGCATTATGACAACAATATGTTGTAAATAGAAGCCCGACATGTTCAGAAGCTCTTTTGCCCACCCGAAACTCCTTTTTTTGCTCTTCCACATACCCATCCATCAAAACCATGCCGCTGATCAACTTAAGCCTGATGGACAATAGTAACCTCGCATTCAGCAGGAAGAATCTGACAAATCTAGTGTTTGCACGGTTGGCTACTGTGATAGCCTGGCTTATTAGGGATGATAGACTACTCATATCAATAAGGAATTCCTTCTTTTCCGGGAGCCCATTCGAAAAGAACTCCAAAGTTAAGCATGCCCAGCTTGGAGTAATTGCAGGATGGGTGACCGACCGGGAAGTTGCTCCCGGGTGCGCATGAGTGAGGACAAAGTGCGTAGAAAAGTCTAGTATTGATCTGTGGGGCCAGTCTAGATCCCGCCAGGAGTAACAACCACCGGCGGGTGTGTCCGAGGCGTTACAAGTTGGTAGCAGAGCTGACCCTCGCTGTTACACGGATGTTTGCGGAGATGTGCGCTTTCATGTTGTTCATGACGTTTGTGACCCGTCGTGGCACACGGCATGGCACATGTACCAGACTGGATGCACAGATGTATGTGCCAAGAGGGAATGTTCCTATGGCCCGATGAGGACGTCGGTTCCTCTGAGTGGGGGTGTATGTGATAGCCTGGCTTATTAGGGATGATAGACTACTCATATCAATAAGGAATTCCTTCTTTTCCGGGAGCCCATTCGAAAAGAACTCCAAAGTTAAGCATGCCCAGCTTGGAGTAATTTCAGGATGGGTGACCAACCGAGAAGTTGCTCCCAGGTGCACATGAGTAAGGACAAAGTGCACGGAAAAGTATAGTATTGATCTGTGGGGCAAGTCTAGATCCCGCCAGGAGTAACGACCACCGGCAGGTGTGTCCGGGGCATTACAACTACATATCGTTCTAGCGTTATTGTCTTCAATTGAATCTCATGAGAAGTGAGAAAATCCCAATGCTTACGAATCCACCGACTGGTTATAACTTTCTTACCTCGTCCTGTTGCCTAAATAGACATGAATATTGAAAATAGTTAAGGTCTAAAAAAAGAGTGCCGAAAGAGCAATAGCTGAACGGTTATTCTAGTACACTATATGCGGGCTTCCAATGTGCGTGAAATTATCACCTTTATATACAACTTCTCCAGACATGGAACGCATTGTAGAAAGCCAATAATATTGTTCAGATCAAAACTATTCATTTGGATATATAAGATCTTGACAGAATCCAGCACCATTGATGGGCCATCCATGGAGAAACTCTTCATTGAGCATAGAACATAATATTAGTACAAAATGTGTACTCCAAGATGACATATAACTTCTGCGGAGAAATTTAAAATGCAGCTTATGGTTACAAGTGTAGATGATAATGTAAATTACCTGAAGAACTGTGGAGCCAAACACCATATTGAAATGAGCACAGAGATCATGTATTACACCCAAGGTATCCAGTTTAGGAGCAGAGAGGACGGTTGTTTGCAACGGTGAATAACTAGAATCAAGGATCAACCTTTGAAGTGAAGGGGCATCTTGGATGATGAGAAGCCTTCCGTCAAAACAAATTCCAATTCTTACAAGGTTAGGCGACTTTATTTGGAGACAACCGATTCTAACTGTGAAAACAAGCACCAAGCACTCCAGGGCAGGGCAACTGGAGTGGATGATGCTGTGCAATGAGGCCTTCGATATAAGAAGCCGCACTAGTGAAAGTTTCTTGAGAAATGGGAGTCGAAGGTTTAGTACCAGATTGTCTGGTAGGTCGCACAACGCAAAGGTGGCAATGTGGAGAGAGGAGGAAAACCGCGAGATGGACATCGGTGCTGAGGGCATAGGTAGATGGCGTTCGGTATATGGTAGGTGATTTCTAGGGGAATAGTAGAACTCAAGCAGCTGTAGTTCTGTGAATTAAAGGGATTTCAGCCAGGCGTCCACCATGCAGGGCATGGTATGCTTGCTTAGGTAGCATGACGGGATGCAGAGGCTTTGAACGGAGCCCTGGTGGGAGGAGATGATGGCTCTGGGGATTTCAAAATCACTGAAGAGAGATAGCTGACGACAGTCGAGATTAAGGGGCACGGCGCGCCATAGAGGGCGTGATGTCTACTACACAACCTTCTTCTTGTAGTCGTTGTTGGGCCTCCAAGTGCAGAGGTTTGTAGGACAGTAGCAAATTTCCCTCAAGTGGATGACATAAGGTTTATCGATCCGTAGGAGGCGTAGGATGAAGATGACCTAAGGTTTATCGATCCGTAGGAGGCATACTACTGGGGCGGTACGACTAGGATGCGCCCCCTGCTGTTCTGCACTGTTATTTGGTGCTTGACACATCGACCCGGTTGCTATATGTCCCACATGTCGGCGATAGGAAGTACATAATTCATGAAAGCGAGCGTCGACGGAGGAGTACAAGACACGGCTTGGGTTTTTGCTGCTTCGCGCGATCCATCGATACAAACCCGGACTAAAAAAAGGCAAGGGTGGGTATTTTCCCGCACGGCAGGCAGGGGAGTTTGGCATAGTCTATTCGAGGCAAGGAGGCAGGAAGGGAAACAAGCAAATAAAGGTTGAGCGACTTAGTTTTGGGAAAATCTGATTTTACGGAGTACATACCCACTAGGGTTTATAGGGCTCATCTAAAAAACATTCGTTTTTCCGTTTTATAACTCTCAGTTCTACTACTAGTAGTAGTACCATCACATGTTGGATTTCGAGGTGCGTTAGATCATCCGATGCAAGCAGTGTCAAGAGAAAACTCACCAATGCATGTGGAAGTTCATGGAAATTTAGTGGTCATTCATGCATTCGTTCTAATTAATGCCTCGGTAAACATAACTTCTTGAGAAAAAACGAGCGTACTAATTACTTGTGCAAACTAGGAGTATGAAATTAATTCGACCACTCACCGTCTACCTTGGTTGGATAGATTTTGAAATTAAGCCATAAACTGGAAAGGAGGGAGTAGTAACTTTTGTCTCGATTACTATTTGTGGCCTTGTATAGATGCAAAATGTATTTTTTTATAGTGGCCTTGTATATGTAAATGGAGGGAGTACTAAAGAACATATATTCCAAACAATATGATAATCTCTCTAACCAAGGTAGTAGGGACAAGGAGTAAACGGAGGGAGTAGTAAAATTTTCTCCTCGTCCCGCGAGCCACTGCGCGTGGGCGAGGGAGCGGGCGTAAGGCGTACAATACTACTACTAGTAAGCAAGCTTCACCTCATCCTGCGAGGCACCGCGCCCATGGACGGGGGAGACGGCGTACTGAGCAAGCTTCTCCTCGTTCTACGAGTTGACGGGACACATCAAAAGTACTCCAGAGTATAGAGCCTTGCCTCTAAGGTAGGCCCCACATGGTTTGCCTCTTTTTTAACATAACGTGTTAGGTCAATTTGTATGTTCATCTGTGGTAGACGATCCTCCCTCCACCAAGTGGACAACCAGTACACGTGTCAAATTACCACGTGGGCTGCCTTTTCGTACAGAAATGAGCTCCACCATGTACCCGCGCGGGTGTGGTTGGGAAAGAGACGGGAGTACGTGCGCCGTGCGTGCACCTCTTCTCTTTGTGCACGTCCCCCACCTACGTGGGTGTGTGAGAGAGATACAAACCTAGACAAATGGCTTGTGCGGAATAACTACTCTTCGTAAGCCATTGTAAGAGTGGACAAAATGGTGAAGGAGGAGATAGGGGAGCGGCGGAGGTGTGCGATTCTTGGCCGGCATTTGGCCTCGTTTAAATAGGAGATTAAATAGATGGCGGACGGGAGGAGCTCGACCGGCGTTGCATTTAATGCCGGCCCGGTCATGAACGGACGTTTGTCCAGAGTGGGTTTCTCGGCATCCGCACGGGCGGGTTTCATGGAGGCGTTTGAATGCGGCAAGGAGGCGTGTTCAGTCGGGCGTCCAGCGAGTGGCGCCCTCGACTCTGACATAGGACACCACGCTGTTCTTCCACTGACATGTGGGCTCTTTGGGTACATGGCCTGCATGTCAGTGACCCAACGCAGGCAGCGCACAACAGAGGAACCTTTGGTGGGCCAGGGCGGTCAGAAGCGAGCATTTCATAAACCGATGATTGTTCATTGAGTGTGATGTCATCCTTTTCATGTAGATAAGCCTACTATGTTGATAGCCCGTTCGATATGTTGTGATTCATAAAGACCGCTGCAAACATCAATGTTCTGCTTATCACAGATAAGATTGATTAATACCCGTAACAATCCATGTCCTTAACAAAGGGTGCATGCATGTATAGGTTGAGCGTGTGTCTTGCGTCGTGTGATGTGTGCATGCAGGCGTGCGAGTGTTGCGTGCGTGCAAGGGTACATTTCAGTGTTGCATGCATGTGTGCGTACATGCGTGTGTTCGTGAGTGCATGTGTACGTGTCAGTGTTGCACGCCTGCATGCGTTCGTGTGTTCGTTATGTGTACGTGTCAGTGTTGCACGCCTGCATGTGTGCATGTCTTGCGTGCGTGCATGTGTATGTGCGGCGTGAGGCTACACGTCAGTCGACTAACTTTTTCATCTCTGGTCATTAGATTTTCTAGCCGTTGGATACGAAATCAAGGGTCTGCAGTTTATCATCAAACTCCACCCGCCCGAGCCGCCATCCACCACCGGCCAAACCGCCGGCCGCCGCCGCCCGCGGCCGGCCCGCACCGCGACGCCGCCCCGCCCGCCCCGAAACCACTCCCCACCGCAGTCCACCGCCGCACCGGTCGTCCCTCTAGGCCCCCCCGCGCCGAGCTTTTTCTCCGGCGATCCCCACCCCACCGCCCAGTCAACGCGCCCCCCACCACCGGCGACTGCCAACCAGAGGTCTCACGACTTCGAGTACCTGCCAACGACTAATTTATTACCATTTCTGCCCTTCATATACGCGCTGACGGGTGGGCCCTATGGTAATTGCGTTGCTGAATGTCGACCGTTTGACTGGTCAATTGATCGTGTCATCAACAAATTACGGAGCTGTATGGTGAGCCAGTGGTCGTATGATCACCCTAAAATGTATTTTATTAACACAGTATAGACTCGAACTACCATTTCTTTCTTTCATATCTGGGCTAACAGGTGGCCCCCACGGTTAAGTGCCCCGACGGTGCAACACTAGTTGCGCCACATGGAACGTTTGACTGGTCAATTGATTGTGTCATCAACAAAATACAGAGTTTTACGGGTGAGCCAGTGACTGTATAATCATGACATGTATTTTTTTAACACGGTACAGACGCAAGGGCTCATATATACGCGCAAGCACTCACCGCTATAAGCGCACACACGCACACCCTACCCCTATGAGCACCTTCGAGAGAGTGAGCCATCATATGATCTTGAGATTTTACGAAGTCACCATAGGTTCCTCATAGTCGAGTGGAACGTCTCCTCCCACTGAACGCACATTGCCGGAAAATATTGAAATTAACCCAGGATAAATGCAAGCACCGGGACTTTAACCCTGGTGGGCTCGAGAAACCACTGTCCTCCTAACCATCCAACCACATGTTGGTTAGCACGACATAATGTATGTGGTGACCGTGATGAGCTTATTCTGAAGTCCAGTGACCATATCTTGCTTTCGCTTCAAATACAATGACTGTAAGTGTCGTCAACAAAATATGGAGCAGGCATCAAATGCAAAGTCCGTCAGTGTCATCAAGAAAATACGAGACTTATCGTGAGCTAGATACCGTATGATCACCATGAGAATGTATACGGTGACCGTAATGAGCATATTCTGAACTCCAGTGACCGTATAGTGCTTTATCTTGAAATACAGTGACCGGCATGCGTGAATGTGTCGTGGGCATGCATACTTTTAGAGGGCCGAGAGATAGTTGTGTGCGTATGTGAAAGTGGTGTAGAAAGAGGGGATGTCCGGTGGAGACAAGGAGAGATATGCCCTTCGTTTCTCTTTCCCGTGACTAATATTTGAGAAGAATATATAAACATTCACAATGCAGAACAAATATTTTTGGATGCACCATGCAATTAACTTTCATGTATAACATTGTACTATTGTATATGCTTATTTTCTTAGTGGCCGATTGCGTGTGTGGTGTGGTGGGCACATCATTTCTAGTTGTGGTGGGTCAACATGAGGACTCATGGGTCAGTTCCATCCTACGCCACATAGGTTGGATCAAGACGCGTTATACGAAGACCCAGGTGGAGGACTCTATCCCCACTGGTGATAAGCCGACTATATATGATTTGTAACCCTAGGCCCCCAGTATGTTATACAAGCTTGGGGGCTAGTTCGTCGATAGTATACACACACGCACAATGCCTTGTATTCACGTGTACTTTGTACACACCCCTATCACTAATATACAGTACCAGGAGTAGGCTTTTTCCTCAACTACAAGGGTCCGAACTAGGGTAAAACTTTGCCTTGTATTACCATCCAGCCTAACAGTCAGGGATATCCTACCGAATGATATGATGGAATCATATCTGCCAACTACTAAGAGAGAGGTGTGTCTTGGGGGGGGGGGCAATGTGTGCGAGAGAGTCCTAAAGATAATGTGCATGCAGGAGACATGTAGGCACATATATATATGTGCATATAGAGGGCTAGTAGAGACCGTGCGTTTGTATATATGCATGTGAGATAAATAGTGTTTTCCAACTGAGGTTAGTGAAAAGAGTGGTACATAGTAGTCAGAAAGAGAGACAAAGAGAGAGAGAGAGAGAGAGAGAGAGAGAGAGAGAGATACAGAGAGAGCATGTGCGTGAGACTCCCCGACACCCCGAGAGAGATTGTGAGCATGTGTGAAAGAGAAATGCCGATGCATATAAAGTGTGTGCACTCATGCAGTAGATAGAGAGATATATAGCGCGTTTGTGAGAACGGGCCGAGGCATAGTGCATCTACATGTAAAAGGCAGTTCTACGCATTAAATTAAAATATAAATGGCATTATTATTTTTGGACGAGATCATGAATTTTGCAAATTGCGTATGGACGAAAATTGGTCTATCAGACACCCATACTCTATTGAATTCTAGCATGTGCATGTGTTTATTTCATATTATCGATCCATAGAGTGAAAGCGGTTTGAAATACAGGCAATGGATGCTTTTGCAATTCATATATAAACATTAATTAGTGCACTCCATGTTGTTAGTGTGAAGCACTTTATACATTTGTCACTTGGATGGATACATTCCAAATTGCTAGCTACGAAATAGAATACATGTCGAATTCAACATAAAGAGGGTTTCGAAGATTCAAATTCATAGGAAGTGCATTCATCTATTTGAACCCGAGATAATGGCATTTGTAAATCAGATGTAAAAGGGGGCATCAATCTTTGTTGTGCGTTCGAACATGCTATATATATTCATACGCATGTCTAACTTTTTTTGCAACCAAGGAGATTATATCTGGAACCATGCATGAATTGAGGTAAGTTGCATATTTTTTTAATATATACTCGTGTACAATGTATATTCAAATGTACCACCTCCATTCCAAAATAATCGTAGCTTTAGGATTTTCAAGAGTAAAGATTTGTGAAGTTTGAAAAATCCTGAATGTTCAATTCAAGAGAACTGAAAACATTAATGCTTCTGCTCCCACATATTGAAAGAAGCGCCAAATAGGCCTCTGGTCACCCGAAACCGCGCGAGACTAATGTTTGGTGGTAGGAAATTGCTGTCCTGACTCTGGCCCGTGTAGCCTATCGGCCCGATGTCCAAATGTCTAAACCGGGGTAGGTTTGTAACTTCACCAAGACGCCAGTCTCAACCGCCTCTGAGAGGCATTCATACGCCGTGGGCGCCTAAACACCCATGTACATGGCCAAAATCTATCCCGCCCACATTTGGGACACCTGAGATTACTGTCCTACCCCCAACCCGCAAAATGTCTGAAATTTTAGATGGGGGCAAAGTTTGTAACTTTCCCCAAATTTCAAACAAGCGCGTCCCAAACCGAAACATTATCCCCCCTTAAGTTCCCCGCCTCCCTCCGTTTCCCCATTCATACTCCATGGGCGCCAAAATGCCCTGTCCACCAGCCGCAAAACCCCAGCCTCCTCAGTCCTCCACCCCATAGCGCCCAATCCACCGCTGCCCTCCATCACGCAGGAGCCGGTACCCGATGTCGTCGTCCAACGCAACCGCAACCGCAACACCCTCAAGGACTTAGCAGCTGAAGCCGAGGTAGAGCTACCTACACGACGCCAATGCCGACGTGCGCCGTACCAGAACTACTCCGACCACGCCATCCTGCGCCTCACTGTTGCCGCTCCACTGTCACAACCGTCCACCACACCGGAGCTGTTCCCGCTACGCCATCATTCGCCACCTCGGATCTGCTTCCCTGCCGCCGACAAACGGCCACCGCACCACACTCAACAACTTGGCCATGGGTTCGTCCAAGGCTGCACTGTCCTCCACAACTTCTCGTTTCAAGCGAACCACAAGAAGATCGTTGAAAAAACAGAAGGAGGACACAACACTGCCAGTAGAAATAGGTACTCCTCTTCCCTTATTCATGCAAACCTTATGTCTCTGCTCACACCATATTCACCCATGAAAGAAACTGGTTGAGCGCTTCTTGCTGCATTTCTTTGTGATACTAAATTCACAAGGTTTCCTCCCTTTACTAGTTCACCTTTGTTATAGGTCAATAGCCCTCCTAGATTTCAATTCAGGGTCAGTCGAACCGCAATTAAATGAAGCAGCACCCGCTTAGGCGCGCAGAGCACCTAGTCCACCTGTTCGCCGGGGAAGGGGGCGCATCGGTGTCTATCATAGGGGTGTGGGGCGCCGGAGCTGCTTGCGCCTGATCTGGAGGTCGGCGGGGCTTGAATGGATGGCCGGGGACGGTGCCAAGCACGGCGGTGCGGTGAGGTCGAGGGGAGGGCACATGCAGGGGACTAGGCCGGTGGTCGCTGTCGTTTTGAGGAAGATCATCAACACTGACTGGCTGGAGGTAGATGAAGGCGATCTGCCCGTTCTTTGTACATCGGACGGTGCAAAAAAATGGACTGACCTATTTGTTTTCAGTCGAATGTTATTTTCATAGAATCCTGTAGTAATTTACTGTGCCATGCATGTTGTAGAGCTATCATATGTCTCCCGTCATTTATTTCTCACCGACCTGCTATCTGCTACCTTTACACTATACTAATTGTGCACACAGTTCACCCATACTCACACTATTGTTTTTTATGCATGGGTATTTCAGACTCTGATGCAGTGTTGATGAATGCTGAAAAGAAAAGACAGAAGTCGCTCCAGTGTAATTCGAAGATAAGCACTAAGCTTTTGAGCGCTCTAAAGGATGCAGTGTCGGCAGTTGGAGACAGTAAACGTAGCTCTGCAGTTGATGATCTCAATTGACACACACAACCATCCGAGGTGCTTGCTTTAACTTCGCGCTGTCAAATGTGGTTGCATGTTGCATATGGTGTCTAGCTTGTATTGCTTCCAATTTGGTTAAATTTCATATGCTTACTTTACACATTATACCTTTGATAATGACATGCCTTCTTGTTTTTGATACATACTACATATGTCTATTAACCATGTTTGTACATCAAACTAATGCTCTTTTGTATCCCTCATCAATCACTTATGATGAGACAGTCACCCGAGTAGGTTATTGTGAGACGCCATAGTCGTTTAAAGAGTGCAGTGTCATCCTCCCCACATGATTCTCAAGAAACAACAAGGCTAAATGAAGATAGTCAACGTAGCTCTCTAGTTGATGACCGCAATTCCCTCACACCACCATCACAAGTGCTTGCTCTAACTTCGTAGTGTGATATGTGGTTGCATGTTGCATACGATGTCTAGCTTGTAATGCTTCTAATTAGGGTAAATTGCATCTGCTTAGTTTACACATTATACCTGTGAATATGACATTCCTTCCTATTTTTGGTACACACTACATCTATGTGTTAACCTTGTTCTTACATGAAACTACCTCTCTTCTGTATCCTGCATCAATCACTTACGATGAGTCACCTTTATTCGTTGCATATTGCATATTATTTCTAGCCTGTTGCCATGTATTGCTTCTAATTTGGTCAAATACATTTGTTAGGGCACCCTTTTAATTTGGCAAAGTGATATTGGTTTCATCTTTCATATGGTTTCTAGCTTGCATTGATTCTAAAAAGTTCAAGCACCTTGTGCTTAGTTTACACTTTATACATCATACACGTCAATATGTCACACTGTCCTATTTTTCATACATATTCCCTCTTGCTATCATGCGGCTGCCTTACATGAAAGTAGTGTTCGTCAGTATCATGCATCAATGAGTTTTGAAGAGCAAATTTTATTCCTTTTTCTTGTGGGTTTGACTTGACAAGGCAAAATCAAGAAAGAGGAAGGAAAAGAGTAAGGAAGGCGATGATGGTGGTCCTCTGTAGCAACGTAAACGGAGCATATGTACCGATTCTCCTTGTACTGATAGTGCATTACAAGGTCCAAGTCTCCGCTCCCCTACTCCACCATCTAAGGTGCTTGCTCTAACTTGGCAATGTGATACCTGGTTACATGTTGCATATGGTGTCTAGCTTGTATTGCTCCTAATTAGTGTAAACTGCAGCTGCTTAGCTTACACATGATACGTGTGAATATGACACGCTTTCCTGTTTTGGTACATACTATATCTGTCTATCACACCATGTTCTTACATGAAACTACTCTTCTTGTGTATCCTGCATCAGTCACTTATGATGGAACACCTTTAAGTTGGCAGTGTGATATTGGTTTGCGTCTTGAATATGATTTCTAGCATGTATTGCTTCTAGTTTGATGAACGCCACCTATGACGAGACAATTTTAACTTGGCAGAGTGATATTGATTGCACCTTTCATATGGTGTCTGGTTTGAAGTGCTTCTAATTTGTTGAAGTGCCTTCTGCCTAGTTACCACATCATAGGTGTGAATATGTCAAGCCGTCCATTTTTTCATACATATTCCATCCTCGTATCATGACTTTGCCTTTCTTCAGAGTAGTGTTCGTTAGTATCATGCATGAATGAGTTCTGAAGAGTGAATTATATTTCTTTTTCTTGTCAGTTTGACCTCACAATGCAAAATCAATAAAGCTAAAGGAAATTGGCAAGGCACTGGATGATGGTGGTCCTTCCGAGCAACTGAAACGGAGGTTCTCTACAGATTCTACTCCGCCATCCTCCCAACAAGATTCGCAAGACAACGCAAGGGTAGATAGTCAACGTAGTTGTGTAGATGATGAGCACATCTCCCCTACTCCACCATCACAAGTGCTTGCTCTAACTTGGCACTATTATATGTGGTTACATGTTGCGTATGATGTCTAGCTTGTATTGCTTCTAACTTTGTTGAATTGCATCTGCTTACTTTACACATAATGCTTGTGAATATGACACATGTTCCCGTTTCTAGAACATACGTGTACATGATGAGCACATCTCCCCTACTCCACCATCACAGGTGCTTGCTCTAACTTGGCACTATTATATGTGGTTGCATGTTGTGTATGATGTCTAGCTTGTATTGCTTCTAACTTTGTTGAATTGCACCTGCTTAGTTTACACATAATGCCTGTGAATATGACACGTGTTCCTGTTTCTAGAACATACGTGTACATGATGAGCACATCTCCCGTACTCCACCATCACAGGTGCTTGCTCTAACTTGGAACTATTATATGTGGTTGCGTTTTCCATATGATGTCTAGTTTGTATTGCTTCTGATTATGTTGAATTGCATCTGTGTAGCTTACAACTTATACCTGATCGATCACTTACCCATAAGACACATTTAACTTGGGACTGCGATGTAGGTTGCATCTTGCATTGTCTTCTAGCTTGTACTGCTTCTAATGTCTTGAAATGGCACTTACGACGAGACACTTTTTACCGGATAGAGTGATATTGGTTGCATGTTCATATGGTGCCTAGCTTTCATTTCTTCTAATTTTGTTGAAATGCCTTCCGCTTACTGTTTTTTCATGCATATTCCATCCTCCTATCATACATGTGAATATGAAACACTGTCTTTTTTTGTATATATTCCATCCTCCTATCATGCGCTTGCCTTACATCAAAGTAGTGTTAGTCTGTATCATGCATCAACCAGTTATGCAGAGCTAATTTTATTCATCTTCTTGTGGTTTTGACTTCATAAGGCAATATCAGAAAATAGGAAGGAAAAGAGTAAGTTAGGGGATGTTGGTGGTCCTCTGCACAGACGCAAACAGAGACTCTCTAGATTTTCCACTTCTATTGCTAATGAAGTTGAAGTCCCAAGTCTACATGATGAGTTCATCTCCCGTACTCCACCATCGTAGGTGCTTGCTCTAAGTTGACAGTGTGATAATTGGTTTCATGTTGCATATGTTGTCTAGCCTGTATTTCTTCTATTTTGATTAAATTGCACCTGTTGAGTTTATACGTTATACATGTGCATATGACATGGCGTTCTGTGTCTAGAATACATTGCATCTATCTATCATACCATGTTCTTACATCAAAGTACCGCTGTTGTGTATCCCGCATCAGTCACTCATGATTGGACGCTTTTACCATGGCAGTTTGATAGTGGTTGCATCTTGAATTGATTTCTACGTTGTACTGCTTCTAATTTTTCGAACTGCCACTTATGACAAGACACTTTTAACTTAGCAGAGTAATATTGGTTGCATCTTTCATATGGTGTCTAGCTTGCATTACTTCTATTTTCTTGAAAATCCTTGTACTTAGTTTACACATCGTAGCTGTGAATATGTCATGTCGTCTTGTTTTTCTTACATATTCCATCCTCATACGGTTGTCTTACATCAAAGTATTGCTTGTCTGTATCATGCATCAATGAGTTCTGAAGAGCAATTTTATTCTTTTGTGTTGTGGGTACGGCTTCACATGGCAATGTCAAAAAAGAGCAGGGAAAATAATATAGTAGGGAGTGGTGTTACTCGTCGGGTGAAACGGAAAAGGATCTGCCGTCCAGATTCTGCTGGTACTTATAGTGGAGTAGAAGGTCCAAGTCCACCAGCTAAACCTACAAACGCAGTATCACCTGCTCCACCAGTTGCAGCATCCGCTTCAACTGTACCAGCATCTCAATGAGTTACTCGTTCATTTGCTCCAGAACTGGCCAGTTCCCAAGCTGCCTTCACACCTAACACTACATCCGAAGCACTGCTGACACAACAGGACTTGGCAAGATCAGATGAACCTCATGAGCATCAACACCAAGAAGGTACCTGACTGTGTCAAGTTGTAGTTGCATGCTCCTTTATATGTACTCTCACAGTTTGATGTACAGTAACACTTTCCATATTCATTGTTGAACTAGCACCACAACGCAAGCGGTAACAGACATCAGGGATAATGCTTGACAGATTAACAAAATCTAAAGGAGGAAGAATGGAGATCCATTTTGAGGCAGGTTTAAAAAGGCCACGTGATGCTACAGAGTCAGACAAGTTAGTATCAGAGGCAGCTGTTGTCGTTAGGTGTCATGCACATATCCTCCCAACATGGATCCAGTACAGGAATGAGAAAGACAATACCTAGTTTAACACCTTCCTTGACCATTTATCCGTAAGTAATATTATTCATTGCAAATAGTAATATTGTCTTGCTCTGTCCCATACTTTCTAGCTTCCTCCTAATAAGACTCACATTCTTTTTTCAACAGATGAGGTTCTAGTTGGATCCGAAAGATGATGCAACTAAACAAGCATGCACTCATGTTTTTCAGTCTGCTCTGCGACAGTATCGGTACCACCTTAGAAAATCTCACTTTGAAGGCAAGGCTAACAATGAAATCGCCCAAACATCTCCAGTGGAATATATTACAGATGAAGACTGGACTGCCCTCGTTAAACACTGGTCTGATCCAAAGTATCAGGTAGGCTATATGTATTTGATCAGACCACATATTGAACGTGTATTTATGTATGTGCCTTACAAGTGTATCTTCTTCTAGGCTAACTATTTGAAGAATAAGACCAACCGTCCTAAAGTGAAATTCCAACAGACAACAGGATCTTGTAGCTATATTGCACACTGCGAGGCTCTTGTAAATAGCTGCTACTTCTTTTTCGGTGCCATATTATCGTATCTATATTGACTTGTTCCAAATACAGAGGAAAGCCTGTGCGGACCAAAAAGAACCTGAACCGAATGCAGTGCAAATCTTCAAGGATTGCCACACCAGCAAGATGAAGGGCATGAGCACACCAGTTCAAGCCGCTGTTGTAAGTCCTTACTCCTCCTGCCTTTGAACTGATTGGTATTGTGATGTGTTCATTTAACTACTTGGTTTGCAGCCAATGTCAGTTACTCTGTTCACTTTTATACACAGTTGTCTTAACGTATCATTTCACCTTACATGGTTTAAAAGAGATAAAGGATATTCTTTTGGTCTTGATCTGTATTCTAGTTGTTATGTTCACGTGCGCACACAATGATAAAATAGCCTGTTTGTTTTATATCTATTTGCCCATGATATGAATGATGTCATACTATGTTCATCCTACTTTAAACCATGTCTCTTTATCCTTTGATGTCAACGGATGTGAGGAAATAGACAATACAGTAGGTGTGCTGCATGGACATATGTTCCGAAAGTGATTTTATTATGTAGTTGGCACTACAATACATGCTAATGTATTACAGTAGTTCACCAAAATAATTTATGTATAAACGTGTAACCTACTTTGTTTGTTTTTGTATCATTAGTAACTTATCTGGTACACTAATCTACAAGTTCAAACTTTTAGGAAGCTATGGAAAAATTGATTGTAAAACCACAACCACCTGAAGGTGATGAGGCTACCACAGGCACAATGTCACCTCTTGCTGCAGTGCATCAATATCTCTCCACTAACGGTGCAAAAAGCACCTTCCTACGTAATTCTGGGTTGGTGGTCAAGGTAACCTCGTCCAAATCGCCTACTGAACAAAATCTTCCTGCTAGACAGAGTGATATATGTTGGAAATATGCCCTAGAGGCAATAATAAATTAGTTATTATTATATTTCCTTGTTCATGATAATCGTTTATTATCCATGCTAGAATTGTTGATAGGAAACTCAAATACATGTGTGGATACATAGACAACACCATGTCCCTAGTAAGCCTCTAGTTGACTAGCTCGTTGATCAATAGATGGTCACAATTTCCTAACCATGGACATTGGATGTCGTTGATAACGGGATCACATCATTAGGAGAATGATGTGATGGACAAGACCCAATCCTAAGCCTAGCACAAGATCATGTAGTTCGTATGCTAAAGCTTTTCTAATGTCAAGTATCATTTCCTTAGACCATGAGATTGTGCAACTCCCGGATACCGTAGGAGTGCTTTGGGTGTGCCAAACGTCACAACGTAACTGGGTGGCTATAAAGGTACACTATAGGTATCTCCGAAAGTGTCTGTTGGGTTGGCACGAATCGAGACTGGGATTTGTCACTCCGTGTAAGCGGAGAGGTATCTCTGGGCCCACTCGGTAGGACATCATCATAATGTGCACAATGTGATCAAGGAGTTGATCACGGGATGATGTGTTACGGAACGAGTAAAGAGACTTGCCGGTAACGACATTGAACAAGGTATCGGGACACCGACGATCGAATCTCGGGCAAGTATCGTACCGCTAGACAAAGGGAATTGTATACGGGATTGATTAAGTCCTTGACATCGTGGTTCATCCGATGAGATCATCGTGGAACATGTGGGAACCAACATGGGTATCCAGATCCCGCTATTGGTTATTGATCGAAGAGTCATCTCGGTCATGTCCCCATGTCTCCCGAACCCGTAGGGTCTACACACTTAAGGTTCAGTGACGCTAGGGTTATAGAGATATTAGTATGCGGTAACCCGAAAGTTGCTCGGAGTCCCGGATGAGATCCCGGATGTCACGAGGAGTTCTGGGATGGTCCGGAGGTAAAGTATTATATATAAGAAGTGCTATTTCGGCCATCGGGACAAGTTTCGGGGTCACCGGTATTGTACCGGGACCATCGGAAGGGTCCCGGGGGTCCATCGGGTGGGGCCACCTGCCCCGGGGGGCCACATGGGCTGTAGGGGGTGCGCCTTGGCCTATATGGGCCAAGGGCACCAGCCCCAAGAGGCCCATGCGCCAAGAGAAGAGGGAAAGGAAGAATCCTAGAGGGGGAAGGCACCTCCTAGGTGCCTTGGGGGGGAGGGACTCCTCCCTGGCCGCACCCTTCCTTGGAGGAAGGGCCAAAGGCTGCGCCCCCCCCCCTCTCCCTTGGCCCTATATATAGTGGGGGGAAGGGAGGGCAGCAACACCTGAGCCCTGGCGCCTCCCTCTCCCTCCCATGACACATCTCCCTCCTCCCGCAGCGCTTGGTGAAGCCGTGTTGGAATCCCGCTACTTCCACCACCACGCCGTTGTGCTGCTGGATCTCCATCAACCTCTCCTTCCCCCTTGCTGGATCAAGAAGGAGGAGACGTTGCTGCTCCGTACGTGTGTTGAACGCGGAGGTGCCGTCCGTTCGGCGCTAGGATCATCGGTGATTTGGATCACGACGAGTACGACTCCATCAACCCCGTTCTCTTGAACGCTTCCGCGCGCGATCTACAAGGGTATGTAGATCCACTCCTCCCTCGTTGCTAGATGACTCCATAGATTGATCTTGGTGGTACATAGAAAATTTTGAATTATTGCTACGTTCCCCAACAATATATCTGTGCTCCAGACACAAGTAAAATCCCTAATGGACGTTGTTTTGGAAACACAAATAGTGGTTGACAGATGTCGTCAAGATATGAATGGTTTTGAAGCCATACTATCAGACATTCGCTTCGTTGTTCAAGAGCAATGGCAGAAAAAGGTGAAGATCGTGCTGCTCCATCACATTCTACAGCCTGAAACATTAGCACTCAAGTCAAATGATCTGTGCTTCTATACATCTGATGGTTCTTTTATCTGCAAGGACTATAAACTTTATGCCAATAGGTCGTTTGTTGTATTGTTGGAATTTATTTTGTTGTGATACAACATTTATGATGCTACCAAAGGCTGCAATAATTACGACGCTGTTTTTGTATAGTGTAGGTTTATCTTAGTAATGTATTCGGCCGAAAGCTTCATAGGAGCCCAACATGCCAACATCGTCGGGCCCATTCCAATTGGGCTAAAAACAATTATGGGCCGAAATTTGCATGTAGCCCACTAAAAATATCTGGGCCTAAATCAGCATAAGATTTCATATTTTTCTTGTAGGCATGTGCCCATAGTGGGCCTTTAACAGGCCTAAACATAATTTGGGCCCTCAGTAACAATAGGCCGTTTACAGGTGTAAATATCTCGAGCCCATAAAAAACATGGGCCTTTAAAAGACCGAAAGTGAGATTGGGCCCTGATTGTGCCAAATAACCCACTGGTCTTAGCAGGCCGAAATGGTGGCCCATTTACGATGCAGATCCTTCATAGGCCGAAATTCGGACGGGCCGTAAATGTGCCGACCTAATACACGGGCCTTTAACAGGCCGGAAGTTCGGTCGGGCTAGATTATCATCATTTTTATATGGGCCGTTAATGGGCCCGATGTGATGTTGGGCCACATATGTCCCATGGATTTCGTCCGACATTAACAGGCCAAAAATCACAACAGGCCGAAAGTGGCCCAAATCTATAGTGAGCCTCTAACAGGCCGAATGTCAGACATGGCTGAATATGACTGTCGGTGTCAAAACCGGCGGATCTCGGGTAGGGGGTCCCGAACTGTGCGTCTAGGCCGGATGGTAATAGGAGGCAAGGGACACGAAGTTTTGCCCAGGTTCGGGCCCTCTCGATGGAGGTAAAACCCCACGTCTTGCTTGATTAATATTGATGATATGGGTAGTACAAGAGTAGATCTACCACGAGATCGGAGAGGCTAAACCCTAGAAGCTAGCCTATGGTATGATTGTTGTTGTGTATGTTGTCCTACGGACTAAAACCCTCCGGTTTATATAGACACCGGAGAGGGTTAGGGTTACAAAAAGTCGGTTACAATGGTAGGAGATCTGCATATCCATATCGCCAAGCTTGCCTTCCACGCCAAGGAAAGTCCCTTCCGGACATGGGACGAAGTCTTCAATTTGTATCTTCATAGTCCAGGAGTCCGGCTGAAGGTATAGTACGGCCATCCGGACACCCCCTAATCCAGGACTCCCTCAGTAGCCCCTGAACCAGGCTTCAATGACGACGAGTCCGGCGTGCAGATTGTCTTCGGCATTGCAAGGCAGGTTCCTCCTCCAAGTACTTCATAGAAGATTTTGAACACAAAGATAGTGTCCGACTCTGCAAAATAAGTTTCCACATGTTGCCATAGAGAGAATAATATTTACACAAATCTAATCTGCTGACGTATTCCGTAGTGTGACACACCACGGCCAAGCCTTTATCCGAGTCGTTTCATTATCCCACCTCAGCACGTCATGCGAGGAGGTTTCCTTGGCACGTCTTGTTAAAGCAGAGATCGTGTCCCCTTATTCCAGGATTCTCATCAATACGGGCGTGGGTAACCCAACCGCTTCTAGGACTCCTAGATTATAGGCAAGTCCAATGGACATGGAGAGGACGCTTGATATTCACCCTCTTTATAAAGGGGAGAAGGCTTTTATTTTTCCCTCCCGTGCTCAATCGAATCCTTCCCCCACCTCAAGCTCAAACGCCGAAGTTCAAGTCAGGTGCTCTGAACCTTCAGTCATGTCCGGATCTAGCCTTCAAGGCCGATGGGTGCCTTCCTCCGTCATGGAAGAAGACATCAAAAAGTTGAGGGAGGCCAGATATCTGACCGCCGAGATTTTGCATCGGCTGCCTCCCCGAGGGCAGGCCATCCCCACCCCTGAACCCAACGAGAACGTCGTGTTCGTCTCCCACTTCCTCCGAGGTCTAGGCCTTGCTCTGGATCCTTTCGTCAGGGGTTTGATGTTTTATTACGGGCTAGACTTCCATGATCTAGCTCCGGACTCCTTTCTTCATATCACGACATTTATTGTCGTGTGCGAGGCCTTCCTCCGGGTTACCCCTCACTTTGGCCTATGGCTCAAGACCTTTGAAGTAAAGCCGAAGATGATCGAGGGGCAACATGAAGCGTGTGGAGCTGCCTCAATACGCAAGATGATGGGAGCTCCGTGGCCCAAAGGTTCCATCCCAGAGGTGTCTGAATTGTGGCAACAGGAGTGGTTCTATATCACGGCTCCTAGAAGTGCCAAGTGGGTGGCCGCCCCTGTTTTCCGCTCGGGCCCTCCACCACAACTGATGTCATGGATCAGCAGAGGTCTGAGCTGGGGTCCAGCCAAGGACGTGCCTATACTGCAAAGCCGCATTCGAGATCTCTTCAATGGAGATTTCACTTTGGTTGCGGTAACACAAGTTATGCTGGTTCGTCAAGTCCAGCCTTGCAAACGCCGGCCTCTTCGCCTGTGGGAGTTCAATCCCGAGGGACCGCGTGTCATTCAAAATTTTCTCAGCCTGATGCACGAGGAGATGTACAAGTCATTCTTCGGACCTCAGGTGGAGTGTCCGAAAATCACCGAAGACGTGGGCCTGAGTAGTAACCGCGCTGCCGAACAGGTAAGGTATCTTCCGGCCGAACATACTATCTCTCCTTTGTTACGAAGTTATTTCTGTGAGTTCTCTTTTTGACCAGGACTGGCTAACATAGGCGAAGTTGATTCGGTGTTCGGCCCCCCTCCCTGAGGGTTTGGAAAATCTGGTATTGGAAAAGATGCTCCAGACCGCACCTTGCCCGGAGCCCTTGAAGGAAGATACTGTGGGGGATAATACGGGCGGACATGGGCCCCCAACGCTGCCCATTCTAACCGAGGGAGTGAGCGTCTCCATGAAGGAAGACGACCAGAAGAGGAAAAGGACTGCGCCCGGGGATTCGGAAGCCGAAGCTTCCAAACGGGAGAAGAAGTCTCCCACAGGGGGTCCTACCTTGGGGGGTGTTGTTGCCGCACAAAGTCCGCAGGGGGATCAATTCTCCCGCGAGTCATAAGTGACCTGAAATACTTTAATAGTACAGATATGCCATCTTTTTTCTTCTGAGAGAATAACCACCGCATATATTTTTGCAGTTCGGGCCTTAGCCCCTCTCAAATGAGCTCGTCTTCGGGGGATCTTCTTCCAGAGATGATGGAGAGCGAAATGCCTCCTCCAGACTCCTCCGCTCCGGAAGCGGGCGACCCTGAAGTGTCGTCGTGGAGGGCCTCTCCGAGTCCGGTGAGGCCGGAAGATAATCCCATTGACCCCCGAAGCTCCTAGTGTCCAGCTCCCGAAGAGAGCAGACAAAAGAGTCCGGCACCGTCTAGTGTGTGATCGAATGTTCTGAGGGAGTTGGTGGGGCGAGCGGCCATCTCAGATGAACACCGTGTGCTGATGAATACGGTGATGGAGAGAATATCGTCTGCCGAAAGCTGATTGCATGAAGCTTTTATGAGTCTACTGACATGCTTTGAGGTACGTAAAAGAATGTATGATAGTCCTGCACATGCTAGGTGTGCCCTATGTAGATAGTAGCCCCTGAGACTCTAGTTGTCATCGGAAACGACGACGAATAGAGGATCATATTCCCAGGTAATAACCATACTGCCTCTATGTGCAGGTGATGGAAGCTCCGGTGGCTAGCCGGACTAGCGAGTTTGCCTATTTAGAACGGCAGTTGGATGCGGCAGACGCCGACATCAAGCTTGTTAACAAAAGGCTTGACGAGGCACAGGGTAAGTGTCATTATCTGGTAAACGCCACAATAGGAAGAGCAGCATGATGCCAGCATCTTTAATATGTTGTGACTGCAGATGGAGCTGCCACTATTGAAGCCTTGCGGGCAGAACTTGCCCGAGCCAAGGAACAAGCGAGGTTGGGTAATGCGGCTGCTTTGAAGGCGGTCGAAGAGTTGCAAGCCGAGAAGGCCATGCATGGCGAGAGCCGAGACAAGATGGCCGAGATGGCCAAAGAATTAAAAGCCGCCGCCGACCATTGTCGGGTTCTTGAAAAGGAAAACCAAGCGAAGGCATCGGACCTTGAGAAGGCTTCTGCGACGTGAAAAGACCTCCGCTCTGCTATGAGGTCAAAGAAGGAGGAGCTGCGGGAAGTCGGGGATATTGTAGCTGGGAAATCCTTTATGTTGCGGAGGAAGTTTGGAGATCCACGGTATGCCCCTCTGGATCGGCTGTGGAGTTCGGAGGATGTGTATATGGATTTGGCGGCGAGCGCTGCCGATGCGGCCAAGTACTTCCAGGGTCAGACGGACCGTGAAGTAGACCAGCTATTTCGGAGACAATTCCATTCTCCCGAGCGTCCACTTTCATTGACTAACCAATTAGCCGAATGGGCCGAACTAAATAGGTTGTCCGGACTCTCCATGAGGTCTGTTGTGGATCAACTATGGCCGGAAAGGTCAAGACCGAACAGCTATTTCAGCTTGGTGCAGCAGTTCCTTGACGTGGTGCCGCGCATTAATGCGATGAAGAGGTCGGCGTGCATAGAGGGCGCGCGGATGGCCTTTGCCCGTGTTAAGGCATACTGGGCGGAGATGGATGCTACCAATGTTGTAGCGCAGGATTCGGCTATAGGTCGAAAGGCTGCTGAGCACTACTTTGAAGAAGTTCTTGAGGGTGCCCGTTTGATAGAGACCCAGTGCTCAAAAAATATTATGTTTGAGTGATATGTAATCTCATTGTAAGCGAAATGCTTTTATAAATTTTTATAAGGCTATTTTTATACTTTTGCCTGAAAGTAATATGATGCCTCCTGGGCGGCCGTTTATGTATACATGTGTATAACCTGAAAGATTGCAGCCGTCGGCTTCAACCCCCACGCATATAATGCAGAGGTGCTCGCAAAAACATGTGTTCACACTTAACCCAACATCTTGGTCCTATTAAGGAGGTGATAGCGGAGCGAGCGAGGCGACCGGACTATAATGCTTTAGCACTTTCACTTAGCCATAGGAGTTTGACAGTGGGGCTACTAGATATCCCTTGGTGGCTCCGCACTCTCCCGATTCTGGGGTGCGTACATGCCTGGCCAAAAAACGGCCCTTCGTTAAGGCGAAGGAATTCTAACATTCCCACAGGTCATCGAGTGGTTGACCAGTCTCACACTATATCATGACAGTCAATTTTCGGCTTTCTCTACTGAGGTGCTCGTCCGGATGAACCAGGGCACAATCGCAGTAGTTCTCCTGGTGCTACCTTAGCCGGTAAAGCGGAACGTAAGGCACCAAAACACAGGAGCCGGGCAAACCCAACACTTGACCAAAGACAATGATTCGGAGCTGATGCATATAGGGCCAAACTTGCGACGCCGAACACTCCCTAAGGTATTTGGTCTTTGTGGTATAAACCGGGCCTAAATAATGGCCTTTGTAAGAAGCCCCTTGTGTCCAGGTACGTGCATTGTTCTGGCGTGGCCACATGCCAAGACGTCAGCATCCTTCTCAACGGTGGATATGTATCAACAAGAGACAGTAAAAAGGTTTACGCAGGGTCTTAATCTAAAAAGAATCCTTGGAGCGGGTCCCTGCTGCACGTCTGCGCCTGTGTCTCCGTTGTGCCGTTCCTGGACGGGTGTAGCACGATGATCGTTTGTAAAAGAGAGGAAGTTAAGTGAAAAAGTTGTCATGCAAAAAAAAGTTTTTTAAAGAAACCATGTATGATTCAAGATGATAAGAAATTGCCACTTGTCTGCGCGCGTTGAACCCCTTGTATTGACAAATAGGGGTGTGACCACTTATTCGGTATAAATAGTGGCGCCGGACTTGATTAGTTGTGTCTGAGGTCTTGACGACCTATTTGGATGCTTTCACTAGTCCGGGCGCCTTTAGTGTGCGGCTGCCAAGGTAGCCGCACTCTCTTCGGCACGCAAAGATCGCTTGATATTTCCGTTCACTGAAATGATGCCACGTGGACCGGGCATCTTGAGTGTGAGGGAGGCGTAGTGTGGTATTGCATTAAAGCGAGCGGAAGCTTCGCGTCCGAGCAGTGCTTGATAGCCACTTTGAAACGGAGCGATGTGGAAGGTTAAATGCTCGTGACGGAAGTTATCGGGGGAGCCAAATATAACCTGTAGTAGGAGGGAGCCCGTACAACGAGCCCCTGGGCCTGGCGTTACTCCTTTAAAGGTAGTATTGCTATGGCGAATTTTTGTTGGGTCTAACCCCATCCCGCGGATTGTATTCTGATATATTAAGTTTAGGCTGCTGCCGCCGTCCATCAAGACTCGTGTGAAGTGATATCCGCCAATTACTGGGTCTAATACCAGGGCAGCCCATCCTGCGTGTCGGATACTTGCTGAGTAATCGCGATGGTCGAAAGTGATCGGTTGAGACGACCAGTGGCAGGACTTCGTGGTGACAGGCACTTGGGTATATTTTCCTGGGAGTGTCGTGTTGTTTTTCCCTTGATCACGTGTAACACGTTTACTGTTTTGACTTCTGGTGGAAATTTCTTTTGTTCTGCCGTGTCTTGCTTGGGAGGCTCGTCCTCGTCTTCACTTGGTGTATCCTCCCCCTTATGTACGTCGTTGAGCTTGCCGGACTGCTTGAAGACCCAACATTCTCTGTGGGTATGATTAGCATGTTTACCAGGGGTACTATGGATCTGACATACTTGATCCAGAATTTTGTTGAGGCTAGACAGTTCATCCCTGGTGCCTTTAGGGGGCGGCTTTTGACCTGGCCGAGAGCTTTTGAATCCGGCATTTACTACCGTGCCCTTCATGCTGTCTTCTTTATTCTGGCATTTGTTATTGCTGTTGCGCCGTGATTTCTCGTTTCCATCTCTAACTTCAGATGTACTAGGGTCGCTGGTGCTGCATCTGGCTAGCCAACTGTCCTCACCCGTGCAAAAGCGGGTCATGAGGTTTGTTAATGCGGCCATCGTTCTCGGCTTATTTTGGCCGAGGTGTCTGGCGAGCCATTCGTCACGGACGCTATGCTTGAAAGCTGCCAAGCCTTCCACGTCCGGACAGTCGCCAATCTGGTTCTTTTTAGTAAGAAACTTGTTCCAAAGTTTTCGGGCTGACTCTCCGGGCTATTGAGTTATATGATTCAAATCGTCCGCATCCGGAGGTCGGACATAAGTCCCTTGAAAATTTGCCCGAAAGGCATCTTCGAGCTCTTCCCAAGTTCCAATGGAGCTTTCGAGGAGGCCTTTGAGCCAGTGATGAGTTGGCCCTTTGAGCTTGAGGGGTAAGTACTTGATGGCGTGGAGATCATCTCCTCGATCCATATGGATATGGAGGATCTAGTCCTCAATCCAGACCCCAGGGTCTGTTGTTCCGTCGTATGCCTCTATGTTTACGGGCTTGAATCCCTCTGGAAATTCATGGTCCAGCACCTCATCGATGAAACATAGGGGGTGTGCGGCACCCCTGTAGCTGGGTGTACCGCATTGTTTGGATGTTTGTTGTGTTGCATTGTATGCTGGGGCGCGCTTGCGTGGTCCATAGATGGATCTTGTTGCACCATCCTTTGGGTGCGAGCCCTCGCATGGGTCGCGTGTTGTATTGTGAGCGGCGTTGTATGCCGCTCTGTGTTGGTAGAGGGGTCGTCTATCCGACCAGGTGGCTGCTTTGATATTTGGTTGTGGGGGGTCTGAGGCCTCCTCATCGAATTCGAGTAGCAGCTCCCGCTTTGGGTAGCTCTTGGAGGGGCGATTGTCGCCGTACCTTGCTGTTGTGTTGAGTATTTTACTCCATCTGATTTGGAGTGTGTCTTGCGCGGCCTTGAGCCTTTGCTTCTGCTTTTTCAAACTCCTCGCGGTGGCAACAGGCCTTTTACGAGCAGTCTGCTGCTCCGGGTGCCTGTCCGGTGTTATGTCGTCCGGACCATTATCCTTGATAGGATTTGTTTGTTCGGTTTGATTATCCGGATTGCCGTTGTTCGGCAGCGGTTCTCCCTGCTCTAGCGCTGGGTCTGTGTGATCGCTATTTCTGTTGAGGCGGGACTTGGGGTGGCGTTTGCGTTGCCGCTTTAACTGCTTTTCGAGGGAACAAGCCATCGGTGCGTCCTTCCGCTCCTCGTCGTCATCTTTTGGTGCGTCCACCATGTATACATCATATGACGAGGTGGCGTTCCAGGGCCCAATAGGCGTTGGTTCTTCATCGTCTCCTTCATCGGCGTCCATACTGTCGATGTCTTCAGAGTCGAAGTCGAGCATGTCGGTTAAATCGTCGACAGTGGCTACAAAGTGGGTGGTGGGTGGGCTTTGAATTTCTTCATCGTCCGTATCCCAATCTCGCTGACCGTAGTCCGGCCAGGGCTCTCCTGATAAAGAGAGAGACTTTAGTGACTTAATAATATCGCCAAAGGGCGAGTGCTGAAAGATGTCCGCGGTAGTAAACTCCATGATCAGCGCCTAATCAGATTCGATCGGTAGAGGCGCGAATGGTTCAGAGTCCGGAGAGGAGTCCGGCTCCTTGGAATCACGAGTCTCGCGGAGTGCGGGGCTGGTGTTCGGCTTGATCGCCGCTAGGATCACAGCCCCCGAGGCGGCGTCCATCCATCCATCCTCGACCAGCACAATTGGCTCCGAATTAAGGGTCGAAGCCAATGCGGGTGCGGCCTTCATGGCACTGTTAGGCGGCAGAGCTAGATCATGCTCGTCGTGATAGTGCGGCGCGCTCGGCAGTGGCTCGAATCCGTCGAAGATCAAGTCCCCACGGTGTCAGCCGTGTAGTTTAAACTTCCAAATCTGACCTGACGGCCAGGGGCATAGCTTTCGATCTGCTCCAGATGGCCAAGTGAATTGGCCCGCAGTGCAAAGCCGCTGAAGATAGAGATCTGTCCGGGGAAACAAGTTTCACCCTGGACCGCATCACTATCGATGATCGTAGGAGCCATCAAGCCTGGCGGCGATGACACAGAGGAACTCTCAATGAAAGCACCAATGTCGGTGTCAAAACCGGCGGATCTCGGGTAGGGGGTCCCGAACTGTGCGTCTAGGCCGGATGATAACAGGAGGCAAGGGGCACGAAGTTTTACCCACGTTCGGGCGCTCTCGATGGAGGTAAAACCCTACGTCCTGCTTGATTAATATTGATGATATGGGTAGTACAAGAGTAGATCTACCACGAGATCGGAGAGGCTAAACCCTAGAAGCTAGCCTATGGTATGATTGTTGTTGTGTATGTTGTCCTACGGACTAAAACCCTCTAGTTTATATAGACACCGGAGAGGGTTAGGGTTACACAAAGTCGGTTACAATGGTAGGAGATCTGCATATCCGTATTGCCAAGCTTGCCTTCCACGCCAAGGAAAGTCCCTTCCAGACACGGGACGAAGTCTTCAATTTGTATCTTCATAGTCCAGGAGTCCGGCTGAAGGTATAGTCCGGCCATCCGGACACCCCCTAATCCAGGACTCCCTCAATGACCCAAATCCTTCACGGTCGTTTATGGGCTGAAAGTTTCAATGGCCTATAAATGGGCCCAAATGAAGTAGGACCTTTAATAGGCCGGAAATACACTGGGCTGTAATTCGGCCCATATACTTAGCGGACTGTTAACGGGCCAAAAATGACCATGGGCCACGATGATGACAAGTTAAGGACAGGTCATTGACGGGCCGATTTGACACTAGCCATACGGGCCTTAACTGAGAATGTTGGTCCTTTAGCTGGGCCGGTCCATTATGGTCTGCAAAATCTTGCGGGCCTTTAGCTGGGCCAGCCCATTATGGCCGGCAAAATTTCGTGGGCCTTTAGCTGGGCCGGCCCATTATGATACGCAAAATCTCGTGGGCCTTTTGCTAGGGTGGCCCATTATGGACCGCAAAATCTTGTGGGCCTTTAGTTGGGCCGGCCCATTTAAATTTTATGGGCCACTTTTGGGCCGGTCCACGTGTCAACATATCATAGGCGCATCTCGCCCATTGGACGAGTGACACCTGTGCCAACGCGAAGCTGACACATGTTTCCGTCAGCCAATCAGAATTTTACACGTGGGAAATCCCCATTGGTCCGGGCTGTTAACGGGTTATCGGATCCAAAACTGGACCCGATAGGTTAACGGCGTTCCGTTACGGTGGATGCCACGTGTCGGTCACCCTTGACGAAAGCACTTCTGTGACGCGCGATTTATCGTCATGGAAGTGGACACTTCCGTGATGATAATTTTGGTAATATCATGGAATACTTCTACGACAGCACAGGTATGACTATCTTGATTCTGTCATAAATTTGTCATGGATGTACATGCATGACAGAAAACATGACCTACTGACAAACACGTATCATCACGGAAGTGTATTTTTTGTAGTGCGCTGGGTTGGACCAGAGGACTAGGATCTGCTCCACCATAGCCCCTCGGCGTTGGCGCCAGCGGAGCTCCATGATCTTCACAGGAACCACAGGAATGTCAGAATGGACAGGAAGGTTGCTGGAAGCTATCGTTGAGGTTGTCCTGGACTAAGGGGGCCTCGGGCATCCGGCCTATTGGACATGGGCCGGACTGATGGGCTATGAAGATACAAGACCAAAGACTCTCACTCATGTCCGGATGGGACTCTCCTTAGCATGGAGGGCAAGCTTGGCGTTCGGATATGAAGATTCATTTCTATGTAACCAACTTTGTACAACCCTAGTCCCCTCCGGTGTCTATATAAACCGGAGGGTTTAGTTCATGGGCACAATCATAATCACATAGGCTAGACTTCTAGGGTTTTAGCCATTACGATCTCGTGGTAGATCAACTCTTGTAATACTCATATTCATCAAGATCAATCAAGCAGGAAGTTGGGTATTACCTCCATAGAGAGGGCCCGAACCTGGGTAAACATTGTGTCCCCTGTCTCCAGTTACCATCAACCTCCGACGCATAGTTTGGGACCCCCTATCCGAGATCTGCCGATTTTGACACCGACATTGGTGCTTTCATTGAGAGTTCCGTTGTGCTGTCATTAGAAGGTTCGATGGCTCCATCCATCATCTACAACAAGGCTGCCCGGTGGGTGTCTTTCTCCCTGGCCAGATCTTCGTATTCGGCGGCTTCGCACTGCGGGCCAACTCGCTTGGCCATCTAGAGCAGATCGACAGCTACACCCCTGGCGATCAGGTCAGGTTTGGAAGCTTGAACTACGTTGCTGATATCCGCGGAGATTTGATCTTTGATGGATTTGAGCCCATGACAGCCGCTCCCTGCCATCGCGATGAACATGACCTAGATCTGTCATCAGACTACACCCAGGAGATTGCGCCTGTAAGCTCTCTGGCCCTAGATCCGGAGCAGCTTGCTCCATCCGAAGACGGGAGGCTTGACCCCACCACGGAAGCTGCAGACTCAGTGGTGTTGGAGCCACACACAGACCCCACCTCGAGCGGGATCTGCGTCACCGGACCCCCGGATTCGTCTCCGATCACTGGCTCCAAACTGTGTGCATCCACGTCTGCCGAGCCTTACCCGGCGCCAATCGTCGAATTCAGTTCCGCGGACATCTTCCAGCACTCACCTCTAGGCGATGTGCTAAACTCACTAAAAACCCTCTCTTTAGAAGGGGACTCACAACCGAATTATATACAGTTTGAACTGGGGGCTGATGACCGGGAATTTCGCTTCCCACCCACCTCCCACTTAATAGCCACTGTTGAAGATCTAACCGACATGCTCAACTACGACTCTGGAGACATCGACGGTATGGATGACGATGCCGAAGAGGAGCAGGCCCAAAACCCACCATTTACCGGGCGCTGGACGACAACTTCCTCCTACGACGTGTACATGGTGGATACACCCAGAGAAGTTAACGGCGATGACAAAGAAGACCCAGTGGAAGATAAAACCCCTGTGATACAGCCAAAGCACCAACGACAACGGCGCCGCTCTAAGTCATGCCGTGAAAAAGACAGCAATACCGGCACAAGAGAAAACAATACTCTAGACGATGCCGGAGACAATGAAGACCCCGTTGAGCCAGTTTCCGAACAGGCCAAACAGGAAGATGGGCGAGTCAGCCCTGATGAACAGGCCGTGCATGAAGACTCCAAGGACAGCAATTATCTTCCACTCTCCAAGGATGAGGTGAGCCTCGGGAATGAGTATTTTATCGTGCCTGAGGAACCTCTCGAGCAGGAGCACTGCAAGCACTGGCTAATAGCCACTGCAAGGAGCCTGAAAAATAAATAGGAACAGCTTCAAGCTGATCAATATATGCTCAATGATAGATGGGCTAACATCTTGGAAGCCGAGGAATACAGCCTCAAGCGACCACTCAAAAGTTACCTGAAGCGCAAATTACTACCTCAATTCGATGACGAGGCATTGGAGCCCGTGCCATCAGCGCACAATGCGGCTGACCGACCACCATGTGGTCGGGACAAAGCGGCAACCCAAGCCGAGCACCAACCTGCACTACCTCGCCGTCAAGGCAGAGACAAAACTGGTCAGGGATACACGTATGATCTCCGACAGGGCCTGAAGAATAAAGCAGGCCCGACCAGATCGATCTACGGATCACGGGGCCGTGCCTCACACGCGACAACAGCTATCAAGCCGAACACGGCAAGCACAATTATGTCCGAGCCGAAAACCGCATCCGAACTACTCGCGACCTGGCCCGACATAGAGGCGCCGCACACCCCCTCTGCTTCACTGATGAAGTAATGGAACATGAATTCCCAGAAGGGTTCAACCCCGTGAATATCGAATCATATGATGGAACCACAGATCCTGCGGTATGGATTGAAGACTTTATTCTCCATCTTCACATGGCCCGCGGCGATGATCTTCATGCCATCAAATATCTCCCCCTAAATCTCAAGGGTCCGGCCCGATACTGGCTGAATAGCCTGCCTGGAAACTCTATTAGCAGCTGGGAGGACTTGGAAGAAGCCTTCCTTGACAACTTCCAAGGTACATACGTTCGACCTCCGGATGCCGATGACTTAAGTCACATAATCCAACAGCCCGGAGAGTCAGCCAGGAAAATCTGGACTAGATTCTTAACCAAAAATAACCAGATCATCGACTATCCGGATGCCAAAGCCCTAGCGGCATTTAAACATAGCATCCGGGAGGAATGGCTCGCCCGACACCTCATCAAAGAAAAGCCGAAGTCCATGGTAGCCCTCACGGCACTCATGACCCGCTTTTGCGCGGGCGAAGATAGCTGGCTAGCTCGTAGCAATAACAATACAAGCGAACCTGGCACTTCAGAAGCCAGAAATAAAAACGGCAAGCCCCGATGCAACAGACATAAGCGTCGAAGCAACGGTGATAATACCGATGACACGGCGTTCAACGTCGGATTCAGTGGCTCCAAGTCTGGTCAGCGGAAGAAGCCATATAAAAGAAATAATCAGGGCCCTTCCAGCCTGGACCGCATACTTGATCGCCCATGTCAGATCCATGGCACCCCTGATAAACCAGCCAATCATACCCACAGGAGTTGTTGGGTCTTCAAACAGGCCGGCAAATTAAATGCCGAAGACAAGGAGAAGGGGTCGCAAAGCAAGAATGACGACGAGGAGCCCCGTCCACCGAACACAGGGGGGCAGAAGAAGTTTCCCGCCCCAAGTCAAAACGGTGAACATGATATACGCTACCTATATCCCCAAGAGGGAGCGCAAGCGCGCGCTCAGGGACGTCTATGCGATAGAGCTAGTCGCCCCAAAATTCAACCCATGGTCGTCATGCCTGATCACCTTCGATCGCAGGGACCATCCGACCAGTATCCGTCATGGCGGTTCAGCCGCACTGGTCCTCGACCCAATAATTGATGGATTCCACCTCACACGAGTCCTCATGGACGGCGGCAGTAGCCTCAACCTACATTACCGGGATACAATGCGCAAAATGGGCATCGATCCATCAAGGATCAAGCCCACCAAAACTACCTTTAAAGGAGTTATACCAGGTGTAGAGGCCTGCTGCTCGGTCTCAAACGCATTGGAGGTCGTCTTCGGATCTCCAGACAAGTTCCGAAGCAAGGAGTTAATCTTCGATATCTTCCCCTTCCATAGTGGCTATCACGCACTGCTCGGACGAACTGCGTTTGCCCGATTCAATGTGGTGCCACACCATGCTTATCAAGCTCAAGATGCCCGGACCACATGGCGCAATAACAGTCAATAGAAACACGGACCTCTCCCTCTGTATCGAGGAACACACCGCTGCCCTGGCAATAGACGTACAGAGCGGCCTTCACAAGCAGAACCTTAATTCGGTGGCCATGCTCCCAGACACTGTCAAACGATTTCGGACTACTCTGTGGCAGGACAGTCCATCTCGTCAGGAGCTCGATTAGCAATTTGACCTCCGTCTCAGTCCTGACCAAGTGGCGGCATATGTACTGCGCGTACATAACTATGCACTAAAAATACCATGGGCAGAGACAGAGGCATAACCATATTGTGATCCACAATACGGCTCGACCTTCCCGGGACACACATACGCTTACTTTTCCTTTTATCTTTTTTAGGTTCCTTTTCACAGGCCCCACTCGACGGCTTGATAATTTGGTCCTTTCGAAGGACGGATACACCAAGGTGACAAGTAGCACAGACATATGGGGGATCTCTTGATGTCCTTCTTGGTGATCATTCTACCTGTTTTCAGGACCCGTACGCAGCTCCTTCTTGGCCTTGGCATGTTAAATAGCCACTGTTGCTTATCACACTTTTTGTTCAAGTACACTTTGACCTATTAATCAAAATTATAATGGAAACAGTTTGCGGCCCAATATATGTGGCACTAGCTTGTTCTTTATTTTTTATTTTGCCATTTTAATTTGCATCAGTACACCTTGGTACGCCGTAATCCGCCAGGGGCTTTATTGTGCCCCACACTATGGCAACAAGTCCGAACACTTTTACAGTATAGTTCGGCACCCCGAATTTAGCATTATATGCATTGGCTCTGAATCATGTGTTTGGTCAATAGTTGGGCTGCCCGGCTCCTGTGCTTACTACCTTATGTTCTGTTATATCGACTAGGGTAGTAAAGGGAGAACTACTGCAATTGTGTCCTAGTTTATCCGGATGAGCACCTCAGTAGAGAAAGCCGAAAACTGACTGTCATGATGTGGCGAGAGCCGGTCAGCTCTTTGGAGGTTTCAAATCTTTAGCAATTTTTCCCGCATTATGCGACGAATTGGTTCTTATCCGATCAGGTGTTTACAGCACCCTAGTCTGGATACTAGGGGTTGTGCCTACATTTTCATTGTCAAACTCCTATGGCTAAGTGAGGGTAATAAAGCCACATAGTCAGATTGCCTGGTTCATTGCGCTAAACACCTCCTTTAAGGACCAAACTCTTGGATAAAGAGTGTTTAGATTCATCCCGAACACCCCCGTACTACCTACATGAGGGTTGAAGCCGACGACTGGCCAACTCTTAGACTTGATGAAATGGTCGCACAGGAGGTAAATTTTAAATAAACAAACAACAAAGCATTATATTACATATCAAGCCTTGTTTTCATCATACATGATGGGATTAAATGAATGTATTCATTCAAAAATAATCTCTGTAGCACATTCCTCCGCCACAATGCGGGATCCCTTCAGAACATCTTCAAAATACCGCTCGAGCGTGCGGTGCTCCTTGTCCGCGGGTGGTCCTTCGGTCGCGAGCTTGACAGCATCCATCTTTGCCCATTGTATCTTGACACGGGCGAAGGCCATCCGCGCACCTTCTATGCAGACCGACCGCTTGATGGCGTCAAGCCGAGGGCAGGCATAGACCAGCCGCTTCACGCGGCCGAAGTAGCTGCCGGGTATAGCTTCTGCAGGCCACAGCCGGATTATTAAATCCTTCATGGCTAGTTCGGCCACCCTATGCAGCTCGACCAACTGTTTTAGCTCGTCGCTAAAGGGCACCTGATGTTCTGCCGTTCTGGTGCAAGGTATTGCGACCAGAATAGCTTCTCCGTTGAGCTCCCCTCTTCGGCCCAGAAGAATTCCGCAACATCGGAAACACTGCGCGGCAAATCCACAAACTCCCCTGGAGAACTTCAAATTCGGGTCAGTAAGAGATACCTCTGGCTCACATACTTGCTATGCATAATAAAAGCCTTACCTGCCGCGATCTTCTTGGCCTCTTGGATCTCCCGGAGGGAGCCTGGGGCTTCGGCCCGAGCCTCTTGTGCGCTTTGGTGGGCCTTAGCGAGTTCGGACTCTTGGTACGCATTCTGGCGCTCCAAGGACTCGCATCTCTTCACTGCATCCTGGAGCTCCTGCTGGACCTCACCAACCTTGGCCTCATGCTTTTCTCGGGCAGCTTTTTCCTTTACCTCTCTCTCCTTGGCATCGTCCAGCGCCTTCTTGAGGGCCTCCACCTCGGTCACCGCCCCTAATAAATGTCATGGCACTATGATCAGCTTACATCATTCATCCCTTACGGACATACACAAGATCATTGCATACCTTGGGTATCCTCTAGCTGCTTTTTCGCATGGCCGAGCTCTTCCTCGGTCCGTTCAAGCCTCTGCTTTAGTCCGAAGACTTTAGCAGCATGAGAATTCGCGGCTAGGAGCGACGCCTGCTTATTCACAAAGACATACATGATTAGTCCCGTGCAACAAACTATTTGATCCTCTGTTCGGCTTTTCTTTCCGAACACCGGACAGAGTCTCACGGGCTACTGTCTATACTGTAACTTTATTTCACATAAATGCAGTGCTTACCTCAAATCCTGTTAGAAGGCTCATGTAGGCTTCAGTCAGTCCACTCTTCGCAGACTTAATCTTCTCAATCACCGCACCCATGAGGGTCCGGTGTTCCTCAATGATGGAAGCGCTTCGCAACGCTTCTAGTAGAGTATCCGGTGCCTCTGGTTGGACAGAGGTCACCGGCGGAATGGGCACACCTCCTTTCGATGAAGGAGGCTGCTTGCTAGATTCCGGAGCCGTATAGGTGTCCAGGACCGTATTCGGCTAGGGCCGAATTGGACATGGCCCCCACCGCCAGTCTCCATGAGGATCTGCTCCCCCATGTGTCCGGCGGCCAAGGTCTCGCCCTCTGGCACCGTCCTGACGGCCTCCTGCGTCTCTCCCTAGCCGGGAGTCCTTTGGGACAACACCTCGGCTTCGTCCATGGCCTTGGGAGAGGAGGCTATTGGAAGGGACCCGCTATCCATCACCTTCGGGTCTAGTGAGTTCCCCGAAGACGAGGATCACTCGAGGGCGGAACGAGCTGGACTGCAAATGCATGATTCAACATGTTAGAATTATGAAGTGAAAGAGGAGGATATATGAATGCATCAGGGTCTTCGGATACTCACGATTCGGCCAGGGGCTTGTTTCGAGGGCGCCGCTCTGGGCTGCTATCGACGTCCCACGCGGAGCTATCCACGAAGGAAGCCTTTCCCTTCTTGGACGCCTCCGCTTCCAGATCTGTGGAGGCCGCCCTCTTCTTTTCCCCCTCGGGGAGGGGCAAGTTGCTTTCTTCCTCCTCTTCCTCCTCCTCATCATCTTCGGCGGCGAAGTGAGTTTCGACGTCTTCGGACGCCATGTCTGAAGTACCCTTGGGATGGAGGCCTCCTCTGGTCCCCTTGGCCTTCTTCTCCGGCGCCACGTAGGGCGCCGGAACCAGCATCTTCGCCAAAAGCGGGATGGCTGGTTCCTCAGGCAGCGGATCCAAACACCGAATCCGCTCTGCCTTCTTTGTCCAACCCTGAAAAGGCAAAATAGGGAAGTTGGGACATCCTCGTTGAGAAAGAAAGAAAAGGATACGCCTTGAAGCACGAAAAACTTACCGAACTGGCGGGATGGGCCAGATCATGCCCACAGTCCTCGGTTGTCTCCGGCCACGTCTCGTTGGCCTTGAAGAGCACCTTCCAGATGTCTTCGTGCATAGTTCCGAAGAATTGTCGCAAGGTCTTGTGCTTGGCCGGATTGAACTCCCATAGATGGCAAGCCCGGTTCTGGCATGGAAGGATCTGGCGAATTAGCATCACCCGAATCACATCGACGAGCTTGACGTTCTTGTCCATCATGCTCCTGATGCGTGTCTAAAGCGCAGTCAGCTCGTCCGACGAAGACCAATCCAAGCCCTTCTCCTGCCAGGAGGTAAGCCGCATTGGGGCCCCGGATTTGAATTCGGGAGGTGCAGCCCAAGCAGTATCGCGGGGCTCAGTGACGTAGAACCACAGCTTTTGCCACCCCTTGACTGTCTCCATGAAGGTGCCTTTGGGCCACGGGACGTTGGACATTTTGCTCACCATGGCGCCTCCGCATTCTGGGTGCCGCCGCCCACCACCTTCGGCTTCACATTGAAGGTCTTCAGCCACAGTCTAAAGCGGGGGGATGCGGAAGAGGCCTCACACACGACGATAAACACCGATATGGTGATGAAGGAATTGGGGGCCAGATCGTGGAAATCCAGCCCATAGTAGAACATGAGTCCGCAGACGAATGGGTGGAGAGGAAGTCTCAGCCCGCAGACGAAGTGAGGGATGAACACCACCCTCTCATGGGGCTCCGGAGTGGGGACGATCTGTCCCTTAGCAGGAAGCCGATGGGCGACCTCCTTAGCCAAATATCCGGCCTCCCGAAGTTGGGTGATGTCCTTCTCCTTAACGGTGGAGGCCATCCACTTGCCCTGCGCTCTGGACATGGTTGGAGTGCTTTGTTGGGGCAGGAAAGATGAGAACTTGGGCGCTGGAGCTCGAGAGTGGGTAGGCGGAAAGAGAGAAGGCGTGGGTGGAAGAGATGAATCCTTATCTCCTTATAAAGGCAATGAATATCAAACGCCTCCCCACTCGCCAAGAAACTCGCCTATTCCCCAGGGGCCGCGCGGGCGGCACGATTGGATTACCCATACCCGTATTGATGAGAATCCTGCAATAAGGGGACATGATCTCTGCTTTGACAAGACGTGCCAATAAATCCACATCTCGAAATATGGAGCGGCAGGCCGAAAAATGGTTCGAAATAATAACCGGACAGGGACATGATGTCACGTTACAAAAAGTTGTCAGCAGATTGGACTCGTGAAATATTATACTCTCTACGGTGGTGTGTGGTACTTGTCTTGCAGATCCGGACGCGTTCGTTGTGTTCGAAGACTGTGTTGGAGTATTCGAAAGAGGAACCTTCCTTGCAATGCCGAAGACAATCTGTGCGCCGGACACCTCATCGTGTAAGCCTGTTTCAGGGGCTACTGAGGGAGTCCTGGACTAAGGGGGCCTCGGGCATCTGACCTATTGGACATGGGCCGGACTGATGGGCTATGAAGATACAAGACCGAAGACTCTAACTCGTGTCCGGATGGGACTCTCCTTGGCGTGGATGGAAAGCTTGGCGTTCGGATATGAAGATTCCTTTCTATTTAACTGACTTTTGTACAACCCTAGTTGAGGGAGTCCTGGATTAGGGGGTCTCCGGACAGCCGGAGTATATCCATTGGCCGGACTGTTAGACTATGAAGATACAGGATTGAAGACTTCATCTCGTGTCCGGATGGGACTCTACTTGGCGTGGAAGGCAATCTAGGCAATACGGATATGTGTATCTCCTCCTTTGTAACTGACCTTGTGTAACCCTAACCTCTCCCGTGTCTATATAAACCGGAGGGTTTTAGTCCGTAAGACAACATAGAATCATACCATAGGCTAGCTTATAGGGTTTAGCCTCTCTGATCTCGTGGTAGATCTACTCTTGTATTACCCATACCATCAATATTAATCAAGCAGGACGTAGGGTTTTACCTCCATCAAGAGGGCCCGAACCTGGGTAAAACATTATGTCCCCTGCCTCCTGTTACCATCCGCCTTAGACGCACAGTTCGGGACCCCCTACCCGAGATCCGCCGGTTTTGACGCCGACATTGGTGCTTTCATTGAGAGTTCCTCTATGTCGTCGCTGTTAGGCTTGATGGCTCCTACTATCGTCGATGGCGATGCAGTCTAGGGTGAGACTTTTCTCCCCGGACAGATCTTCATGTTCGGCGGCTTTGCGCTGCGGGCCAATTCGCTTGGCCATCTGGAGCAGATTGAAAGTTACGCCCCTGGCCATTAGGTCAGGTTTGGAAGCTTAAACTACATGGCCAACATCCATGGAGACTTGATCTTCGACGGATTCGAGCCTCTGCCTTGTGCGTCACGCGGTCACGATGAGCACGATTTAGCTCTACCATCGGACAGTGTTCAGGAGATCGCACAGGCAGCCGCTCCGACCCTCAATTTGGAGCCAGTTGCGCCGTCCGTGGACGGGTCGATGGACCCTGCCACGGAGGCCTTACCCTCAGCGGCGATCGAGCCAAACATCGACCTTACCTTGCAGGAGAGCCGTGTTGTAAAACTACCGGATCCTTCTCCGGCCGCGGACTCCGAACCGCCTGCGCCCGTTCCTATCGAATCCGATTGGGCGCCGATCATGGAGTTTACCTCCGCGGATATTTTTCAGCACTCGCCCTTTGGCGACATACTGAACTCATTAAGGTCTCTCTCCTTGTCAGGAGGATCCTGGCCGAACTATGTTCGGCAGGACTAGGATGCGGACAACGAAGAAATCTGTGGCCCACCCACCACCCACTTAGTAGCCACTGTCGATGACTTAACCGACATGCTCGACTTCGACTCCGAAGACATCGACGGTATGGATGATGATGCGGGAGACAAAGAGGAACCACTGCCCACAGGGCACTGGACAGCCACCTCATCATACGATATATACATGGTGGATACACCCAAAGAAGGCAATGGTGACGAGATAGCGGAGGATGACCCCTCCAAGAAGCAACCCAAGCACCGACGTCAGCGACGCCGCTCTAAGTCCCGCCAAAGCAAAAGTGGTGATACCGGCACATGAGGTAATAACACTCCGGATAGTGCCGAAGATAACAACAGCCCCCTCCAGCAAGATTTAGAGCAGGAGGACGGAGGAGCTAGCCCTCCTGAGAGAGCGGCAGACGGAGAGGCGGAGGATGATAATTGCATGCCCCCCTTCGAAGATGAGGCAAGCCTCGGCGATGACGAATTCGCCGTGCCAGAGGATCTCGTCGAACAAGAGCGCTTCAAGTGTCGGCTTATGGCCACGGCAAATAGACTTAAGAAAAACCAGCAGCAGCTTCAAGCTGATCAAGATCTGCTAGCTGACAGATGGACTGAAGTCCTCGCGGCCGAGGAATATAAACTCGAGCGCCCCTCCAAGAGTTACCCAAAATGCAGGCTGCTACCTCGACTGGAGGAAGAAGCATATGATGCGGCTGATCGGCCACCTCGTGGCCGCGATAGAGGCATTCCAGCCAAAAGCTCAGCCCGCACCCCGACGCCATTCAAATAAAAAAGCATGGGGAAACACGCCAGACCTGCGAGACGTATTGGAGGACAAAGCAAAACATGAAAGATCGATCTACGGATCACGAGGGTGCGCTACTATGCGAGACGATAAACGTCACGCCGGATATAGTAAAAGTAAATCCGGCCGGGCCGAACACAGCGGGCAAGACCCATTTGAGCTGCGTCGGGATATAGCCCAATACAGAGGCGCCGCACACCCCTTATGCTTCACAGACGAAGTAATGGATCATCAAATCCCAAAAGGTTTCAAACCTGTAAATATTGAATCATACGATGGCACAACAGATCCTGCGGTATGGATCAAGGATTTCCTCCTCCACATCCACATGGCCCGCGGTGATGACTTACACGCCATCAAATACCTCCACTAAAGCTCAAAGGACCAGCGCAGAATTGGCTTAATAGCTTGCCAGCAGAGCCCATCAGCTGTCAGGAAGATCTGGAGGCTGCATTCCTCGACAACTTTCAGGGCACTTATGTGCGACCACCAGATGCCGATGACTTGAGCCACATAATTCAGCAGCCAGAAGAATCGGCCAGGCAATTCTGGACTCGGTTCCTAACAAAGAAAAATCAAATCATCGACTGTCTGGATGCAGAGGCCCTAGCGGCTTTCAAACACAACATCCACGACGAGTGGCTAGCCCGGCACCTTGGTCAGGAAAAGCCGAAATCTATGGCAGCCCTCACGACACTCATGACCCGCTTTTGTGTGAGAGAAGACAGCTGGCTGGCTCGCAGTAACAATATGTCAAATAACCATGGTACCTCAGATACCAAGGACGGCAATAGCAGGTCCCGTCGCAACAAACATAAGCGCCGCATTAACAGCGATAATACTGAGGATACAGCAGTCAATGCCGGATTCAAAGGCTCTAAACCCGGTCAGCGGAAAAAGCCATTTAAACAAAGTACATCGGGACCGTCCAGTTTGGAATGCATACTCGATCGCTCGTGTCAAATACACGGCACCCCAGACAAGCCAGCCAATCACACCAACAGGGATTGTTGGGTGTTCAAGCAGGCCGGCAAGTTAATTACCGAAAACAAGGATAAGGGGTCACATAGCGATGACGAGGAGGAGCCCCGGCAGCCACACACCGGAGGACAGAAAAGGTTTCCCACACAAGTGCGGACGGTGAACATGATATACGCAACCCACATCCCCAAGAGGGAGTGGAAGCATGCACTCAGGGACATATACGCGTTGGAGCCAGTCGCCCCAAAGTTCAACCCATGGTCCTCCTATCCAATCACTTTCGATTGCAGGGACCACCCCACTAGTATCCGTCATGGCGGATTCGCTGCACTGGTTCTAGACCCAATCATTGACGGATTTCACCTCACTTGAGTCCTTATGGATGGCGCAGCAGCATGAACCTGCTTTATCAGGACACGGTGCGCAAAATGGGTATCGACCCCTCAAGGATCAAACCCACAAAAACGACCTTTAAAGGTGTTATTCCAGGCGTAGAGGCCCATTGCACAGGCTCAATTACACTGGAAGTGGTCTTCGGATCCCCGGATAACTTCCGAAGCGAAGAGTTAATCTTCGATATAGTCCCGTTCCGCAGTGGTTATCATGCACTGCTCGGGCGAACCGCATTTGCGAGATTCAATGCGGTACCGCATTATGCATACCTCAAGCTCAAGATGCCAGGACCTCGTGGGGTTATTATAGTCAATGGAAACACAGAGCGCTCTCTCCTAACAGAGGAGCACACTGCAGCCCTCGCAGCAGAAGCGCAAAGCAGCCTCTCAAGGCAATCCACTAGTTCGGCGTTTCAAGACCCGGACACCTTCAAGCGCGCTCGGAGCAATCGGCAACTAGACCGCCTGGCGCAATCTGAGCTCGCGTAGCAATGCGGCCCCCACCCTAGTCCTAGCCAAGCGGCGAAACTCGTGCCACGCGTACATAATTATGCATTAAAAATACCATGGGCACAGGCGGGGAGGGGGCACAACTGCGGCACGCCCCAAGACGCGGCTTAAACCGCACTAGGGGCTTCCCGCTTAGTTATTTTTCTCTTTTTTAGGACATTAATCTCTGGAAACCCTGTCCGATAGCACTATTGCCGAACACATGATGCAGCAACCAAGGAGGCAGAAAGCTACATCACACCACGGAATTTCCAGGTGGATTACAGTAACGAGCGAAATATTTGATTTAATACTATTCCTCAGCTTGCCCTTGGAAGGGACATAGTCCTACTCATTGCTTATCGCACTATATGTATCATTCTGCTTTAACGCACCTCTTTGAATAAACAATGCATAACATTATGACTATTATTGCGTTCTTGTTATATATATATATATATATATATATATATATATATATATATGTATATATATGTATATATATGTGTTCATTAATGACGCCTTGCAACCGTACACTTTGGTATGGCCAATACACCAGGGGCTTACGTACCCCACAATATGGCGTGAAAAGCCCGAACACTTTCACAAGTGCGGCACCCCAAACTTATAGCACTATATGCATCAGCTCCGAATCATGTCTTTGGTCAAATGTTGGGTTTGTCCGGCTCCTATGTTTTGGTACCTTACGTTCCGCTCTATCGGCTAAGGTAGCGCTAGGAGAACTACTGCGATTGTGCCCTGGTTCTGCTGGGTTAAGCACCTCAGTAGAGAAAGCTAAAACTGACTGTCATGATAAGGCGAGAGACTGGTCGCTGTTCGTTGAGGTTTCGAGTCCCTAAAGACTAATGCCGCTTAGAGCGAAGGGTCGGCCCTATCCGGCTTAAAGGCATGTATCGCGCCCCGAATTCGGCCTTCCGAATACCAGGGGCTTCGCCGAAATTTAAAAGTATAGAATTCTATGGCTAAGTGAGAGTGATAAAGCATTATTAGTCCAGTTGCCTTATTCGTTGTGCTGAGTGCCTCCCTCGAAGGACCCAAAAATGGGAACAAGAGTGCTCAGGTTTATCCCGAACACCCCAGCACTCGCGGCATGGGGGCAGAAGCCGAGGACTAGCAATCTCTCAGATTGGATAAACAGCCAAACAGAAGGTAATATTTTAAATTCAAACAAGAGTTGCATAGTGCATATGAAACAAGTTTTCATAAATACAGGATCCCACGAGCAAGTTTTACTCAAATATTACATCTTTTGTGCACTCGTCCGCTATGAGACGGGCACCCGGCAGAACACCCTCGTAGTACATCTCGGGGTGGCGATGCTCTTTGCCCTCCAGCGGCCCTTCCTTGATCAGCTTCACGGCGTCTAGCTTGACCCATTGCAATTTCACACGGGCCAAAGCCCGGCGTGCACCTTCAATGTAGACGGATCGCTTGACGACCTCCAGCCACGGGCAGGCATCCACAAGCCGCCTCACCAGGCCGAAGAAGCTATTCGGAAGGGCGTCGCCAGGCCACAGCCGGACTATAAATCCCTTCATGGCCTATTCGGCCGCCTTATGTAGCTCGACCATCTGCTTCAGCTGGTCGCTCATTGGCACCGGGTGTTCGGCCTTAGTATACTGAGACCAGAACAGCTTCTCCATTGAGCTTCCATCCTCGGCCTAGTAAAATTGTGCGGCATCGGACACGCTGCGGGGCAAATCTGCGAATGCTCCTGGAGAGCTCCGGATTCGGGTAAGTAATCAGTAATTTACTTTTACATGCTTGCTTTGCATATAGAATGCCTTACCCCCCCCCCTATCTTCTTCATTACGTCGATCTCCTGGAGGGCCTTTTGTGCTTCGGTGTTGGCACTCTTTGCGCTCTTGAGGGCCTCGGCAAGCTCAGACTCCCGCGTCTTCGAGTCAAGCTCCAACGCCTCGTGCTTCCTCACGAGAGCCTGGAGCTCTTGTTGCACCTCGCCCACCCGAGCCTCTTGCTTTTCTCGCTCGGTGCGCTCCTTGGCCGCTTTATCTTCGGCCTCGGACAGCGCTTTCTTTAGGGTTGCCACTTCGGTCGTGGCCCCTGGCAAATTCATGATGATCCTGTCATTTTGCAATCGCATTCTTTTTATACATATCCATAGACTAGGTACTACTTACCTTTGTTCTCCTCGAGCTGCCTCTTGGCAAGGCCGAGCTCATCTTGGGACCCTTTAAGGTCCTACTTCAGTACGGCGACCTCCGCAGTCAGTGCGGCGGACGCCAGCAGCGAAGCCTGCATATGCATATTGACAAACTCATATTAGACTCCTGCGATATTGTTTGATCCTCTGCTCGGCTTTTCTTTGTGAACACCAAACAGAGCATCAGGGGCTACTGTCTATGCGGTAATATTTTTCCTATATGATAAACACTTACCTCAAAGCCTGTTAGAAGGCTAGCACAAGCTTCAGTCAATCCGCTCTTAGCGGACTGAACCTTCTGGATCACCGCACTCATAATAGTGTGGTGCTCCTCGTCAATGGAAGCACTGCGAAGCGCTTCCAACAGATTGTCCGGCGCCTCTAGATGGACAGAGGTCACCGGTGCAGGCGTCTTGCCCCTCTTAGAAGGAGGCCGCCTGCCCGAGTCCAGAACCATTGGAGTTTCCGGCGCGGTGTTTGGCTAAGGGCCAAACTCGAAGCCCTCTGGGGCCTTGTCCCCTCTGCTCCCGGAGTCCGGGAGGCCGCTTTGAGGCGCCTCCGGGACCGTCTCCCCTCGACCTGGTGCCTCATGAGACAACACCTCGGTGTCGTCCGCAGGATGAGGGGAGGTGGCGGTCGGAACTGGATCGCTATCCATATCCGACGAGCCCAGGGAGCCAACTGATGATACATCGATACGGGCTCGGGGCGGCCTGCATAATCATATTTTGGTGTTAGGTGAAGTAGTGCGACAAAGGAATGCTATGAGTTACTCTGGTATCTGAACACTTACGACTTCCCCAGGGGCTTGGCCCTGGGCAGCCACTCGTCTTCGCCATCGGTGGCGGTGGTAGAGCTGTCCGGAAGGAGAGTTCTCCCCTTCTTGGACCCTTCGGCCTCCCCAGTTGGGGCGGCCTTCCTTTTCTTGTCTCCCCCGTCTGGAGGGGGAGCATCTTCTTCTGCCTCCTCGTCTTCGAGGGAGGATTGCACCGTAGAGTCCTCGCACGGTGAGCTCGATGACGCCTGGCACCAGGAACTCTTTCGGGTTCCCTTGGCCTTCTTGGTCTTCTCCGGCACCGTGTAAGGAGCCGGGGTCAGCATCTTTGTCAGAAGAGAGTCTGCTGGTTCTTCGGGCAAAGGAGCCGGACAGTCGATCTGCCCGGCCGTCTCTTGTTAGTCCTATCAAAGATACAGGAGTTTAGATCCCGCATGGAGTCCAGCTATGAAAAACAAGTATCCTGTAAAAGGTAAAGCGGCTTACCGCTCTAGCTTGGCACTTTGCGCTGAATCCGCGATCCTCAGTAGTGGGAGGGGGGACCTCGGCGCTCTTGAACAACACCCTCCAAGCATCTTTGTGAGTTGTGTCGAAGAGCCTGTTCAGAGTTCGGTGCTGCGCCAGGTCGAACTCCCATAAGTTGAAGGCTCGTTGTTGGCACGGGAGGATCCGGCGGATGAGCATGACCTGGACTACATTGACGAGTTTGAGCTTCTTGTTGACCATGTTTTGAATACATGTTTGGAGTCCGGTCAGCTCTCCCGAACTACCCCAGGACAGGTCCTTCTCTTGCCAGGAGGTGAGCCATGTGGGGAAGCCAGATCGAAATTCGGGGGCCGCTACCCATGTAGGGTCACGTGGCTCGGTGATGTAGAACCACCCCGACTGCCACCCCTTTATTGTCTCCACGAAGGAACCCTCGAGCCATGTGACGTTGGGCATCTTGCCCACCATGGCGCCTCCGCACTCCGCCTGGCGGCCGCTCACTACCTTCGGCTTGACATTGAAAGTCTTTAGCCATAAGCCGAAGTGGGGCTTGATGTGGAGGAAGGACTCGCACACGACGATAAACGCCGAGATGTTGAGGATGAAGTTTGGGGCCAGATCATGGAAATCCAGGCCGTAGTAGAACATGAGCCCCTGGACAAATGGGTGGAGAAAAAATCCTAGTCCGTGGAGGAAATGGGTAAGGAACACCACCCTCTCATGGGGCCTGGGGGTGGGGACGAGCTGCCCCTCCTCGGGAGCCGGTGCGTGATGTCGTCAGGCAAGTATCCAGCTCTCCTTAGCTTCTTGACGTGTCCCTCTGTGACGGAGGAGACCATCCACCTGCCTCCCGCTCCGGATATGGTTGGAGAAGGTCGAGGTGGGGAATGCGAACTTGGGTGCTGGGGCTCGAGTATGCGAAGGTGGATGAGCAAAGGAGGAAGAAGGCATGGATGAAAAGGTAAATCCTTATCCCTTTATATGGGCAGATGAAACTATGCGTCCCCACTAGCCTGGTAAAACTCGCTCGTCCCCCAAGCGCCATAATCGATGGCGCGGTTGGGTTACCCACACCCATATTGATGAGAATCCCGTGATAAGGGGACACGATCTCTGCTTTGACAAGGTGTGTCAAAAAACTGTCTCGCGTTATGTGCGGGGCTAGTTAAAGGAAACGGTTCGAATAATCACTGGGCCGTGACATAATGTCGTGTTGCCAAAACAAGTCAGCAAATTAGATTTGTGGAAATACTATTCTATCTACGGTGGTATGTGGAACTTATTTTGCAGGGCCGGACACTATCCTTGTATTCAGATTCTTCCGTGGTGTATTCGGAGGAGGAACCTGCCTTGCAATGCCGAAGACAATACTGCGCGGCGGACTAATCGTCATTGAAAGCCTGGTTCAGGGGCTACTGAGGGAGTCCTAGATTAGGGGGTCTCCGGGCAGCCAGACTATATCCATTGGCCAGACTGTTAGACTATGAAGATACAAGATTGAAGACTTCGTCTCGTGTCCGGATGGGACTCTACTTGGCGTGGAAGGCAAGCTAGGCAATACGGATATGTGTATCTCCTCCTTTGTAACCGACCTTGTGTAACCCTAACCTCTCCGGTGTCTATATAAACCAGAGGGTTTTAGTCCGTAGGACAACATACAATCATACCATAGGCTAGCTTCTAGGGTTTAGCCTCTCTGATCTCGTGGTAGATCTACTCTTGTACTACCCATATCATCAATATTAATCAAGCAAGACGTAGGGTTTTACCTCCATCAAGAGGGCCCGAACCTGGGTAAAACATTGTGTCCCCTGCCTCCTGTTACCATCCGCCTTAGATGCACAGTTCGGGACCCCCTACCCGAGATCCGCCGGTTTTGACACCGACACTAGTCCCCTCCAGTGTCTATATAAACTGGAGAGTTTAGTTCATGGGCACAATCATAATCACATAGGCTAGACTTCTAGGGTTTTAGCCATTATGATCTCGTGGTAGATCAACTCTTGTAATACTCATATTCGTCAAGATCAATCAAGCAGGAAGTAGGGTATTACCTCCATAGAGAGGGCCCGAACCTGGGTAAACATTGTGTCCCCTGTCTCCTGTTACCATCAACCTCCAACACACAGTTCGGGACTCCCTACCCGAGATCCGCCGATTTTGACACCGACAGTCGTACCTGGGACAAGTGCTTTTCGGAGTTGTGAAACATGGAATACTGGGTGGATTTGTGCTCGCTCCGGGAGTTGCAGCTTGTAAGCAACATCGTTGATACGAGCAATGATTTTGTAAGGCCCGAAGAACCGGAAGGAGAGCTTGTGATAGGCCCATCGAGCAACCGAAGTCTGAATGTAAGGTTACAGCTTCAGCTAGACAAAATCACCAACCTCAAAGAACCGAAATGATCTCTTCTTGTCAGCTTGCTGCTTCATGCATTGCCGAGCACGGTTCAGGTGTTGATGTAACAGATCCTCCACCACCACTCGTTCATCAAGCCAGGATCGCAGAGCTAGAACTGAGCAGATGCTAGTTGCCGTTATCCCCCATTGCTGTGGTTCATGGCCGTACATGGCTCGGAAAAGTGGCATGCCAATAGCAGAATCGTGCGACGAATTGTACCAAAATTGGGCCAGGGGAATCTAGAAACTCCAGCGATGAGGTCATGCTTGAGTGAAGCACCGCAAAAAGGCTTCAAAGCATTGGTTGACTCACTCTGTCTGCCCGTCAGTCTGTGGGTGATTGGCAGAACTCATGTGCAGGCCAGTACCAGCGTACTTAAACAACTCTTGCCAGAAATGACTCCTAAACACTGGGTCACGGTCAAATACGATTGAACCTGGGAATCCATGCAGCCGATAGACTTGGTTTATGTACAAGAGAGCGACCTTGGAAGCATTGTACGAGTGTGCCAATGGAAGGAAATGGGCAAACTTGGTCAGTTTATCCACAATGACCAGAATGCAGTTGACTCCGCCAGAAGGAGGCAGACCATCGATAAAATCCATGCTTATCATTTCCCATGACTCCTTGGGCACTCGCAGAGGCTCAAGTAGCCCTAGATAAGCAGCTCGATCCGGTTTCGCTTGTTGACAAGTTGGGCAGCAACGGACGTAGTGCTGAATGCGAGTCTTCATCTTAGGCCACACAAATAAGCGGCGCACCCGACGCCAAGTGACCGGAAAGCCAGAGTGTCCATCGAGCGGGGTGCCATGAAATGCAGCAATGATTTGCTGCTGCATAGCTGTTGCGCCCCCGAGCCAAATCCTCCCTCAGAAACGAATGATGCCCTATTCTAGAGTGAAGCGCCCTTTGGGATCCGGACGAATGGCCAACTGTTCCAGCAACTTGTGTGCCTGAGGATTAGCGTTGTAGCTGCTGAGGACATCTTCCATCCAACTAGGCTTGTAGGAGGAGACCGTGTGAAGTTGATCCACATGTGTGGCTCTTGATAATGCGTCAGCTGCCCCATTCTCTGTCCCTTTCTTGTATTTGATAGTGTAGCAGAGTCCCAACAGTTTGGTGAAAGCCTTTTGCTACCACGAAGTAGTCAGTCTCTGCTCCTCCAGGTGAATGAGGCTCTTTTGATTAGTCTGGATCACGGACTCACTGTGCTACAAATAGGGTCGCCATTGCTCAACCGCCATGACCACTACGAGATATTCCTTTTCATAAGTTGACAATCCTCTGAATTTGGGACACTAAGATTTGCTCATATAAGCGATTGGATGCCCTTGCTGCTGCAGAACTGCCCCCACGCCCGCGTCACATGCATCTGTTTCCACGACGAAGGGTTGAGAGAAGTTGGGCAATGCTAGCACCGGGGTTGGGCTGAGCCCTTTTTTAGCAACTGAAAGGACTCTTCTGTTGCCTGAGTCCAAACAAATGCGGCTTCCTTCTTGAGCAGATTGAACAAGGGCCGTGCGATGATCCCGAAGTGGCGTACAAATCGGCGGTAATAACCAGCCAACCCGAGGAACCGTCGCACTTCTTTAGCATCAATTGGTGTAGGCCATTGCTCGACGGCTTGAATCTTGCTAGGATCTGTGGCAACTCCTTCCGCACTGATGACGTGCCCCAAGTAGGACAACTTTTGCTGGTTAAAACAACATTTCGAAGCCTTGAGCTTCCACTCGTCTCACTGCAAGAGCTGAAAACCTGTTTAAGATGAGCTGTATGATCCTCCATAGTGCAGCTGAAGACCATGATATCGTCAAAGAACAACAGAACACACTTGCGGAGCAGAAGATGCATTGTATTAGTCATTGCACCGTTGAAAGTGGACGGACCTCCTGCTAGGCCCATTGAGAGAACCGGGAATTCAAAATGTCCCGAGTGGGTCTGGAAGGCAGTCTTGTACTCGTCGCCATCGGCAATTCTGATTTGGTAGTAACCTGCTCGGAGATCGAGTTTGGAAAACCAAACTGCTCCATGAAGTTCATCAAGTAACTCTTCAATCACTGGAACTGGAAATCTAGCGACGGATGTCATGGCATTGAGGTGGCGATAATCAATACACAAATGCCACGTGTCATCCTTCTTCTTAACCAAGATAACTAGCGATGCAAACGGGCTAGAGTTGCGTTTGATAACCCCCTGCCTGAGCAACTCAACCACTTGCTCCTCAATCTCAGTCTTGTGCTCTGGCTTGTGACGATACGGCCGGATATTGACATGTTGAGCACCGGGTACCAAAGGAATATGGTGATCACAGCTGTGCTTTGGTGGTAACCCCGTCGGTTCACCAAAAACATCTGAATAGTGTTCCAGCACAGCACAGACACATTCTGGGGTGACCTCTTGCTCCTCCCCCGTCCCCACAGTCACTTGGTAAAGCTGAACCATAAGCGAAACAGCCCCTTGACGACATAAACTGTCCAGTTGCATGTTGTTAATGACTTCGCAAGAAGGTGTAGATGGGTGTCCATGAAGGTGAACAGTGCCCATGGCCTTTGGAATGGAGATATGCTTGCGTCATCGGATTGTGCTCCTCGAGCCAGTCCATTCCAAGGATTGCGTCATACATCACTAGTGAGAGAACTTTGAAGTCTATAGTGAATTCATGCCCTTGCGAAGCCCATTTGCAATCTGGAATAGATGCGACACACTACAATTTGCCGCCGCCAGCAACCTTGACACGCCCAGCACGGGTCAGTGGAGCGACCCCCGTCAGTTGGGTGGCCAATTGAGCGTCGACAAACGATGAAGAGCTGCCGGAATCCACCAACATGAGGATCTCGTGCCCCTGCAGCCAGGCATCAAGCTAAAACGCCTTGGGCGACTTGTCACCAGTGAGTGCGTGCTTGGAGATGGCCATCACGACCTCTGGCGATGGCTGCTGCTCTCCGTCAAAGACAGAATCGAGGCCGAAAAGCTCCAGAAGCTCCTCCACTACGTGCAGCTGCACCATGGCTGGACATGTATGATCGTGGCCCCACCGCTCGCCGCACTTGAAGCAGAGACCGCAGGCGCGGCGGTATTCATGGAGAGCTTTCACTTTGTTGTTGTCTGCGTGAGCGCGCTCGATGCCGCGTCTATCATTGGCCGCTGGCATTGGTGTGGCAGCGACTGGCCGCGGTGGAGGCGCCGGCAATGGCAGCGCCCGGAGCGTTGCCCCGTGTCTAGCGAACGCGACACTAGCGGGTGCGGGAGTGGATGATGCACACCCCCAGCCACTTCCTCCTGAAGCAGCGCGAGGGAACATGCAGTGTCCAGATCGGGTGGTCGTTGTACTAGAACCACCGCCCGAATGTTGACATGGAGTCCCTCCACAAAGCGAGTAAGGTAATAGTAAGGGTGAATTGCATCAGAAATAAGAGGCCAAATGATTAATAATAAGTTGGAATTGCTCAATATAGTTAGCCACAGTAGATGTCTGCTTAATGGTGTAAAATTGACGAATAAGCAACTGGTGGCGATCGCGCCCGAAATGAGTGCATAAGAGGCTAGCAAACGATTCCCAATCGAAGCCTGCAAGCTTCTTCTGGATCGATTGCAGCCATATGGCGGCCGACCCCAAGAAATTCAAGGATGCCATGGGTACCCAGAACGAGGAGTGGATGTTAAACATAGAAAAGTACTGTTCACAGAGAGTTTTCCAGAGTTTTGGGTTCTCGCCCGTGAATTTTGGGAAGCAAATAGAAGGGCGTGCCTGTCCCAAGCCCGCAAGGAGCTGGCTGGCATGAGAAAAGGGCGAAGCAGCGGGGATCAGGGATGGGGATGCGGGAAACTGACCTATGCCCGGGAGGGGCACCGGCGTCACGGCCGGCACCGACTCCCGGTGGAGGAATGCGTCGTTGTGGTCATCAGACCCGTGGGGCAAGTCCTGTGCGTTGATGTCGGAGCCGAGGAGGCTCCCGGCCACTGCGAGGGAGGGGGCGGCACCGACGCCCCGATCGCTGCCACACCAGGCGCTGCTGCCGCAGGCGCGTTCCCTTGCTGAAGATCGACCACTGCAATGCTCAGATCCGCAACACGATGCTCCAGATCAGGCCGCCATGCAAGGAGATCGTTGACCTTGGCAGTGTTGGCATGCACAGCCGCTATGTTGTTGCGCAGCTCGACACAGAACTCTTCCATGGAGGACGTGAGCTTGTCCATGTACTCCTTCATGGTGGGATCCATGGCCTCGATCTGCAGCCGAGCTTGACGAAGACGGCGGGTCTCGACGAATTGCGCCAGATCGTGCATGGAGGAAGAGTGGTGGCTGGGCTCTGATACCAGATGTTAGGAGCAGGATAGGTTCTATGTATTACAGGGGAGAATCACTCTTAGAGTACAACTTGATGGCTATTACATGCAAATCTCACGAACAGGAGCTAGGGCTCTTGCGAGAGAAGGGGAATGGGGAATGGGAGCCGATGTTGTTGTCATGATCCACTGGATGACGCTTCTGGAAGGAGTGGGCGGATAAGTAGGTGATCGCCTGGGCTGGGCCGACTCTCACCCACTCTGCCCCAATTACTCTGGAGTTGGACTTGCGAGCCCACACTGGTCTGGTTGTCGTGGGCGAGCCAGACCCGTCGCTGCCAGGTGGCCCAGGGGTGTTGACAATATGATAAAAAATCGTCATCGAACGTTAAGCGTGCAGACCCTACGGGTTCGAGAACTATCTAGACATAACCAAGACACCTATCCGGTCAATAACCAACAATGGAACCTGGATGCTCATATTGGTTCTCACATATTCTTCAAAGATCTTTATTGGTCGTACCGTAATGACAACATACATTATTCCCTTTGCCATCGGTATGTTACTTGCCCGAGATTCGATCGTCGGTATCTTCATACCTAGTTCAATCTCGTTACCGGCAAGTCACTTTACTCATTTCGTAATGCATCATCCCGCAACTAACTCATTAGTCACATTGCTTGCAAGGCTTATTAGGATGTGCATTATCGAGAGGGCCCAGAGATACCTCTCCGATACTCGGAGTGACAAATCCAAATCTCGATTTATGCCAACCCAACAAACACCTTCGGAGATACCTGTACAGCATCTTTATAATCACCCAGTTACGGTGTGACGTTTGATAGCACAGAAGGTATTCCTCCGGTATTCGGGAGTTGCATAATCTCATAGTCGAAGGAATATGTATTTGACATGAACAAAGCAATAGCAATAAAACTGAATGATCAACAAGCTAAGCTAATGGATGGGTCTTGTCCATCACATCATTGTCCTAATGATGTGATCCCGTTCGTCAAATGACAACACATGTCTATGGTTAGGAAACTTAACCATCTTTGATTAACGGCCTAGTCTCGTAGAGGCTTACTAGGGACACGGTGTTTTGTCTATGTATCCACACATGTATCAAGTTTCCGGTTAATACAATTCTAGAATGGATAATAAGCATTTATCATGGTATAAGGAAATATAAAATAACAACTTTATTATTGCCTCTAGGGCATATTTCCTTCATTCATCCCTATCAATATTGATAGGAACCAGATCACACTTATGGAAGTTAATCCTCATGCCAGATAGTTGCTCAAAACAAGGGAGCAACCACTTTAAGTTTCTAGCATGATCTAAGTTATTATCAAGAAACAGCAAAGTGTCATCATCATATTGCATACTAATGACACCAGCAGGGTTTGAAGGAGGAAACACACCAGCAATCATTTGCTAATTTGCTGCCTTAGCTAGTATTATAGTGAATACATCAGCAACAAGATTAAAAAGCAAATGGGAGGCAGGGTCACCCTATCACACACCTTTGCCAGCTATGAAAAACTCACTATTGGTGTCATTAATCCTGACTCGAACAGAACCATTGTGAAGAAGAGTACCAAATTTATGCATCCATTTGGGGCCAAAGCCTCTTCTCCTAAGCATATCTAATAGGAATTCTTTGTTAACCATGTCATAGGCTTTCTCATAATCAAGCTTAAAGCAAAACCCCTGAAGGTGGTTACTAGCTATAGCATGAACAACCTCATGGGCTGCTACAATACTTTCCAAATTGAACCTACCTTTAATAAAAGCAGTCTGATTAGGAGAAATCAAGTCATTGCAAACTGGGCCAAATTTATTAGCAACACACTTAACAAAGATCTTGAAACTACAGTTAATCATAGCTAGGGGTATGAATCTGTCCAAAGAGACAGCATTAAGCTCTTTAGGAACTATGGGCAGAAGGGAGAAATTGAGCCTATGTAAGTCCAACTCACCTTTCTCCTAATCTCTAAAGAGGGCAAATAGATCACTATTAATGAGATCCCAAAAATGTTGATAAAACGGAAAAGGAAAACCGTCTAGTCCAGGGGCACCTTCAGCATATGAGCCAAAGACTGCATTTTTGATTTCTTCTTCGGAAAAAGGATTTTCTAAAGAGTCAATATGCGCAGCAGTGGCCATACTAGACTGGTCCCAAAAGTCATCTAATAATTTTAAATTGATAGAAGGGGAGTAGCCAAACAAATTTTTATAGTAGGAAACCACATTAGAAATGATATCTTCAGTAGTTTCAACCGGGCCATTGGTAGTTTCCAAGACATCAATGTGCTTCTTCCTCCTCTTCTAGTTGGTCAGAGCTTGAAAGTAGTCAGAGTTCAGTTCCCGTTCTTTGATGTCTCTCTCTCTCTCTCTAGCTCTCTGTCTGTCCTTGATTTCCTCTTTCTTCCATATTTCATTTAGCTCACCTACAATCACTTTTAATCTAGCCTTAGAAACAGGGGAAAGAGGTTGATATTCTAGAAGAATATCTAAACAATTGTACTCAGCTACCAAGGTTTGCTTAGTCTTGTTCTGAGTTACCTCATAACTGAGGCTCCACCCTTTGGTGGCTTTCCTAGTATTTCTGATTTTAAATTGCGAGATATCTATAGCAGAGGAGAAATGACTGTCAGTGTTCCAGGCTTTGTGGACAATCTCATCAAAGCCAGGAACCTCTAGCCACCATTTTTCAAATCTATAAACTTTATTCCTAGGAATAGCCATAGCATCAGAATTAAAAATGAGGGGGGTATGATCACTCCCATTTCTAGGAAGAGCTTTGATCGGGCTAGCAGGAAAAAGTCTTTCCTAGTCAGCAGAAACAAAAACCCTATCTAAAGAAGCCAAGCCTAGGTTTTCTTGATTATTGGCCCAGGTATACTTCCTGCCAGTATTCTTAATCTCAATGAGACCAAATTTATTAATCCAGTCATTAAAGAGATCTGCCCAATGCTGATTAATCAGGCATGTATTCTTTTCCTCGGCAACTCTAAGCAGATTATAGTCACCTCCTACAATTGTGGGGCCAGCCTAGCTAGCTAGGAGGTTATGCAGTTCATCAATAAAATCCAGTTTAAAGTTATCATAAGCAGAACCAGATACAGAGATCAGCCTCCAAACAGTGTTATTACACTTATTCTTCAGCAAACCCATAATTATCGCATTTACGAGGTCCGCAGTCGCGAGCTTGGATCGCACGCCCGTGCGACAACCCTACAAGAGCATAAAACACACAAAAGTCAATCAAGTGAGGAGGGAGATGATCAAGCGATCACGATTGCTTTTTAATTACCACAATCAAGTGATGTTCCTTCCTGTAGAGCGCAGCTACTTCATCAACAAAGTTTGGGTTCTTCTCCTTGCCTTGAGATAATCAGAAAGGGAAGGAAAATCCCCATCAGCGATGGATCAAGAAGAAAAGGGAGTGAATCATGAAGAAAGCAGCTAGCCCTGGGGAGTGACTGCAAGGTAGTAGGGGACATTGCGGGCGCCGGCAGCATGGTCCTTATCGAGGTCCTCCGGCAACCTCATGTCAGTCGAGGTAGGCTTGGGCGCCGCCACCGGAGCTTAGGAGCGCGCGGGCTTGGCAGACATTCACGGTCAGGGTCCTCCTTTTGGTAGACACCATTGACAATGATTTGGAGTGTTAACATACACTTTGGACATATTGTGTTGTTGTAACTTAGCCCTGTTCTCTAGGATCTCACACGTACTCCTCTGTGCATGGCATGTGTGCCTATTCTCTCAAGAGCTATTCTCTCCGGAGCTCTCTCCCTTATGTAACCCCTCTAACACTTGGTGATATCAATATAGCAGCTCTACAGCGCCTATTTCTTCTCTAAGTTGGTATCAGATAGACATGGCCTTCACGGACATCTTCGGTGATCTCCCCACTCCGGCCTCCACCGCTGGTCCTCAGCCCTTCCCTCCTGATTCCTCTCCTTCCCTCACCGCCTGCAACATCTTCTTCCCTGTCCACCATCATTGCGCCACCTCCTTCCCCACCTGTCGATCCCTACCCGCTCAATTTCCATCAAGATCATATCTCCAACCACATAAAGTTCAAGCTCAATCTTACTAAACATAACTACATCAAGTGGCGTATGTTTTTCACCTTTGTCCTCCAGCAGCGCCGCGTCCAGCGCCCGCCCCCAGCCACTGCCGGTGCCTCTTGGCTCGCCATAGATCACCGGACCACCCTCTGGATTCTCTTCACCTTGGTTGACTCTCTTCTAGAGCTTATGATGGGCAGCGCCAATGATGCTTTCACTGCCTAGTCATGCATTCGCGCCTACTTTCAGGCCAACCAGGGCGCTCAATACCTTTATCTGACTCGCCAATTCCGCAACCTGAACCAAGGGCTCGGTCTTGGAGTGTGTCCGCAAGCTCAAGGCCCTCGCAAACGGCCTCGCCGACACGAGCAATCCCATCACTGACCATGATCTGACGATGCAACTACTTCACGACCTCGACACTTGATACGTCTCCGTCATATCTACTTTTCCAAATACGTTTTTTCTTGTTTTGGACACTAATTTGCATGATTTGAATGAAACTAACCCGGACTGACGTTGTTTTCAGCAGAACAACCATGGTGTTGTTTCTGTGCAGAAATAAAAGTCCACGGAATTGAATAAAACTTTTTAAAGATTTTTTATGGAATAAATAAAAAATACTAGAGCGAAGACCCACCAGAGGGGGCCCACCTGCTGCCCACAAGGCACCAGGACACGACCACCCCCTGCGCTCACCTTCGTGGCTTGTGGGGCCCACGAGGCTCCACTGACCCTAATCTCAGCACTATAAATTCAGATTTTCTGAGAAAAAAATAGAAGAAGAAGTTTCATCGCATTTCATGATACGACGTATTGAGGGGATGATCCCGGGTAGGCAGCGGAACCCGGATCCTTTTTAAAACATCAAGGCGGCATGCGCCCCTCAACCAGGCGGGCTCGCTGGCTAGCTCCCCAGCGCGAGCGAGCTAGGCGTGGCTACCCGACCGGCCAGTTGGTTGCCTGCTGGCTAGCCGCAGGTCAGCGGCCGTCCCATCCGGATGTACAACAAGACAAGTACCCATGACAGAGCAGGCGTGGCAACAGTGCGCTACCTATCCGAGCTGACCGAGGCAAGCATGGCTACAACGTCCCCCGTATCGCAGACCGGGGCAGGCGGTGATCGGGCGACGCGACACTGTAGCCACATGGTGTCAACCACTCCGTGACGCAAGACAAGACTGGACACAATAACATGCAGCCAGCGGGACCCACGCCCGGCGGACCTGGCAGACCCCGCTGTCGGCTCCCAGACGATGACGCCAGAGCCCCACGCCCATGGTTTTAAATAGCAGATAGCGGGTTGGTAGCGGATTGGGGTCCGCGTAGCGGAATGCGGATAGCGGGCTATATTGCGGATGCTATGTCCGTGTAGCAGATTTGTAAAAACACTAGACTATTGTGTATATTTCTACATCATTAGCAAAAAGTAGTGACATTTAATTTGAGCAATAGCGGACACTATTGCACTAGCGCTATTGCAGACGCAATAGCGGATGCTATCTTTGCTATTTGAAACTATGCCTGCGCCCCCGTATGTAAAGATTGATATATATGACGATGGTATTCGGACACCGGAATAGTTTGTGAGTGCACCGGGTGCTCATCGGGTCACCAGAAGGGGTTTCGGGCAACCCCGACAAGTGTATGGGCCTTATGGGCCAAAGGAGGGAGGGACAGACTAGTCCACAAGGGGGCTGATGCGCACCTTCCCTTGGTTGGCCGGCCCTAGGGGAAGGAAAGGGGAGGGGTGGCCCCTCCTGCCTTTCCCTCCTCATGAGAGAAAGGAAAGGGGGGCGCCACCTCCTCCTTCCTTCCTTCCTCCTGCACTCCAAATAAGGACGGGGGCGCCACTTTGATGGAGGGGGCACCGCACACGGCTAAGACAATGTCGTGTCTTGTGCTAGGCGCCCCCTCCCACAAGACATGACATTGTTTAGCCAAGTGCGGCGCCCCCCCCCCCCTCCACCGTTTACACCCCTGGTCAATTTTTCGTAGTGCTTAGGCGAAGCCTTGTGGAGATAGCTTCACCATCACCGTCACCATACCATCGTGCTGCCGGAACTCATCCACTACCTCGCCATCTTGCTGGATCAAGAAGGCGGGGGATATCACCGAGCTGAACGTGTGCTGAACGCGGAGGTGCCGTACGTTCGGTACTTGATCTGTTGGAGCATGAAGAAGTTCGACTAGATCAACCACGTTACTAAACACTTATGCTTAAGGTCTACGAGGATACGTAGACACACTCTCCCCCTCTCGTTGCTATGGATCTCCATGGATAGATCTTGCGTGTGCGCAGAATTTTTTTGTTCTCAATGCAACGTTTCCCAACATAGTGCGCTACCTACTCGAGCTGACTGAGGCGAGCATGGCTACAACGTCCCCCGTACCGCTGACCAGGGCAGACGGTGACCGAGCAACGCGGCACTATAGCCATGCGGTGTCATCCACTCCATGGCGCAAGACAAGACTAGACACAGTACCGTGTAATGGGCGAGACCCGCGCCCGGCGCACCCTGCGGACCCAGCGACCCAGCGGGCCTCACTACCGGCTCCCAAACGATGACACCAGGGCACCCCCTCCGTAGTATTACCTCTATAACCCTGAGGGGTCAGCCTATAAGACCCCCAGGAGGCCTCCAACCACAAGGATCTTGATCACCCCTCAGCAGAGCACACACACGCCCACATACACCAAAGGTAGGCAAGAAGGCCATCTCCTTCTTCCTCCTCCCCAAACAGCTCCAGGAGCAACCTTGTAGCCCTTATGCATCCCATACTATATTCGGCAGGACTAGGGGTGTTACCTCCCCGGGAGGGCCCCGAACCTGGGTATGCCTCGTGTCTCACACTTGCGCGTGCCAACCTCGCCTCCGGAACCCACTGGCGTCCTCACATAGCCCCCACTTTTAGCCATCCCATGGCATCTGCTGTGAGATCACCACGACAACGCGTCTACAACATCGCTGCCTATTGCCAATGGTTTTGGGGTCGTGTGAGAAGAATCCCCCTATTGCACACACAAAGGCAAGGCGACGGTTTAAAACTCCGTCGCGGAAAGGGGTTAAAACCGTTTGTATAGCAGCTCACTGTACCTATGTATGGGGCTTATACATGCAAGGTTTAAGCGTGGTTAACGTATGGCCCATGACATATAAAGTATTTATTCTACCAAGTTTCTTGTTGAGTGTGGTCTCATGTATCAATGTAGTGAAAAATTTCTATATGCATGTTGGATCTCAGTTGCTAACTAAACATTGTTTGTTACCTTGTAAAATGACTAGATTTTCTCATTAGCTAGCTATGTACATGGTGGTCATGGACTTGCTTGCCTAGGTTTTGTGTTCAGAATAATATGTTGGCCTCAATTGGCTCTCGGTAATGATGTTTTGATTCATAATTCGTGCCTTCATGGCATAATTGTTTTTGCAGGTGAGATCCAACTAGGAAAGAATGGGTAGGCAGAAGGATACTCGGGGGAGCATCCTCTATCGTATCTGGACCTTCAGTTCTCATATTTTGTTTGTTGTTCAAGCTCAACATTGATGATCTATGTGTGTGCTCCTTGCCAGCCTATGTAAATGTGTAAATTGATGATGGTGTACAAAAATATTATAATTTGTATATGGTGTATATATGTACGTGTGAACGGTATTTATAACTAGAAGTGTACTATGTACTTAATAGTTATAACATGAGTTGCACTATGTGATGTACACAATACAATACGTATTTTCTTTAAATTCTTAAATTTCTAGCACTGGAAGGCAGAAGTAAAGGCCTGCCACTGGTGAATCATTGAGCAGTGGCGGGTAGCAAGGTAAAGTAGTGACGGGCAGGGTGTTATGCCTGCCACTGGTACCTAATTAGTAGGGCGAGCGTAGGCCCGCCACTGGTGGCCTGTTACAAGTGGCGGGCTTTCCTGGGCCCAAATCCCGCTACCGATGCCCATTTTAATCCTGCCATTGCTAGACATTTCTACAGTAATGAGGAGTGATCACCATGTTTGCCAACTCCCTTGGTCTCAACTACAATCACCTCCGCCCCATTGTCAGTAACCCCCTTGTTAATATCTATGTTCTTACTAGCGCTGGCAAGTTAGTTTTAAAAAACCCAATAATTAGAAAAATAGAATAAGTTTTGCTTTGCTCTTACTCTTTTTGCCCCTTGGAGTTTGTTTGCATTTTTGCTTTTAGCAGACTTTATCTATGCCAGACAACAAGGAATGCAAGAGTAAGGAAGAGAAGTGTGTAAATTCGTAACCGTGAAGGTATGTCCTACGACTCATGTCTTTGTTATGTTTAGTTTAGCAAACCATGACTTATTGGGGGACAATTTTTATATAAAATAATCTTAACCAAGAATAACCATGCACAAGAGAAAGTCTATGAAGAATTGCAAAAAGAATAAAGGATGCCACTACTAGGAAAAGGCCTACTAGTGGCGCACCAGTTTTGCCTACTAATGGCGCACTACTGGTGCGCCACTAGTACCACGCCACTAGTATTTTTTACTAATGGCGCACCAGTGGTGCGCCATTAGTATCTGGTATACTAATGGCGCACCACCGGTGCGCCATTATTATAGGCCACACTGCGCCATTAGTATAGGCCACTGGTGCGCCATTAGTATAGACCACGGTGCGCCATTAGTATTTTTGAATTTTGAAGGCGGGAAAATAGTAGTGGCGCACCGTCTAACCCCCACCGTGCGCCATTGCTATTTTTGAATTTTGAATTTGGATCTGGATCGTGATTTTTTTGCCCATTTTTGCTCGTTTTTTTTGCATGATATTATTTCAAATTTTGTTCCCGTTTTTGGATCTTGTACGTTCTTTTGCCGTGTTCTTTTGACGGAGAGGAGTTCGCCGGAGAGGAGGAGGAGGAGGAGGTGACCGGAGAGGCGCTCGCCTACATCGCCGGAGAGGAGGAGGAGGTCGCCAGAGAGGAATTCACCGGAGCATCGGAGAGGAGGAAGGAGAAACCATGAGGGGATGGGAGGAGAGGAGGGAGGAGGAGCTCACCGGAGATGAGGGAGGAGGAGCTCACTGGAGAGGAGGGAGGAGAAACCGTGAGGGGAGGGGAGGGGAGGAGAGGAGGGAGGAGGAGGTCGCCGGAGAGGAGGAGGGTAGTATGGTGGAGGAGAGAAGGGAAGATGGAGTGGAGGAGAGGAGGAGATGGAGTGGAGGAGAGGTGGAGTGGAGGAGAAGAATGAAGAGGTAAGGAGAAGAGGACACGCCCAGCCATATATACGGCATAGTAATGGCGCACCGTGGGCAGGTGCGCCATTACTAATTTTTTTTTTGAATTTTGAAGGCGGGAAGATACTAATGGCGCACCATGGGCAGGTGCACCATTAGTAACTTTTTTTTATTTTTTTTATTTATTTTGAATTTTGAAGGCGGGAAGATAGTAATGGCGCACCATGGGCAGGTGCGCCATTAGTAAGTTTGAATTTTTTTGAATTTTTTTGCCTCTCCAGATCTTAAAAGCCCTGTATCTTTTTTTCTGTTAGGTTTTTGAGGATTTTGAAAATGTTTAACGGGATTCCCCCGTTAAATTCGGATGTAACTTTTCGAGTAGATAATTTTTCATATAAAAAACTTTTTCATCCGAGTTCGTATGCAAAAGTTATGCCCATTTTTACAAATTCTCGAGAGATTTTGCAAAAAAGTCGAAAATTCATGGTTGTAAAGTTTGCTAACAACTAGACCACATATCACATGGGAATCTTATTTTCTTTTATTTTTTTGACTTTTCTATCATTTTCTTTTTTTTGAAACTGAAAAGGCGGTCCACCGGGGGGTGCATTGGGGGGAATGTTTGGGCCAAATTACTAATGGCGCACCGTGGGAGTGGTGCACCATTACTAGTTGGTAATGGCGCACCACTCCCACAGCGCGCCGTTAGTAGTTTAAAAAATAATAAAAAAATGAAAAAAAAATTGAAACATAATTACTAATGGCGCACCGTGGGAGTGGTGCGCCATTACTAGTTGAACTAGTAATGGCGCACCATCCTATGGTGCGCCATTAGTAGTTTTGAAAAAATTAAAAAAAATACTAATGGCGCACCGTGGATGTGGTGCGCCATTAGTATTTGCACACTAATGGCGCACCAACACATGGTGCGCCATTAGTATTTAGTAATGGCGCACCACATGTACAGTGCGCCATTAGTGTCCATATTGGCTATAGCTATTTTTGTAGTAGTGTGACATGCGTCACAATCTAATAAGCCGATACCCATTTGCATTGAATTAAAACAGAGAAGCTCTCGAGCCATAGGATCAAGATCCGGTGGTCCAGAATAGATCTTGGAGGGGCACACCAAATAAGACCAATGATGCGGCGGGTGACGGTGTCCTGGACTAGGGGGTACTCACCACGTCGTCTCCTGATCTGTTAGATTGGGCCGAGGACCCCCATGGTCGTATACATATGGGCCAGCTCGGACAGCTGCCGCATACATGGAAGATTCCACAAGACTTGATGATCAAGACAAGGACTCCTCCCCACCGGCGTATTCGGCTAGGACTCTTGTTATCCTAGGCCTCTGGTGCATTATATAAACCGAGGCCAGGCTAGTCGATAGATCATATACAACAATCATACCATAGGCTAGCTTCTAGGGTTTTAGCCTCTACGATCTCGTGGTAGATCAACTCTTGTAATACTCATATCATCAATATTAATCAAGCAGGACGTAGGGTATTACCTCCATCAAGAAGGCCCGGAACTGGGTAAACATCGTGCCTCCTACCTCCTGTTACCATTGATCCTAGACGCACAGTTCGGGACCCCCTACCCGAGATCCGCCAGTTTTGACACCGACATTGGTGCTTCCATTGAGAGTTCCGATGTGTGATCGACAAAAGGATCGATGGCTCGCCTGCAGATCAACTACGACTTCGGCATCTTCGTCGCCAGCTCGACTGGTCACCTTGGTTCGACCAAGAACTGCGCCCCGTGTTCGGATCACCATGTTCGGACGAGGGCCTTCATCAAACATCAACTCCGATCTCTATCAAGATCATGGAGGAATCATCCATGGAGCTCGGGGGCTCAACGTCAACATTGCCCTCGAGCGACCGTGCTGTTTTTCTGGACAGTGAACTCGTATCTGCCGCCACCACCTTCTCGGGTATCGCTTTGACGATTGCTTCGCTGGGATTGTGCGGCCTTTAGTCTACAACAACCATGCAAAATTTCATCGAGTTCCGATGGAGGAATCTCTGGCAATCTATGATATACCGGAGCCGTTTCGAATCTGGATGAGTTTAGGGCGTGGTCTCCAGAGCCCAGCTCAGAGGTCCTTTGGAAGATCCAACCGTTCATCTACTGCGGAATTCCCATATCTACCACCCCTCCAAATTTCAGCTCGATCCGACGGTTCAAACTCCGGGAACCTTCCGCTGAGTGGACCAATTTTAGGATCCGTTTTCTGCGCGAATACGGATCTGACCCGAATTCATGTTTCTTTATGAACGTGATATTGGACAACCTTTTTAGAGGAATTCTCTTCTAGGGTATTGTGAGTTTTTTTTAAACACGTGCCCGTAAATTTTTAAGCCTCCCCTGAGGTCACCTTCATCATCATGCTGGTGTCAAACCAGTCCAGCAATATTGCTCCAAGGCTGCCGACCTGCGGTAGACACGTCGTCACTTTGTTGAGCCGAGCTCAACTTCTTCAGATCATCATTTCGGCAAGCCGAACAAGAGTCCGGCATCGCGAAGGATAAATCATCACCAACATCACCGCCCCATGGATTATACGGAGCGGGCATACCGGCATCGCCGCACGGTCACTTCATCAAGCCGGCATCGACCACGTCACGACCTACATCGGCAGGGCTGCACTATTGCTTCTTCAAGCTGGTGTCCATCACGCGACCTACTTCAACTCATCGGCTGACATCGAGGCTTCGACATCTCGGCTGGACCAGGGGCTTCGCCATCTCTTCATCAACCTACTCCGGAGACTTCGGCGTCACTAGCCGACCAGCTCCGTCAGGTTAGCTGGATCGAGGGCTTTGCCTCGGCGAGCCAACCTTTTCCAGCATCGCCATACCATCGCTTTATCGCCCATCAGGCAATGGGTGTGCGGATCGAGTCCCAATTTTCGGAATCACCTTTCTTCGAATTGCTAGAACGAATAAACCAGGTGCTATTAATCCTAGTATTTTTTGCTTGTTCGGGTTCATTTTTCCCTAGGAATTATTACTCTGGTTTGTTCATCAGATGTACATAGGTCTATCAAATGATGGCCGCATTAACGACCGTCGCATGGTGGTTTGGTCAGTTTTCGTACATGGTCTGGCGAACGCCGCATCCGGAACTCAGACTGACCTGTGAATTCAGGCTTTGCCATGCCTTTACCGTATCACGCCAACACCCTGCATCGACATTGACTTCGGCGCCAGGCCATATTTCTTTTATTACTCACTTTGCATAAATTATTTATCATGCAACGAGTTTTTTTAAATTATTATTATTACTATTATCTCCGGTTTGCACTATTTTTTGTGCACAGGAAAATGATCTGGGTTGGGTAGTATCGTCAACTCGGCGTAGTGACATACCACGTCACCTCGGCTGGACGGGGGGCTTCGTCAACACTTCATTACCCCATGCCAGGGACTTCGGCATCACTCCGCCGGCCCGCATTGACCGTGCTGTGTCACCACTTGGGAGTGCCGAGCTCTTTGCTCCGCCACCTTGGGACCGGCTTGGCGGATGGAACCTTGTCCTGCATCAAGCTCGGGCCGCGTCATCAATATCGAACACATTAACCAGCTAAGTTGCCTTCATGCTCAAAGTTTTAAATTTTTAACTTGTGTTCGGTTCGACCAAGAATTATACCTTTTTGGAAAAAAGTTGCTTGTAGAGAATCTCCTTGTCAAAACTTTGTTTGTGACACACAAATTCAAATACCCCGTTTACTTGGGGGCTCCCTTGATGGAGCTTTTGCTCTTGCATATGATTATACTTGTACGGCTTCGTTCCTTGTTCATGTATTATGCCACAATATGCACCATATTGACCTAAGCGATTTGCAGGCTGGGTTTCCTGGCTCCTGTGCTTACCCCTATGTTCCTGATTGTTCGGCTAGGGAGTAAAGGGAGCACCTCTGCGATTGTCACGACCGGGTCATCCGAGCTCTGACCTCAGACTGGGTGAAGCCGAAAGCTAGCGCTCTTATTGTTTTCAATCATGGTCGGCACACAACGGAACTCATGAGTACAAAAAATCTATTGCACAAGTCTCATAGTAATAATGAGCACCGAAGAAAGGTATCGGTGGGGGTACTATTTTGTTCGAAGATGCTTCTTACACTTCGTTAGTAATATAGCATAAGGTCCCTAAGCGCGCTTTTTCTATTATAGCCTTATGGCCTGATTGCCTGGTCATCGGAAACACCATCGATACTCTCAACAGGCGGAGTACATGACACTATTCGGCCCTTGGCCAAAGAGGGAGAAGCCGATGGTCGGTTAAGACGCGTTTAAAGTTCGGGTGAACACAAATATGATATAAGTACTTCGGTACATACAATCATTATACATAAGATTCTTACCCAAGTCACTTGGGGGCTCTTAAAATTTATATATGAGCTGTAAATGTGTTTTATTCTTGGTCGTTGTCAAAACACGACAGAAGCACATTTTTTTCTTTCTCTTCCAATTTTCGGATTGGCACCGAACACTTGATCTTGTTCAGACGTCATGTTTTTACTGACTTTTTTTGTTTTCCAAGCTTTTTGGCACTTTTAAACTATTTGTTTGTTTCTAGCACAAGTCTCACAGTGCAATGTCGGACACCTTTATAGATTCGGCAAAAACATTCTCGGATCTCACTATATATGCATTGGTTTCGAATTGTGTCTTCGGTCAATAGTTGGGTTGCCCGGCTCCTGCGCTTGCCTCCTACATTCCGCTTTGTTCGGCTAGGTGTGCAAAGGGAGAACCACTGCGATTGTGCTTCCAACTCACATGGTTAAGCACCTCGGTGGAGAAAGCCAAAAACTGACTGTCACAATAAGCGTAAACTGGTCAGCGATCCGATGACGGTGTTAAATGACGGTCCATTCATAACAATGGCCGAAGTGTTTACGGCTTGACCTCGACTGTCGCCAAACACTACCGGGGGCTATTAACTGGCCTCCCAAACTAAATCCTCGATATTTTGCTCTTACATTAGAGCTGAGGTTTAGTGATCATGCTTAGCATGACAACCCAAAGAAAGGAACCGATAATGGGACTATTTTCTTTGGAAGACGTTTCTTATGTTAAATAGTAATATAACATATCTCTTTGAGTACCTTTGTTTATAAAACCGTATGGCCAGATTGCCTTGTTTGTCGTAAATCTTTGCCCTCATAAAGGCTTTATAACGTAGGACAAACACTCCTCGGCTACTAGCCGAGGAGGTGGAAGCCGATGGTCGGTCAACAAAGTTTTGTACAATGCGGATTCGGGCATTAAGGATGTAAATTAGTTGGATACATAGAGTCATTACACATAATTTGTGATTTTACTATTGATATTGATCCTTAATTTGGCCACCCGTGCCCGCATTAAGGCTCGGGGGCTACTGGGCTTCGGGCTTATTATTTACAAATATTAAAGGGGCACATCGATCCCCTGATCTGGTGTGGCCACCCGACCAGTGTCTCGGGGGCTACTGCATTGCCTGTCCAATGCAGAAAATTTTAAGTGCAATACAGTTTCCGAGGAGATTATGATCCTCAGGTTGGTCGGCCGCACCCAACCTGAGTCTCAAGGACTGAGCACACCGCTTTTTGTATCCCGAAGTATTCTGCCGAGCTAGGACTTGATCCTCAGGCTGATTTTGCAAATCAACCCGACTCTCAGCGGCTACTGGGATCAGTGGTCTTACATCATCCTTCAAGTGCATCTCGGGTTTTAAAACCGATATACACGTTGAGGGTTACTGGCTATATATCTTGGCAGAGAATAAATTGCACCAATCAAAAATATCGACAAAAAATTGGCCACAGTCGGGGTGGTGCACCACCTCGGAAGCAGTCCGGCATAAAGCTCCGGCGCTAGTGGCTGGCTCCATAGAGGGCATTTCCAGCATTAAGCTGGGCTAAACTCCTTCAACTTTTTTGGACCAAGATGATCTATGACATCTTGGATATAGTCCGGCGTTGGAGCTTGGACACAGTCCGGCGTTGGAGCTCGGATACATTTTGGCGTTGGAGCTCGGAAGCAGTCCGGCATTGGTGCTTGGCTGCAAATGATACCTTGAATGCGGTCCGGCATTAGAGCTCGGACGCAAGAGGACACTGCCTCCCGGGAACCACTTCAAACCCGAGGTGTGGCATATAAATAACAAGGCATTGATAAAGGCCGGAAACTTAAAGGGGCTCCTCGGATACCCGACATGTAAAGTCGTCGAATGCATTTCGGCGATCCTCAAGATCAAAGATGATAAGATTTGTTGAACCAGTATTCAAGACCGACAACCGAAGATGAAGAACAGTTCGGAAGAATCGAGGAGCGTCCCTAACTTGAAGACCATTTCTGGGGGCTACTGACGGTGTCCTGGACTAGGGGGTACTCACCACGTCGTCTCCCGATCTGTTAGATTGGGCCGAGGACCCCCATGGCCGTATACTCATGGGCCAGTTCAGACTGCTGCCGCATACATGGAAGATTCCACAAGACTTGGTGATCAAGACAAGGACTCCTCCCCACCGCCTTATTCGGCTAGGACTCTTGTTATCCTAGGCCTCTGGTGCATTATATAAACCGAGGCCAGGCTAGTCGATAGATCATATAAAACAATCATACCATAGGCTAGCTTCTAGGGTTTTAGCCTCTACGATCTTGTGGTAGATCAAGTCTTGTAATACTCATATCATCAATATCAATCAAGCAGGACGTAGGGTATTACCTCCATCAAGAGGGCCCGAACCTGGGTAAACATCATGTATCCTGCCTCCTGTTACCATCGATCCTAGACGCACAGTTCGGGACCCCCTACCCGAGATCCGCCGGTTTTGACACCGACGGCGGGCGTCGGCGGTAGTTCGAGCGTGGCGGGGTCTAGGATGGTGGAGGTCTCCGGCGACCAAGATGCGTTGGACGGCAAAGAGGAAGTCGCAGCGGACCTCAGGGACAAGACGGGAGCG
>NC_041390.1:117979832-118187859 GCF_002162155.2 Triticum dicoccoides | reverse complement strand
AGAGAGAGAGAGATAGAGAGAGAGAGAGAGAGAGTTGGGCTCTCGAAGGTGGGGTCTTCGGACAAGGGTGGCGAGGGGCTGAGGCAAAAGCTTTATAGAGATCTCAGGGTGTCCAGGTGCATGCGCGATCTGGGGGCCGAAACCTGGCTAGTCCCATATTTTCCAGTAATTGTGACTGGGTCATTGATTTGAAGTTAATGATGAGGGGGAAAGGTCCGATGGGTGCGAGATACGCGCGGGAGGAGTGCAGGGCGGAGAAGGAAAGAAGGGTCGGCAGGGTGTGCGAGCCGGCGTGCGCGTGGTGCTCCTATTTGTTGGCTCTTGCCAAAGGAGGAAGAAGAATCACCCCTCTCCTTTCTCAAAGCTATTTTTAAAAGGGTTAGGTGGAAGTTAAGCACAATGGGGGTGTTTCACTTCAACCTTGCAAGAAAAACAATTCATGAACCTTGTTGCGGATATCCAAGTATTCACTTAAACTCTATGTTTTAAACTTATAAAATTATTTATCAAAACTCAGTTTCTTTCTTCACTGTCTAGGGGAAGTTGGCTTTCGGTAAATAAACCCTAGACATCCCCTACCCAGCATGACTATTTATGCCTTAACTTTTTTGCAACTTGTGAGTACACTTAGAGTACTTACCTGTACATGCCATGTGAAGATGATGATGTTAATGAGTGAAGAAGTAGGGCTATGGAGCTACACTCAACCAGCCTTGTGGCGATTGATGGGCTCAGGATTGCTATTATGTTTATTTGCTTACGCTATGTAACTCGGTCTTAGCTGAGCATATGTAATAAATTGAACTTTGGATCATCAATGTAATAAATGACTTTTGTGTTTTATAGTCCTTCTTGTACTAGGTGTGCTGGGCTTTTAATCCAGAGATAGCACAGAAATGTTAGAGGATTTGGACTCTAACGGTTCGGATCGTTACGTTATATGTATAATTAGTGCATGTTAAAACCTTATCGATCTTTAACTTGATTGTTCATTGTGAGTTTTCCACCGCTTCTGCGGGCAATGCATGTCAAGTTAGGCTTCCCAATAGTATCTAAGGGTCTACTGGGTTGGTGAAATCACATGTAAAGTAACGGGACAGTTCTCCCATACCAAGAAACATGTTCTTCTGTTTGGTTGGGAAAGAGAATCTTAAGGCACCCATTCCATAAAATGGAATATACCCCTTAGATCCGGAATGCCCAGTTCCTCCAAATCGGCGGAACAGCATAAAACTACAACACCTCACTCTCAACCCCGTTCTAGCCCGTCTTTCGCAACTGCACCTCTTAGTCTCTCTTTTCTCTGGTATTGCTGAACCATGGAGTATAGGCGATGGCGAGGACAGTTAGGAGGACTGGTGGCAAGCCAACACTTAGCAGTGACCCCTTCTCCTGAAGTCATCTCCTCCAACAGCGGTCGGGATGACGTGAATCCATCTCTCCTTCACCAGGGACGACCGAGAAGGCATAGGTCTGCCTCTCCTTGACTAGTGGTTTGGTGGCATATGGCAGGAACGGCTCAGCCTAGCGGCCGAGATGCAAAAATAATGATTCTCAAGTGCATCATAACATAGGTAATTAAATTAGAGTTATTTCAGATGCGATAAAAGAAATGTTGGTCTGTAGCAGTCCAAAGACTTTCAAAACTTGGTGTGATTAAGTATTTTTGACCAAAGTCTGGACACTCGGCATGCTTTATTGATCAGATAACAACATTACATAGTTTAGCAGCAACTTTAAATATATCTAATAGAACATGACGTAATCGGTAGGCATATAGTGGCAAATAGGTTCACCACGCTCTCCGTCTAATAGCTCAAAGTACTGTGTGTCCCAATCAGATGTGTTCATATGGCACATGGCTATTGCCGTCACACTCGCCATGCCATCTTTCAAATCCTTGAGTTGCACCCTCAAAGATTGCACTTGTTTTGGCCGATGGAAATAAAAAAACCTCATACGGAAAATCCATAGGGTGGCATGGCACCACGTTACTGCTGAGTTGGGTGATATGTTCCACAACATACATGGAGCTTGGATTCTCATGCCCATGAATCCTTGTAATGGCTGCTCGTGTGCCACTGACTCCCAATTCTCTGGTGGCAAACCTTGCCATTGCTTCGCGGGATGAGAAACACATGTGAGGTTCCTCCTTGTCAGCCGGTTTCCCACATGAATGAAGGGTGTCAGCTACCTGCTTTGCCTTCATCGAGGCATGAGGTAATTTGAAGTATGAAAGGATGGTTGGCAAGTACTTTGACTCCAATGGAGTAGATGAAAAATGAATAGACTTTGGTGCACCATCTCGTGCAAACATGGTTCCTTCAGGCAGTGTAGTGCCAATGTGTAGATTCTTCTTCAGGAATAACATGCCAGTTTGAAACTTTACATGTCCGTGTTTTTCTAGTTCTTCAGGAATGGAGGAAGCTGCATTGTTATTATTAAAATAGAAGTTTAAGAGAAATATTGACATACTAATGATATTTTTGGAGATTAAATGCATACATTTTTTCACTGGTATAAAGAAACTAAGACATCTTAAAAAAATCAACTTGATATGGTAGCACAAGTACTTACAAGAGTGTGCATGATCTGGATCCCAATGTACCGCATAAGTACTTCCATGAAAATCATTTCTTTCTATAGAAAATCACAAACTATGAGTTGCTTCAAAACTAACATGTTCTCCACCTGATAAGATATGTAGCACAAGTACTTACTGGAAGTTGAATCTTCTAGTTTCCAATCAACTTTATAAGCACTTGCCCCAAAACCTTTTTCTTCTACAAGAAATAACAAACCATGAGTTCATTCGAGACTAACCCATTCTCGACTTCGCAAGGTAGCACAAGTACTTACCAGAAGGTGCATCTTCTAATTTCCAATCTACCTTATAAGCAATTGCCCCAAAACCTTTTTCTTCTGTAGGAAATAACAAGCCTTGAGTAAACATTCATTTAGGACTAACACATTATCGACTTGGTAAGGTAGCAGAAGTACTTACTGGACCGTGCATCTTCTGGTTTCCAATCCACCTTATAAGCACTTGCCCCAAAACCTTCTTCTCCTGCAGGAAATAACAAACCATGAGTTCATTCAGGACTACATTCTTAACATGGTAAGGTAGCAAAAGTGCTTACTAGAACGTGCACCTTCTGGTTTCCAATCCACCTTATAAGCACCTGCCCCAAAAGCTTTTTGTTTTGTAGGAAATAACAAACAATGAGTTCATTCAAGACTAACACATTCTTGACATGCTAAGGTAGCACAAGCACTTACTAGAAGATGCATCTTCTGGTTTCCAATCCACCTTATAAGCACTTGCCCCAAAACCTTTTTCTTCTGTAGGAAATAACAAACCGTGAGTTCATTTGGGACTAACCCATTCTGACATGGCAAGATGGCACAAGTACTTACCGGAAGGTGCATCTTCTGATTTCCAATCCACCTTATAAGCACTTGCCCCAAAAACTTTTTCTTCTGCAGGAAATAACAAGCCTTGAATAAACATTCATTTAGGACTAACACATTATAGACTTGCTAAGGTAGCAGAAGTACTTACTGGAATGTGCATCTTCTGGTTTCCAATCCACCTTATAAGCACTTGCCCCAAAACCTTCTTCTCCTGCAGGAAATAACAAACCATGAGTTCATTCAGGACTAATGCATTCTTGACATGGTAAGGTAGCAGAAGTGCTTACTGGAACGTGCACCTTCTGGTTTCCAATCCACCTTATAAGCACTTTCCCCAAAACCTTTTTGTTCTACAGGAAATAACAAACAATGAGTTCATTTAGGACTAACACATTCTTGACATGCTAAGGTAGCACAAGTACTTACTGGAAGATGCATCTTTTGGTTTCCAATCCACCTTATAAGCACTTGCACCAAAACCTTTTTCTTCTGCAGGAAATAATAGACCGTGAGTTCATTCGGGACTATCCATTTCTCGACTTGGCAAGATAGCACAAGTACTTACCGGAAGGTGCATCTTCTGATTTCCAATCCACCTTATAAGCACTTGCCCCAAAACCTTTTTCTTCTGCAGGAAATAACAAGCCTTGTGTAAACGTTCATTTAGGACTAACACATTATCAACTTGGTAAGGTAGCAAAAGTACTTACTAGAATGTGCATCTTCTGGTTTCCAATCCACCTTATAAGCACTTGCCCCAAAACCTTCTTCTCCTGCAGGAAATAACAAACCATGAGGTCATTCAGGACTAATACATTCTTGACATGGTAAGGTAGCAGAAGTGCTTACTGGAAGGTGCACCTTCTGGATTCCAATCCACCTTATAAGCACTTGCCCCAAAACCTTTTTGTTCTGCAGGAAATAACAAACAATGAGTTCATTCATGACTGACACATTCTTGACGTGGTAAGGTAGCACAAGTACTTACTAGAAGATGCATCTTCTGGTTTCCAATCCACCTTATAAGCACTTGCCCCAAAACCTTTTTGTTCTGCAGGAAATAACAAACAATGAGTTCATTTAGTACTAACACATTCTTGACATGGTAAGGTAGCACAAGTACTTACTGGAAGATGCATCTTCTGGTTTCCAATCCACCTTATAAGCACTTGTCCCAAAACCTTTTTATTCTAAGGGAAATAACAAATCGTGAGTTCATTCGGGACTAACCCATTCTTGACTTGGCAAGATAGCACAAGTACTTACCGGAAGGTGCATCTTCTGATTTCCAATCGACCTTATAAGAACTTGCCCCCAAACCTTTTCCTTCTGCTGGAAATAACAAGCCACGAGTAAACATTCATTTAGGACTAACACATTCTTGACTTGGTAAGGTAGCACAACTACTTACTGGAAGGTGCATCGTCTGATTTCCAATCCACCTTATAAGCACTTACCCCAAAACCTTCTTCTCCTGTAGGAAATAACAAACCATGAGTTCCTTCAGGACTAACACATTCTTTACATGGTAAGGTAGCAGAAGTACTTACTGGAAGGTGCATCTTCTGTTTCCCAATCCACCTTATAAGCACTTGCCCCATAACCATTTTGCTCTATAGGAAATAACAAACCATGAGTGCATTCAATACTAACACATTATTGACATGGTAAGACAACATCAGTACTTACTGGAAGATGCATCTTCTGGTTTCCAATCCACCTTATAAGCACTTGCCCCAAAACCTTTTTGTTCTGCTGGAAATAACAAACCATGAGTTCATTCCGGACTAACACATTATCGAAGTGGCAAGGTAGCACAAGTACTTACCAGAAGGTGCATCTTTTGATTTCCAATCCACCTTATAAGCACTTGCCCCAAAACCTTTTTCTTCTACAGGAAATAACAAGTCATGAGTTCATTCAGGACTAACACATTCTCTCCATGGTAAGGTAGCACAAGTACTTACTGGAAGATGCATCTTCTGGTTTCCAATCCACCTTATAAGCACTTGCCCCAAAACCTTTTTCTTCTGGAGGAATTAACAAACGATGAGTTCTTTCATGACTAACACATAGTTGATGTGGTATGGCAGCACAAGTACTTACCAGAAGGTGCATCTTCTGGTTTCCAATCCACCTTATAAGCACTTGCCCCAAAACCCTTGTCTTCTATAGGAAATAACAAACCATGGGTTCGTTTGGGACTAACACATTCTCGACTTGGTAATGTAGTAGAAGTACTTACTAGAAGGTGCATCTTCTGGGTTCCAATCCACCTTATAAGCACTAGCCCCAAAACCTTCTCCTTCTATAGGAAATGACAAACTATGAGTTTATTCGGAATTAACACATTCTTAACGTGGTAAGGTAGCACAAGTACTTACTTGAAGGGGGTCCCAATGTATCGCATACACACTTTCACCAAAAGTGTCTTTTGCTGGAGGAAATAACAAACTATATGAGGTGATTTAGACTTGACACACCCTCGAATTGGTAAAGCTAGAACTAGTACTTACGAGAAGATGGAGGTTCACCCCCGTCGCTACACTCAGCAAAGGCCGGGAGGATGAAGAAAAAAGGCTACTGCTATATGCTTGATCGCCATGGCTAGATCACTATGAACTGAATTTCGTTGGGCGAGGAAGATAGAAGGGCCTAGGTGCCTATTTATACCACTCAACCATTTCTTTAGTAGTGGAACATAAAGAAGTGGTAGGTACACATATCCCAATTTCCCTAGTTTGTAATAAATTCTGCCATTTATTACCTGCCATAATATATTTCCCCCAAATCACGCACTTTAATTGACTACCATAAATAAACAGATTTCTTCCCTGTGCTCTCCTATTATATTTGAATGGGTATTAAAAGGCACTAATGTAGTATATTAGTTGAGTATATCAAAATGAAGGAAAGCAATATATATGGAGGTGTGATAGATCATTGTGCCAATTGAAGCACATTGATGTAATTAATATTTGTATGCCTACCATAAAGAAGAACAATATATTTTGAATCGAGGGGGTAATAATATGATAGTGTGTAAATTCGAGGCATTGATGTAGCATTTATTTCTGATATACTTTTTATGAGAAATTGATATACACTACTAGTACTCGCCATTGTAACTCATGAAAATTCGAATTTAGGTCCTAGTATTAAATAGTCACTATGATTTTTTAGATGTTTCTTCGAGTTTTGTTAGCGTTTGTGTCATGCACGGGAAGGTGGGACAATGGTAACTCCCTGAAGATGGAATAAAATTCTCCTCGCCTAGCCCCCGTCCTGGTAGTGTGTCTAGCATCGTTAGTGGGTGGCGGTGTACTGGACTAGGGGGTCCCGGCCTAGCTGGCCTAGTCCATGGACCGAACTGACAGCTCGTTAATGAGGAAGGATCCTAGAGGCCTCTAATTTGTGGTGTGAGCATATCGGGCTTCACCGAGGACTTGGTGTGTACTCCAAGTGTAGCTATTAGATTTGGCATGTAACCCCTCGAATGGCAACCGACCATGTGTAACCGTAGATACCCTGGTACTTATATAAGCCAGAGGGTTTAGTCCGCAGATGCGATCATACATTCATCACCATTGCCATTACCCCTACGGTTTAGACCATAACTTACGATCTCAAGGTAGTTCAATTATGTACTTTGATACACTCGTAATATAAGAAAGAGTAGGACGTAGGGTTTTACCTCCTTAGAGAGGGCCCGAACCTGGGTAAAAGCTTCGTGTCTCCTGTTTCTTGTTACCCATCGATCCGATCATATAACTTGGGCCCCGTACCCAAGGTATGTCGGTCTTGACAACGACATTGGTGCTTTCATTGAGAGCTCACTGTTTGGTAGACGACTCTTGTGTAGATCATAGCAGTATTGGCCGTGGTGACTTCTTCGTCCCTGGCTAGCTTTTCGCCTTTGGCAGCATTGTGCTGCATTCCGATCCGACCGACGATCTAGGCCGTGTCGAGAACTTCACTCCAAATCAAATTGCCACGTTCGACAGCCAGGAGTACACCACGGATGCCCGAGCTGACCTAGTCGCTGCAAAGATTTTTTGCCACCACTCCGGTTGTTGAAGAGCCTACTCCGGCAGTAGCACTATTGCTGCAACACTAGAGGGACCACGCGGGTTGCTGCATCCATCGTCCTCGCCGCCGCTGGTGACGCTTGCTGCAAGTCGGCAAGGGGAGTTGCACGACCGTCCGTGTCAGCGTCTTTGCAGCTACTCGCTGCAAGGTGACCTCTAACAGGGGAGTGGCAGTGAGGTGTTGAGCTTTGTTAGTGCTGTATCGGGTCGCCGGAGCTCCATTGGTGCTGCATCAAGACATCAGCGCTCCCGCTGGTGCTGCAAGGGTGCGGTGCTGAAGGCTGGTCGTGGGGCTGCAGAAGCCGGTGAAGCGGGGGGGCGGCTTGCTGGAGTTGCGATGAAGCATCGGCATTGCTGTCGGAGTTAAAGTGAAGTGTGCGTGGTTCAATGAAGCGCTGGCGGAGTTGCATTGTAGTGCCGCCAGAGATGCAATGAAGCACCGCGGGGGCGTTGAAACTTCACCGCTGCTGCAATGGAGCACCGTTGGTGTTGCCATGGGAGCTACTTGATCTTTAGTGGTGTTGCAACATAGCACATCGGCGTGCGGTCGCCGGAGTTTAGGGTGGTGCTCCGGCTCGCGTCTCGGTGAGCACACATGCAGCAGCAAGGCTTCCTTGCCGCAACCGAGGACATCGCGGTCTCCAGAGATGCGGGGGTGTCGAATTGAATGTGATTAGAGAAGAGAAGACGCGAGCTGTTTTGACGAGATCGAACAGCCATGTGCACAAGATCAGACGGCTAGCTAGGTGGATGATTTTCTAGAAAAGCATCCGACTGATTTGTCGCAGCTGCCGAAAATAAACTACCTTTCCCCCCGCATTGTTGCCTCTCATCCCTGTGTCCCGCCTACCGGCAACGTGTCCGTGGTCGGCAGATCGCCGCCTGCCAATGCCGGCATCCCCTTCCTTTCTCCACTTCTCGATGGCCATGTCCGCGCGATGGAAAGATCCTAGCAGCCAGCAACGGCGGTTTCGATCGTAGCAGGCCAGCAGTCGTGGCGCCTTGGAAACAAAGAGATTAGTACCGATATGTGTGTGCATAGTGGGCTTCAATAAACATGCCTTTTCGTCTTCCAGAAGTGCGCGTGATTGTAATGAAGCGCTGCCGGAGTTGCATTGTAGCGCCGCCAGAGTTGCAACAAAGCACCGCGGGGATGTTGAAACGTCGCCGCCGCTGAAATGGAGCACTGTCGGTGCTACCATGGGAGCTGCTCAATCTTTAGTGGCGTTGCAACACAGCATGTCGGCGTGCGGCCGCCGGAGTTCAGGGTGGTGCTCCGGCTCGCGTCTCGATGAGCACACATGCAGCAGCAAGGCTTCCTTGCCGCAGCCGAGGACATCACAGTCTCTAGAGAGATGCAGGGGTGTCGAACTGAACGTGATTAGAGAAGAGAAGACGTGAGCTATTTTTATGAGATCGAACGGCCACCTGCACAAGATCAGACGGGTAGCTAGGCGGATGATTTTCTAGAAAAGCATTCGGCTGATTTGTAGCAGCTGCCGAAAATAAACTATCTTTTAATCCATATTGTTGTCTCTCATCCGTACGTCCCGCCTGCCGGCAACGTATCCGTGGTTTGTAGATCGCCGGCATCCCCTTCCTTTCTCCACTTCTCGATGGTCGCGACCGCGCGATGGAAAGGTCCTAGCAGCCAGCAGTAGCGGTTTCGATCATAGCAGGCCAACAGTCGTGGCGGCTTGGAAACGAAGAGATTAGTAGCCATATGTGCGTGCATAGTGGGCTGCAACAAACATGCCTTTTCGTCTTCCAGGATAGCACGTGGTTGCAATGAAGCGATGCCGGAGTTGCATTGTAGCGCCGCCAGAGTTTCAACAAAGCATCGCGGGGGCATTGAAACTTCGCCGCCGTTGCAATGGAGCGCCGTCGATGCTTCCATGGGAGCTACTCGATCTTTAGTGGTGTTGCAACACAACACGTCAGTGTGCAGCCACCGAAGTTTACGGTGGTGCTCCGGCTCGCGTCTCTGTGAGCACACATGCAGCAGCAGCAGCAAGGCTTCCTTTCCGCAGCCGAGGACATCGTGATCTGCAGAGAGACGCAGGGGTGTTGAACTGAATGTGATTAGAGAAGAGAAGACGCGAGTTGTTTTGACGAGATCGAATGGCCACCTGCACAAGATCAGACGTCTAGCTAGGCGGATGATTTTCTAGAAAAAGCATCGAGTTGATTTGTAGCAGCCGTCGAAAATAAGCTACCCTTTCCCCCGTATTGTTGCCGCTCATCCATGTGTCCCACCTGCCGGCAACGTGTCCATGGTCGGTAGATCGCCGCCTGCCTGTGCCGGCATCCCCTTCCTTTCTCCACTTCTCAATGGTCGTGACCGCGTGATGGAAAGGTCCTAGCAGCCAGCAGTAGCGGTTTCGACCGTAGCAGGCCAGCAGTCGTGGCGGCTTGGAAACGAAGAGATTAGTAGCCATATTGCGTGCATAGTGGGCTGCAACAAACATGCCTTTTCGTCTTCCAGGATAGTCCGTGGTTGCAATGAAGCGATGCCAGAGTTGCATTGTAGTGCCGCCAGAGTTGCAACGAAGCACCGCGGGGGCATTGAAACTTCGCTGCCGCTGCAATGGAGCGCCGTCGGTGCTTCCATGGGAGCTGCTCGATCTTTAGTGGTGTTGCAACACAACACATCAGTGTGCGGCCGCCGAAGTTTACGGTGGTGCTCCGGCTCGCGTCTCTGTGAGCACACATGCAGCAGCAACAAGGCTTCCTTTCCGGAGCCGAGGACATCATGGTCTGCAGAGAGACGCAGGGGTGTTGAACTGAACGTGATTAAAGAAGAGAAGACGCGAGTTGTTTTGACGAGATCGAACGGCCACCTGCACAAGATCAGACGGCTAGCTAGGCGGATGATTTTCTAGAAAAAGCATCGAGTTGATTTGTAGCAGCCGGCGAAAATAAGCTACCTTTTCCCCCGTATTGTTGCCGCTCATCCATGTGTCCCACCTGCCGGCAACGTGTCCATGGTCGGTAGATCGCCGCCTGCCTGTGCCGGCATCCCCTTCCTTTCTCCCCTTCTCGATTGTCGTGACCGCGCGATGGAATGGTCCTAGCAGCCAGTAGCGGTGGCTTCGATCGTAGCAGGCCAACGGTCATGGCGGCTTGGGAACAAAGAGATTGGTAGCCATATGTGCGTGCATACTGGGCTACAACAAACAGGCATTTTCGTCTTCCAGGATATCCTGGTTTCTTTATTGGACCATGATGGCCTACTTAGCATTCTTCTAGGAGATCCTATACGGCGTTGCAGGCGCCCATTGGGATTCGAACCTGGGATCGCAATGTTGTGAGCCAACCATACAAACCAGTGCACCGAAGCAACTTTGTTGTCTACAACAAGAAAACAATACTATTTAATGTTTTGATTTAGTGAAACATTACATATACCCAATATAAATTATCTGAAAAAAGGAAACATAAATTGGAAAACAACTTCATGGATTTTGAAATAAGTTCATCAAATTTAATGAAAAATTCAAAAAAGTTCATCGATTTTGAACGAAGTTCATCATGTTCAAAAAAGTTCATCAAATTCGAAGAAGTTCATTTGTTTGATAAAAAGTTCATCGAATTTTTGAAAAAAAAGTTCACTGATTTGAAAAAAAAGTTCATCCATTTTGAAAAAGGTTCATTGGATTTGGAAAACAAAGTTCATTGATTGTGAAAAAAGTTCATCAAATCTGAAAGGAGTTCATCAAAATTGAAAAAGACTTCATCGAATTCATCTAAAAAAGTTCATAGATTTTGAAAATAGTTCATCGAATTTGGAAAAATTCACCGATTTAAAAGAAAAGTCAATTGGTTTTAAAAAAGTCATGAAATTTAAAAAGCAAAAGAAAAACAAAGACGAAAAAGCAAGAAGAGAAAATGCCAAAAGAAAAAATCAAAAAAAGGAAAACCAAACAAATTAGTTGAGAAAGGATAAAAGGAAGAAAACGAACAACATTTAGAACAGCGTGCGAGCTGGTGTACTGGTTCTACCACTTCCCTCGCAATGCACTCATCGCGAGTTTGGACCTTGCTGCACGCTCCCTTTTTGACGTTCAAAAGCAGAACAAAAAAAGTAGAATGGGTCGAGCCCAACTAACCCTGTTGCGGGCGCCGGTTTGCAGGAAAACAGTAGTAACCGGCGCCTGCAACGCCACCCATTCTTCTTACGTGGATTTTGTGCTTGTAGCCTGCAAAATGGGTTGTACATGGACTCAGGCTTTACGTTAATAACAGAGGCTAGAGGATTAGGGGGAAGCGATCTATGATCAAATTTAGCGAATAAGTGATCGCTGACAAGGGACGAGGCGATCGGGACGCCCCATCCGACCATCCCCTCGGCCCCTGTATCCATCCCTGATCGGAGGTCCTATCCCCGACGCTTTCTGAATCATGTGGGAAGGACCCCCTATCGCACACACAGGCAAGGCAATGGATTAAAATGCCGTCACGAAAAGGGGTTAAAACCCGTTTGCATAGCAGCTCGCTGTACCAGTGGAAGGAGCACCCGTCAAGGGTCGCCACCACTGTAGTTGGGCGATGGGAACCACACCATCCGTGCGCCAGTCGGCCGGAGTAAGGAGTGTCGGTCGAGGGTCGCCACCACGGTAGTCGGGCGGTGGGAACTGCACCATCAGCGCGCTGGGCCTCGCAGCCCCGGGACTATGGCCGAGGGATACACCAGGACCGCAGCCACCTCGTACTTATGTAGGGAGGTCAAGACTGCGCGACCCAGCACCGACTGGAGTCTTGCGCCATCGCGTCGCCCTGCAGGGCGAGGTCGTGCTCGCGCTGCATGGTCACGAGCGTTGTACCGCCGCCAATGACGCATGGCCGGAGCTGTGGCAGGCTTGGATGTCCACGCGGCTGGTGTCGTGGTGAATGCGGCCGCACAAATCAAAGTGCGTGCTACCAAGGCTGGTGTGCGCAGAGGCAAGGTGCAGTCATGCCGTCATGCAACGGGCAACCAAGCCAAGGGTTGATACCACGAAGAGCAGCCAAGGGTCGTGTATACAATATGTTTGTTGAAATGCCAAAGAGAGAGGGGAAGGAGGAAGAACATGCTTGATACTAACATGTGGGGTCCACTAGTCATAATGGTCAACTTAACGGTTTGGAATAACAAAGTTGACTTTCCTACCGCGTCAACCCTGAAAGATGGGCCCCGCCTGTCATAAACACGTTTAAATCGTCTAAACCGACCATTATTCGAAAGTGATAGTTTTTAGTCACAGATTTTTTTTAAAAATTGGTAGCTTTCAGTCACTTTCTAAAAAGTGGTAGTTTTGTGAGACGGATACCCTTAAAGTTGTAGTTTTTTGTCAAACATTCAGAATGCTAGGATCCACAACGCAATGGAAGGAAAATATATGAAAAAGGAATATCTTTTTATACTGTGTGCCTGCGTTCAATATTTATCTGAGTTGTAGAATTTTGCTGAGCAGTTATGTTATTGAGCAGTGCAGGCCTGAACATTTCTCACCTATCGTTGTGTCATACAAAGCTTGCATGCTTTCTAGGAATTTCAAATTCTCAATTCCATCAGATAATTAAGGACAGTAAAACTGAACCAATTCCCGGCCCTCTCACACCATTAGTAGTTTTGGCCATTGGGTCTCATGTCGTGACCATTTGTAGCGGTCTGATTGCTGCCTCACCCCGCTTCAGTTGCTAAGTGGGCTAGCTGTCCTCAGGCTGGCTACTCCGGTGGAAAAATTGGTGCATTGTGGTTGACTGGGCCTGCTCCCGCACAAAACCCATAGATCTAGTAGCCACAACTTCTTATCATTTTTGATGAATTTTCAGGTGGGGACAAAATTTCCTTCTTGATTCTCTGTCAAGATACAAAGCAGCAGATGCAGGGGACGCAGAAAATATAGTGGGACAAGTTACACCCTGTCTTCAACATGTAAACTGTGCAGTTGTTCTTTCGGCTGTCAAGGTACATTAGCCTGATTCACATGAACCATTAGCCGATGCTCATCCGTGCTAGCGAAAAAAAACTCCAAGCCTTTTTTGAGCAATAAAAATTAATTATTATGGGATATACTAATCCGGTGTGAACCTCCTCAACATAAATTTGCAACGTGTAGATGGAAGATGAATGATAAGCAACAGAGAAATGTTTACATGTAGATTTAGGTGTCTCCAGACAAGTGTGAGGAAGTTATTTAAATTCCACTGACAAAAAATTGATTCTTATGAGCTTCCACTGAAAATTCATCTAGAATAGGATTAGCATCTTAAATTATGTCGAGTCGATGTACTGGTATTGGTCACAATCTTCACTTTGAAACTTGATAGTGTAGTCCCGAGAGATGTCCACCCTGACATTGTGGATGTGTTGAAGAGGACTGTTCTAGGCATGTTTGCTCTGCTTCCTTCCGATCAACGAGTCCATCCAGTTCGGTCTTCTTACTATCCGGTGAATTTTCTAAGATTGGGTGATTGTGTTTGCGGCATATTCTAAAGTTGGATTGCTTGCCTTGAGAAAGCACATTTTTGGAAAAGGAAGTTTACACCCCCGGCCTCTGCATCAAGCGGTGCATGCAGCCATCTTTATTTATTATTTCACCGAGGTCTAACAAGAACATACATCAAACTACCTGAAGCCACCACTCACACCTACAAAACTCGATTATGTGAAGTGCTCTCTCTCCCCATATCTCAACCGGTGTCGCCACCGATCCATCCACATAACGTATTGGAACGAACAACTGGTGCAGCTGACCTAAAGTGTACACCACACATGCACATGTTTTAGACGCCGCCATCATCATCGAACCGCTGACCCATCTTCAGGAGAGAGATCTGCATCATCCTTGTCAGTCCGTCCATCCGTCGACGCCACCATGGCACCCAACGGCACCACCGCCTCGCGCTCGTCCATCCAGACGCGAAGATTCTGGAAGACCTGTCATGTGTAGCACTTGTCGGCCAGGCATGACACAGCGTAGCACCTATCGGCCAGGCATGACTTGACATCTCCACCAAAGTTACGTGCAAGACGAAGCCGCTCCACCTCCCGCCTCTGCCTTCCAGCGCTGCTCCACAAATGATGCTCCCAAGAGATAAATGACATCACAGTACTGCCATCATCCGATCTAGAACACCAGATCCTAGGGTTTCCCCTGGAGTGGCACGAGTGGGTCGACAGTCGTTGCACGATGATGCCTTCATCAAGGTAACGGCGCATAACGCCGCCATCGCCTGCCATCGGCTTGGTTTTCATCGGCAACTATGTCATCCCGACTCGCAGCCGGAACTAGATGACGGTTCTCGAGATCTGACCATCCAGCCTCAGGCCGACCACCTCTGACGGAGGAGATGGCCACCACCACCGGCTGCACCGGCCAGATCAGATCTGACCGGAAGTGCCGCCACGCCGCCCATCGAACAAGGTCAATGTGAAGGACACCCGACCACCGGAGGTAGCCGCCACCACCATCATGGTTGATCCTGTTGCCAGATTGGACGCCATCTGCGCGCATGTGCCCGCACCACGGCCACCACGCCTCCTCCATTGATCTGGGTAGGATCCCAAAGAGGGTTGCGATGACATGGGCGCATAGTCATGACCACCGTCGTCCTCCCACCACCACCGGGCCTAGCGACGCGGGCGGAGGAGCGCCGCGCCGTCCACCCATCACCCGAGCCTCCCGCCCAAGAACAGGCTACACCAGGGTGCCAGGGGCCCCGCCGCCACCAAATCTGCATGGGCTTAGCCCAGCCGAGTCCGTAGGGCAGCAGCAAGGGGGAAGAGGAGGTACCACAGGGACCTGGCGGAGTAGATCTCGCCGCCACCTGAGTCGCCCTAGGAGGTGGGCGACGCGGGGGAAAGGTGGGGAGCGAGAGGTTGAGAAAGCACATGATGAAGGTAAACATCATTGCTCTGTAAATAAGATACCTTGATTTTTAATAGTACTGAAGTCATGAAAAATATTCTGCTCAACTAGCTATTAATTTCCGCATAGAGTCAAGGTACAATAATAAACTGCATCCTTATTAAAAACAGGCAAATTTGTATTCCATCTTTCACGCTTGTGTGTATTTGCAACTCGATCAACTGGCCTCTCATGTCTCCTTATTTCTTATTTATAATCGAGTATCATCATATCTAAGGATAGTATTATTGATTTTCTGTAGAGGTGGCAGAGTTGCACCTACTCCCAACAAGACCAAACATGATATGACGTAGAGGCTGGAATCATAGTATTTCTAGAGTACTTGCTCCCTAATTAATTTAACTAGATAGTTTATGTCACCTGTGTGGCATGTATAACCTATCTTAGAAATATTTGCACTAAAGTTTTAATTATGTGTGCTTAGATTTCCTGATTTTTTATTTTCTGTGTATAGGTGACACATGCTGACTTGAAAACGCTAACAAGAAGGTCATGTTCAAGAAAAATGGCATACTATAGGGGCCTTTAATGTGAGACTGTTTAGGCCTCTAATAAATTAGTAGTAGCGTGGGAAAAAATTGCTCGCTACTAGTATTTAGGATACTAGTAGCGTTGGTAGTATGGACACGCTACTACGTTAGTAGTAGCGCAGGTACGAAATAGCAGTAGCACGGGTTTAACCCATGCTACTACTAACTATTAGTTGTAGCGCGATACTAGTAGCGCGGGTACCCGCGCTGCTAGTACATTTTTTCACGCATAATGTACATTTTTCTTATACAAAAGGGATATTTTTATTGCATACGTTTAACCTTTTTTAAATACATGGTGAACATTATTTTAATATAGGTTTTACTGTCTATGTTTTTTCTTACACATTATACATTTGTTTGTATATATCAGAAACATATCTTTATACATGTTTAACATTTTTCAAATAAATAATTACATTTTTAATAAATGTTTGATGTCTACTTTTTTTCAACACATGTCTACATTTTGTAATACACATTGTACATACTTTTATACATGTTTAACATTTTTATAATATATGATTAACATCTTTTCGTATATACATTTTGATGTCTAGTTTTTTCTACATATTGTACATCTTTTGTGTACATATGAAATATTGATTACACAGGTTATTATTTAAAAAAATACATGGTTAAAATTTCATGAAATATATATTTTGATGTCCCTTCTTTTCATACATATTATACAATTTTCATATACATCTGAAACATTTTTATATACGTTTAACATTATTTAGGTAGATGATTAACATTTTCTTCAAATACATGTTTTAATTACTATTTTTCATACACACTGTACATTTTTCTTATACATCAAAAATATTTTTTATACATGTTTAATTTTTTTAAATACATGATTTATTTTTTTAAAGTGCGATGAATACTTTAAAAACCTAAGTAGAAAAAAATAAGAGAAAAAATAGAAATAGAAAGTACAAACAAAAGAATAAAAGTATATGGGACGTTATCGTTTTGAATGGGCCGGCCCACAAAACTGCTGCCTGCAGCGAGGCCCTGCAGTGAGGCGAGCTACCGCGGGCCTTAATAAATGGTGAAGTTCTGCTTCTCCACCAAAGGCATTAGCTTGCCTTGATGGTTGTGCACGCATGACTCTTTCTAGGAGACCATTGTTCGGGTCACTCTTTTGCATGGATTTTTTTCTGACTTTTCTCAAAAAACAGAGGACGTACGAAACAGCTATATGACGAGAAAAGTGGAGAAACGCTCCTGCCATTAATATTAGGTAAAGATGCGTTATTTTATATGATTCTTGGGACTAACCTATTAACCTAGAGCCCAGTGCAGTTTCTGTTTTTTTCTTGTTTTTGAGTTTAACAGAAAAGGAATGCCAAACGGAGTCCAATTGATGTGCCAAATTTTGATGATTTTTTATGGACCAAAAGAAGCCCCCGAAGTAAAAGAGTTGGGCCAGAAGAGCCCCGAGCCATCCACGAGGGTGGAAGGTGCGCCCTACCCCCTGGGCTCGCCCCCTATCTCGTGGATGACTCGGAGACCCCCCTGACGTAAGACCGACGCTAAAAATTTCTATAAATAAAAAAACCCCCGAAAAGAAACCTATATCGGGAGTTCCGCCGCCGCAAGCCTCCGTAGCCACCAAAAACCAATCAGGGCCCTGTTCTGACACCCTGCCGGAGGGGGGATCCATCACCGATGGCCATCTTCATCATCCTGACGCTCTCCATGACGAGGAGGGAGTACTTCACCCTCGGGGCTGAGGGTATGTACCAGTAGCTATGTGTTTGATCTCTCTCTCTCTCTCTCGTGTTCTTGATATGGTACGATCTTGATGTACCGCAAGCTTTGCTTTTATAGTTGGATCTTATGATGTTTCTCCCCCTCTATCTCCTTGTGATGAATTGAGTTTTCCCTTTGAAGTTATCTTATCGGATTGAGTCTTTAAGGATTTGAGAACACTTGATGTATGTCTTGCATGTGCTTATCTGTGGTAACAATGGGATATTCACGTGATCCACTTGATGTATGTTTTGGTGATCAACTTGCGAGTTCTGTGACCTTGTGAACTTATGTAGAGGGGTTGGCACACGTTTTTGTCTTAACTCTCCGGTAGAAACTTTGGGGCACTCTTTGAAGTTTTTTGTGTTGGTTTGAATAGATGAATCTGAGATTATGTGATGCATGTCATATAATCAAACCCACGGATACTTGAGGTGACATTGGAGTATCTAGGTGAAATTAGGGTTTTGGTTGATTTGTGTCTTAAGGTGTTATTTTACTGCGAACTCTAGGGTTGTTTGTGACACTTATAGGAATAGCCCAACGGATTGATCAGAAAGAATAACTTTGAGGTGGTTTCATACCCTAAAATAATCTCTTCGTTTGTTCTCCGTTATTAGTGACTTTGGAGTGACTCTTTGTTGCATGTTGAGGGATTGTTATATGATCTAATTATGTTATTATTGTTGAGAGAACTTTCACTAGTGAAAGTATGAACCCTAGGCCTTGTTTCAACGCATTAAAATACCGTTTTCGCTCACTTTTATCATTAGTTACCTTGCTGTTTTTATATTTTCAGATTATAAAAACCTATATCTACCATCCATATGGCACTTGTATCACCATCTCTTCGCCGAACTAGTGCACCTATACAATTTACCATTGTATTGGGTGTGTTGGGGACACAAGAGACTCTTTGTTATTTGGTTGCAGGGTTGTTTGAGAGAGACCATCTTCATCCTATGCCTATCATGGATTGATAAATCTTAGGTCATCCACTTGAGGAAAATTTGCTACTGTCCTATAAACCTCTGCACTTGGAGGCCCAACAACATCTACAAGAAGAAGGTTCCGTAGTAGACGTGAAGCTCTTTTCTGGCGCTGTTGCCGGGGAGGTTAGCGCTGGAAGGTATATCTTTAGATCTTGCAATCAAATCTTTTTTTTCTTGTTTCATCACTAGTTTAGTCTATAAAAGAAAACTAACAAAAAATGGAACTGAGGTTGCCTCATATGCTTCATCTTTTTAATATCTGTCGTGAAAATAAGGATCCCGATAATTGTGCCAAAGTGTTAGAAGAAGAATGCATTAAAAATTTTGGCACTAAATCTTTGGATGATGAGAATGATTGCAATGTTGTTAGTATGAATTCTTTGAATATGCATGATGCTAATGATATGCAAAGCCACAAGCTTGGGGATGCTATGTTTGATGAAGATGATATTTTTTATCCCCCAAATTTTGATGAGCAAATTTATTATGATGAAAGCATCCCTCCTGTCTATGATGATTATTGTGATGACATGTATGCTATAAAGAATAATGATATCCATGAAACTTTTCATCATGATTTTAACTTTCAATTGGATTATGCCTCACATGATAGTTATTTTGTTGAGTTTGCTCCCACTACTATTCATGAGAAGAAATTTGCTTATGTGGAGAGTAATAAAAATTCTATGCTTGTAGATCATGAAAAAAATGCTTTTTGTGATGGTTATATTGTTGAATTAATTCATGATGGTACTTAAAATTATTATGAGGGAGGAATATATGCTCGTAGAAATTGCAATAATATCAAGTTTCCTCTCTATGTGCTTAAAATCTTGAAGTTATGCTTGTTTTGCTTTCCTGTGCTAGTTGATTCTTGTTCCCATAAATTGTTTGCTCAAAAAATCTCTATGCATAGGAAGTGGGTTAGACTTAAATGTGCTAGTAATATTCTTCATGATGCTCTCTTTATGTTTCAATTCTTATCTTTTACGTGAGCATCATTGAAATCGTCATGCCTAGCTAAAAAGGCATTAAAGAAAAGCGCTTGTTGGGAGACAACCCAATATTTATCCCTACTATTTTTGTGCGTTCACATGATTAAGCTACTGTAGTAATCATGTTTTGTAGCTTTTGTGTGAATAAAGTGCCAAGTAAGACCTTTGGGAGGGCTTACGGTGATAGTTGATTTGATCTTGCTGAAAAATAGAAACGTTTGCGCTCAGGTAAACAATTCTCATTTTTAACTGAAGCGTGATAAAATACTGATTCTTTTTACAGAAGATTAATAAACAAATTTCCTAGGACTTCCTAATTTCTCAGGATTTTTGGAGTTACAAAAGTATTCGAGAGTTACAGATTACTACAGACTGCCAAGTTTTTGACAGATTCTGTTTTTGATGCATTGTTTGCTTGTTTTCTAGTTTCTATGGATTATATTACTTAATATAAATTGTAGAAATGATAGGGTACAGTAGGTATCATGTGAGAAAAATTATGAATCTTGTCTTGACAGTATCTAAGTGATGATTTGCTTTCTTATACTAACGGAGCCTACGAGTATTTTGTTAAGTTTTGTGTTGTGAAGTTTTTAAGTTTTGGGTAAAGATTCGATGGACTATGGAATAAGGAGTGGAAAGAGCCTAAGCTTGGGGATTACCAAGGCACCCCAAGGTAATATTCAAGGACAACCAAGATCCTAAGCTTGGGGATGCCTCGGAAGGCATCCCCTCTTTCGTCTTCGTTCATTGGTAATCTTACTTGGAGCTATATTTTTATTCACCACATTATATGTGTTTTGCTTGGAGCATCATTTTATTTTACTAGGATTTGCTTGCTATTATTTAGAGTAATGTTTTGCATCTTTTAGTTCAATAAAAAGGTCAAGTGTAGCCTTTACCATGCTCATTTTTCAAGTCTATATGTTGGTGTTTTAAAAACAGAAGATTTGCTGTTATGTCTTGAATATTGGTGAATAGTAAAAACATGATAAAATCTTGAAAAAGTTACACCATCAGTAATAACACATTATTTATAGTGTGGTAATTTTTCAGAATTTTTGGAGTTAGGGAAGTATGATTCCTCTTGCATTCTTTACAGACTATTCTGTTTAGACAGATTGCTGTTATGTTTGCATTGTTTGCATATGGTTGCTTGTTTAATGATTCTATTTGAGGATAGTAGTCTTAAATATGCAGAGGCATTTAGCATGCAATTTCAAATTATAATTTTAGTGATTTTCTACGGTAGAGAATGATAAGGTTTAGCATGGATTTATACTAACTTATCTCGCGAGTTCTTGTTGAGTTTGGTGTGGATGAAGTTTTTAAGATTTAGAGAAACTGCGATATGAATGGAATTAAGGAGACACAAAAGTTCAAGCTTGGGGATTCCCAAGGCATACCTAGTCAATATTTCAAGAAGTCTCAAGTAGCATCCCATCTTTCTTCTTTAACAACTATCGGTCAGTTTTGGTTGAGCTTAAGTTTTTGCTTCTTCACATAATATGTGCTATAGTTGCAATGGCATTTTATTTTGTTTTTCTTGCTGTTTGAATAAAGTACTTAAGATCTGAAATTTTATTTATGAGAAGGAGTCTTCACATAGTTACATAATTATTCAACTACTCATTGTGCTTCGCTTATATCTTTTTAGAGAACGACGGTGGTTTTATTTTGAAGAAATAGATGAACTCTCATGCTTCACTTATATTATTTTGAGAGTCTTAACCAACATGGTAATTTGTTTTGGTTATAAATTTAGTCCTAATATGATGGACATCCAAGATAGGTATAATAAAAACTTTCATATAAAGTGCGTCGAACACTATGAGAAGTTTGATGCTTGATGATTGTTTTGAGACATGAGGATGGTGATATTAGAGTCATGCTAGTAGATTAATTGTGAATTTAAGAAATACTTGTGTTGAGGTTTGCAAGTCCCGTAGCATGCACGTATGGTAACCGTTGTGTAACAAATTTGAAGCATGAGGTGTTTCTTTGATGGTCTTCCTTATGAGTGGCGGTCGGAGACGAGAGATGGTCTTTTCCTACCAATCTATCCCCCTAGGAGCATGAGCGTAGTGCTTGGTTTTGATGATTTGTAGATTTTTACAACAAGTATGTGAGTTCTTTATGACTAATGTTGAGTCCATGGATTATACGCACTCTCACCTTTCCACCGTTGCTAACCTCTCTAGTATCGTGCAACTTTCGCTGGTACCATAAACCCACCATTTACCTTCCTCAAAACATCCCCCATACCTACCTATTATGACATTTCCATAGCCATTTTGAGATATATTGCCATGTAACTTTCCATCGTTCCGTTTATTATGACACGCTCCATCATTGTCATATTGCCTTGCATGATCATGTAGTTGACATTGTATTTGTGGCAAAGCCACTAATCATAATTCTTTCGTACATTCTTTTGATTCATTGAACATCTCAGTACACCGCTAGAGGCATTCATATAGAGTCATATTTTGTTCTAAGTATCGAGTTATAATTCTTGAGTTGTAAGTAAATAAAAATGTGATGATCTTCATTATTAGACCATCGTCCCATATGACGAAATAAAAAAAGAGAAAGGCCACAAAAAGGGAGAAGGCCTAAAAAAACCAAAAAAAATAAAAAATGAAAGAAAAAGAGAAAAGGGGCAATGCTATTATCCTTTTACCACACTTGTGCTTCAAAGTAGCACCATGATATTCATGATAGAGAGTCTCCTATGTTGTCACTTTCATATACTAGTGAGATTTTTTCATTATAGAACTTGGCTTGTATATTTCAACGATGGGCTTCCTCAAATGCCCTGGGTCTTCATGAGTAAGCAAGTTGGTTGCACACCCACTTAGTTTTCTTTTTGAGCTTTTATACATTTATAGCTCTAGTGCATCCGTTGCATGGCAATCCCTACTCACTCATATTGATATCTATTGATGGGCATCTCCATAGCCCGTTGATACGCCTAGTTGATGTGAGACTATCTCCTTCTTTTTTTCTTTTCCACAACCACCTTCTATTCCACCTACAGTGCTATGTCCATGGCTCACGCTCATGTATTGCGTGAAAGTTGAAAAGATTTGAGAACATCAAAAATATGAAACAATTGCCTGGCTTGTCATCAGGGTTGTGCATAATTTGAATATTTTGTGTGATGAAGATGGAGCATAGCCAAACTATATGATTTTGTAGGGATAAACTTTCTTTGGCCATGTTATTTTGAGAAGACATAATTATTTTGTTAGTATGCTTGAAGTATTATTGTTTTTATGTCAATATTAAACTTTTGTTTTGAATCTTATGGATCTAAATATTCTTGCCACAATAGAGAAGATTACATTTATAAATATGTTAGATAGCATTCCACATCAAAAAAAAATGTTTTTAGCATTTACCTACTCGAGGACGAGCAGGAATTCAGCTTGGGGATGCTTGATACGTCTCCAACGTATCTATAATTTTTTATTGTTCCATGCTATTATATTATCAATCTTGGATGTTTTATATGCATTTATACGCTATTTTATATGATTTTTGGGTTTTTGTTAACCTATTAACCTAGAGCCCAGTGCCAGTTTCTGTTTTTTTCTTGTTTTTGAGTTTTACAGAAAAGGAATGCCAAACGGAGTCCAATTGAAATGTCTTTTTTGATAATTTTTTATGGACCAAAAGAAGCCCCCGAAGTGAAAGAGTTGGGCTAGAAGAGTACCAAGCCATCCACGAGGGTGGAGGGCGCACCCTACCCCGCTGGCTCGCCCCCTATCTCATGGATGACTCGGAGACCCCCCCTGACGTGAGACCAACACTAAAAATTCGTATAAATACAGAACCCCCCGAAGAGAAACCTAGATCGGGAGTTCCGCCGCCGCAAGCCTCTGTAGCCACCAAAAACCAATCGGGGCCCTGTTCCGGCACCCTGCTGGAGGGGGGATCCATGACCGGTGGCCATATTCATCATCCCAGCGCTCTCCATGACAAGGAGGGAGTAATTCACCCTCAGAGCTGAGGGTATGTACCAGTAGCTATGTGTTTGATCTCTCTCTCGTGTTCTTGATATGGCACGATCTTGATGTACCGCGAGCTTTGCTATTATAGTTGGATCTTATGATGTTTCTCCCCCTCTATCTCCTTCTGATGAATTGAGTTTTCCCTTCGAAGTTATCTTATCGGATCGAGTCTTTAAGAATTTAAGAACACTTGATGTATGTCTTGCATGTGCTTATCTGTGGTGACAATGGGATATTCACGTGATCCACTTGATGTATGTTTTGGTGATCAACTTGCGAGTTCTGTGACCTTGTGAACTTATGCATAGCTGTTAGCACACGTTTTTGTCTTGACTCTCTGATAGAAACTTTGGGGCACTCTTTGAAGTTCTTTGTATTGGTTTGAATAGATGAATCTGAGATTGTGTGATGCATGTCATATAATCAAACCCACGGATACTTGAGATGTCATTGGAGTATCTAGGTGACATTAAGATTTTGGTTGATTTATGTCTTAAGGTGTTATTTTACTACGAACTCTAGGGCTGTTTGTGACACTTATAGGAATAGCCCAACGAATTGATCGAAAAGAATAACTTTGAGGTGGTTTCGTACCCTAGAATAATCTCTTCATTTATTCTCCGCTATTAGTGACTTTGGAGTGACTCTTTGTTGCATGTTGAGGGATTGTTGTATGATCTAATTATGTTATTATTGTTGAGAGAAATTGCACTAGTAAAAGTATGAACCCTAGGCCTTGTTTCAACGCATTGCAATACCATTTTCGCTCATTTTTATCATTAATTACCTTGTTGTTTTTATATTTTCAGATTATAAAAACCTATATCTACCATCCATATTGCACTTATATCACCATCTCTTCACCGAACTAGTGCATATATATAATTTACTATTGTATTGGGTGTGTTGAGGACACAAGAGACTCTTTGTTATTTGGTTGCAAGGTTATTTGAGAGAGACCATCTTCATCCTACGCCTCCCACGAATTGATAAACCTTAGGTCATCCACTTGAGAGAAAATTACTACTGTCCTACAAACTTCTGCACTTGGAGGCTCAACAACGTCTACAAGAAGAAGGTTGTGTAGGAGATATCAACGACCGTCGCCACCAGAACCCTACAGCATTACCAACAGAGATTCAGAAACTTCAGATTCTTCAGAAGAATGACACAGAAAAATAGTGTGATGCATGTCAATGAAAAAGGCAATCCATGAAAAAGACAAGGAGCATACTAACCCCTTCAGGCAGTGAAAATATAATGTAGAGCAATAAAAGTGGAACATTGCTCGGCATTTGCATTGATAGGGACAGATATACAATTGGGGATCCACTAGGTAAATAAATAATTCTCATAAATCAACAACATTGTCTGCATTTAACATACTGTAAATAATGTCCGACATCCTTGAGGAAAACCCAAACATTGCTACCTTCTTAAGGGCTCGAGCATGAACTGATGCGCTCTGCTTCTTGTACATATCGTTGTGCTACACCGGTGTTTATGCAAGGGGGTCAGTGTTAAAATAACACTGAATTTACTATGAGAGGGGATGGAATGCCTGAATTAACAATACTAACCTGATTGACCACCTGTTGCCGCACAAATCTATGGTGTTCAGGAGTTCGGTAAAATTGATCAGGCAATGCCCGAAACTACTTAAAAGGATGATCCAAAAAGAGATAAGTACTCCCTCCGTTTTTATTTACTCTGCATATTAGAGTTGACTGAAGTCAAACTTCGTAAAGTTTGACCAAGTTTATTGAAAACAATATAGACATTTATCATAATAAATCTATACGATGTGAAAGTACATTTAATAATAAATCTAATGTTGTTAATTTGTTATTGTATATCTTAATATTTTTGTATATAAACTTGGTCAAAGTTTGTAAAGCTTGACTTTGATCAAAGCTAATATGCGAACTAAATAAAAACGGAGGGAGTACTTGTAGAGCAGGTCTGTACTAATGATACTAAATATACTATTCTCAAAAAGTAAACAAAAAACTGAATCCGATAGGTAGACCTCACAATTGTCGTCTCCGTTAACCTTGAGCTCAACCAGGCCATACAACACTATTTTCTAGATTAATGCGCAACACACTCATTATTAGTGTAAAAGGTGGCCCGCCTTAAGAGGGAATGTAGTAAAGTGCAAGAACTATCACACAGAATAGTAAAAATGGAACGTAGCTCAACATTTGCATTGATAGGAACCGACACATGATCAAACCATGGGCATCCACTAAGGAGGATCGATAATTCTGCATTTAACATATTATCTTAACCGGAAACAGGGCAAAATCCAAGAATACCATAAAGAGCAAACAGTTAGCACGTGGATCATCACATTTCAACTAGAAGCACTACAGGTGAAATCAACTGCTTAGATTAGATATACAAGCACACTGCCTATGTGCCCTTGAACTCGCCAATACGAGATCACCAATCCATGCTAAACTACAGCACACTTGGGATCATGTACACATCAGTCACACCAAGTGTAGATGCCCGACTCAGAACAAGTAGTAGCCATAAATAAACAGAGTGAAGCAAACAAGTTAACATCAAATCAATCGGCCCATTCGGATCACAAACCATATTTGAGCAGTTTTAGAATTCAGCAAATGTGGGAGGCTCACCGGGGGCGTAGAAGCTGAGCATCCGGTTGGCATGGTACCTGACAGACAGAGGAATGGAAATCCATCAGTAATCAGGAGAGGAGAATGCGTGAGGTTACGATCATACATAGGGAGCCATTTCAGTTGTCACATGAACCTCTCGATAAGTAGATGGCCTAAGGTACTAGCAAAGCACTCTTGTGCTGTCCACATATTTATCTGAACCTATGCGACGGCTACACGGAATCTCAATGTGAAGTTGCGCTGGCAGACGGATAAAGATGTCGAGGCCGCTTGGTCAAAACAAGTTAACAGAGTGAAGTAGTGCAGGGTTTAAAAACAATGCAGGCTTTAAAAATGCCCACTTGCAGGCATTTGAGACAGCGTGCACTGGCATTACAAAACGCCGACTTGTAGGCACGTCCGGTGCATCATGTGAGTAGTGACCCAATACAAGGGGGGGAGTGATTCATTTTTCATTTTCGTCAGTCATAACACGGGGTTCACGGCCTTGACATTTACAAGCTTGTTACCAATGCCTTGCCATCAGCATCAGCACCCAGTTGGTGGCACTTATTCACAAGTTGTGCAGTGAATCCATTGCATCATTTGTTTCCTCTTAGGAGTAACATCAATGTTCCATGCACTTGGATTCAGCATATTTTCTATTGAATCTTACGCCCCAATTATCTTCTCTTCCACTCTAAAATGTACTGAAATACATTTTAGCCGGATGTTTACAGTATACAATGGTCGTGTACAGCCCCAGATCTGCTCTCGGGCCAATTACAAGAAGAATATTTAACCTCGCCGCCAGCGCCAACCGTCTGAGATGGCATGCAGTGCCATTACAAAACGTCCACTTGCAGGCATGCAGGCAGGCAGGAGGATAATCTTGTTTCAGATACTACGTTTGATGCATCGTGCAAGCAGTCACATGGTTTTCACCCATGACGAGGAAAAAAGTGTTTAATTTTTCAGTTTCATCAGTCATGGCATTTGCTTTTTGCGTTCAACCATGCCATCCCGGTGCTGATGTAAATGTATTGAACCATTTGCAAGTTTCATTTTGAGCTACGTACCAATTTTATATTCATACAGACTAGCACATCTCCAACAAACAGAGAGCAAACAAGTTCTAACAGAGGATGCAGAAACAGATTTGAAGAGAGCGGGCAGCAAGTGAAGGGGAAGGGGAAGGAGTGGGTACCTACATATTCCAACAGAGGCCGGGATGGGGTCTTGGAGGCCGACGTCGCCGTCGTTGTTGCCCGCCGCCGCGCTGAGCCTGCTGACGCCGGAGGTCACCGCCGCCATGGACGGAAGGAGGGACGAACAGCAAGCAGCGGTGGTGGTGAGGTGGGAGACTCGCTGCGCCACTGCCAGCAGCCGCAGCACGAGGCGGCCGATCTTGGAGGAAGGTGGCACCACGTAGTTGCCCGTCGAGGCCGCCGCGGCGAGCACCTCCCTACTCCTCCTCCGCCACTCCGGCGCCACGGCCACGTGCACGCGGCTACAGCGAGAGCCGCGGGGGAGCGGCGAGGAGGCGAGGGTCCGCATGATGGAGGCGGCGGCGGTGGCTTCCATGGGGATCAGAGCGGAGGAAGGTGGGAGCTTGGGGGAGTGTTGCGCGCGGCCGGCGTGGGTGGTGGCGGCGGCGAGGAGATCGTGGGGAGAGGAGCAGGTGAGTTCGTGAGAGAGTTTTTTTAGGGATGAGAGAGAGAGTGGTGGGGTGGGAGTGGATTGGGCCGGGGTGGATGGTGCAGTAGTGGACATGCTTAGTAGTAGTGTGGGGGTCTTACTTGCGCTATAGCTACTTAGTAGTAGCGCGGGTTTTATCTCCCTCGCTACTACTATGGCCTGTCTGGGGGGCATGGTGGAGACCACTTAGTAGTAGCACGGTTTATAACCCTCGCTATTACTATCAACTTAGTAGTAGCGCGAGTTTTATACCCCTTGCTACTACTAATTAGCAGTAGCGTTTTTTTTAGACCACGCTACTGATAAACTTTCGTGTATAAGGTTTTCCCTAGTAGTGGTTGGAGGTATGGTTTGTGTTTAGTTGTATTGTCGAAGTAGATTTTTGCTATGTGGCTTAGATATCAGTTCACTATTTTATTTGATTCAGGCAAGTAGTTGAATCCTTTTTTTGTGGTTTCACCGTCCTGAAACCTTGGATAGTGGTCAGTTTCTAGAAGCCCAACATGCATAACCAAGCTTAGATTAGGAACCCAGCTAGCCACTCTGTTGTGTGTAAACAAGATTAGAGTGCACCCCTCTCTTTAACATGCTCAAGGTAAAGAATGAATAATCCTCAATAATTGACATGGTTGTTTCCTACAAGCAAGTGAGGTATCAGAGGAGCTTGAGTTTTTACTATTTCCTTCGTTCCATAATGTAATGCATATAGATGTTCTAAAAAGTCAGACCTCACAAATTTTGACCAAGTTTGTAAAAAAAAACAATTACATATAGAATGTCAAACATATATCATTAGGTTCATCATAAGATTTAGTTTCATATGTTATATATTTGGTATTATACATATAAATAATTTTCTCTATAAACTTGGTCAAAGTTTGCAAACTTTGACTTTCCAAAAAATCGATACACACTACATTATGGAATAGGGAGTATTATATAATATTCAGAATAAATTAACCAAAAAGGTGTTTCACCATAGTTAGTCTTCCATAGAGTAGGAAATATTGCAAGAAATTACTGAAGGAAGAACATTTAATAGAACAAATTAAAAAAATTGGTTCAAGGTATCCTATCTGGACATTAGTTGAATCAATAGAAAAATGTTAGTTCATCCATCAAGTTTAGATGCGCTTTAGGACTTAGTTCATGAATTTTGGTAATACTACTAAAATCCTCAAATTTGTTTCAATCAGCCGCATTGTAAGCTTCAAGACAAGGGCTACAAGCCAGCTCGATGAAGTATGTATCAAAAACTCTGCTCTATTGCAACCGATATGTAGTTTGTGATGTCATTAATAATGGCCTATTTGCTGAATGATTGGTGCTTTGCAAAGCATCATATTTTTTATGTGCTATACTTACAAAGTAAATGACAGATGAACGGAAATCAATATGTACCTGTATTATTTTTTCATAAAGAAACATAGACAACATTCTATGTTCAAGGCCCTATTTATTCACTTTCAGGTGTATGCTATTGTGAGCTACGGACATGAATTTTCTGACATTGATCTCAACATGCTAACACAACTACACCTCATTCTATGATAAGCTCAGCAAGAAGCGGCGGATAGAAGGAGGGTCGCCATCAAGAACAGTGACGTCGTGCCGACACCATTGCATTGTCTAAATACGTTTAGGGATGGAAAGCAGCGAGCAGCGACGCATTGTCCATGGAGGCGGTCGACACAAGGCTAAGCCTGTTGTCCTCCTTGCCAAGACCTGCGTTTAGCTCAACGAGGTGGCTGAGGTGCGCACACACACAGAGGCGTGCGAGCAAGACGTCATGTGAAGTGAAGGACCCTACGAGCTACATGGCAGCGGATGTGGAGTAGGCGCAACTCCAGCTGAACCGTGACGCGGTTTTAATGGTTAGAGTCACTACTATTAGATTGCTCCGCTTTCCCTGTGATTATAATTCATAGTTCAGTTCGTTTTTAGCAATAGTTGGCATGTATATATACTTTCCATTATGCAAAAAATCAAATGAAAAGGGCGACCCCTACCTGGCACCGCACAGGAACACCCTCAAGAGGCGCATCAAGGGTGCGCCCTAACCACTAGGTAGTCAACACACATGCACCAAATGTGGTTCTTCTTGGGATATAGAGCGAGGCCAGGGATTGAGAGAACAATCAAGAGAGAAGAGGATTGATAGGGAGAAACAACCAGTGATAGAGGCATGGGGGTGGCTAGCATGGGCCAGGAGCCTCCCAACATGATGAGTTTGCTTGTATATACACAAAAGTACTAGAAGTTTTTTTCTACGATGCCTCCCCTCAATACTAGGACTTGAGAAATCCTGCCTCAGCCAGTGGAAACAACACTAGAGGACGAGAAGCCAATTATGAGAGGAGGGATCGGAACAGAGGAGGGAGAGTAGTGTTGGAGCTGAGAGACAAACAAAGGATCAAATTGCAAGAGGGAGGGAATCAACGGGGAGGGAAGAGCCGGCACCACGTCGTCGGTCGTCAGACTATCACCGGAAGTCGCCTCGAACGTAGTCAATTCGGACACATATCCTCGCTATTCTAACGGGGCAATTAGTTGGACCTTAAGTTTTTTTGTTTGAAGCAAGCTCGATCTTAAGTTGATGCTAATGAAATTGAAAACATTGCGGATGCATGTCTTTTTGCGTCAACATATTTTTTTCCAAGATATAAGACACGATGCACAATCTAACATGACCAAATGGGCCGCCGGTCTGCTCATGTGCGCCGGCAGGATAGCCCGTGTGCCCGGATGCAACCGCCTCTGCCTCGACCGCCCTAGCTAGAAATTTCTCGGTCTGCCTCGAGCACCTGATCCCAATCTGAGGCTCCCAACGGTAATATCTCCGCGTTGCGTTGCCGATCGACCCCTCCTGCCCACCCGGTCCGGTCCGGATCCAGCCCCAACCCACCACCACCAGCTCCACTTCCCTCCGGTTTCCGCCGCCCGCCGAGGCCGTCTCCGGCAAGGACCCAGCCGGCGGCACGACCTCTACCCCGGCGGCGCGCCCGCGGCCAGGCGCGCCCTTTCCTTCCTCCCCGCGCTCCGGTCATGGCCGGTCTGCTCCTCCTCCTCTCTTCGTCCGGGGCCCCGGGACGTGCCTATCGCCTCCACCTCCTCGCGTCTGGTTTGGATTCGCTCCTCCTCGATTTGTCGCCCGTTTAGGCTTAGAACCACGCCTGATTTGGTTTTCGCTCGTGCTTGATTCGCCCGTTCGGAATTGCGCCTGGTTTGATCTTGCTCGTCCTCGCCGTCGTCCGTTTGGGGTCGCATCCGGTTCCATTTGGCTCCTCCTCGCCGCCGTCGTCCGTGTAGGGTCGCGTCCGTTTCGATTCTGCTCATCCTCGCCGTCGTCCGTTTAGAGTCGTGTCTCGTTCGATTTTGCTCGTCCTCGCCGTCGTCCGTTTGGGGTCGCGTCTGATTCGATTTTGCTCGTCCTCGTCGCCGTCGTCCGTGTAGGCCGCTTCTGGTTTGATTTCACTCGTCCTCGCCGTCATCCGTGTAGGGTCGCGCCTAGCTCGATTTTGCTCGTCCTCGCGGTTGTCCCAATGCGCTCGCGTGTTCTTGGCCCGTCTCGCCTCAATTATGTCTGTGTGCGCTTCTTCTGTTATCCGAACTAGCAATTCGTCGGTTGCAGGAACAAACAGAATGGATCTGGTTTCGAAATTGGATTACGGCCGGAGACGGGGTTCGTTTATCGTGCTAGTTCAGACCGGTTCTTCCGTCCCGTCACCTACGTTGTTCCTGGTGATTTTCAGAACTCAAACGTATGCTCTCCTGTGATACTCTGTCACTTCTTGGCCCTCTGCCAGTTCTTGTTGGCCCTCTGTCAGTTCTTGTTGGCCCTCTGTCAATTCTTGAGTTCCAGGGTCTGTTAATTCTTGAGTTCTTGTTGTACCGGCTAGGCGTGTGTGTGCTCTCGTCCTAGATTCAGAGATGGGGTGATTCCTTATGCTTGATCTGATGGTGTATACTGTTTATGTTCTGTCCAGTTTGTTTCTTTTATCATGCTTTGCTTGTGTGTCCCGAGAAGAAAAGTTTTACAAGAGTGCAAACCATGTGGCCTGCTGCTTGACTAATTGAACACTTGCTCCTGCTACTGTTGGACAATGTTCCTTCTTTTCTTCCCGATGTTGCTATTTCCTTTGAAGTACTCATACAAGTTCTAGGTGAGCTGCTGCTAGTTAGTTCCCCTTAGACTACATTCTAGATTGCATAGCATAACTCCGGTATTTTGTCATTGCACACCTGGGCATATCTGTCGTGAGCATAACTCCTGAATTTATTTATCCATGAAAGCACGTTCATCACATGTTTTTTTACCAATGCTGCTAACTTCTGTCATGTCCCTTTCCTTTGGACAAGAATTTCAACGAACCTATAACGTGGACATGTGCTTCTTGTTTTCTTGTGATGATGGTGATCCAATAGAGTAGCCCAACTCTTATGCTCTGACATTTGTTAATCCCTAGTTAGTGTGCATGAAAAAATATTGTTTGTCATGTTAAATTGTATGGCATCAACTCGGTATTGTGATTAATGACTTAGTATTTGTTTAGTGTAGACAGTTGACTTCTTTTTTCTTAAGTTTTTAGTGATATGCGTGTTTTGTTATGTCTTATGGGGATATCATATTCTTTCTTTGTATTACTAATGTCCAGTCAATGGAAAATGCTTTTCTTACTTTGCCTAGACTTTGTGACAATTAACTTATAGTGCAATCATTGATCATTGAGCTTCTGACACCCTATTCCGTAAAACTCTGTTGTAATGCTTGCTGGATCATTAAGTAGTTAATATTGATTCTGAGTTTGTTGGATCATTAACTTCTGCGTGCGCTTGAGTTATCTGAGAGGCACTCACAATCCTGTGTTTCGTATTCGTGGCGGAGCAATGAACGATTACGTATCGTATCCCTGTGTTTTGTGTTCGCCCATCTAATTTTGAATTTAGATTACGGAGACGGGGAGAGGCCAAGGCAAGGTCAGATTATTGTGTTCGCTCAGATCAGTTCCTCGGTTCCGTCACTGCGTTGTTCGTCGGCAATTTCCATACCTCAAACGCATGCGCCCTTGTGATACTCTGGTTTGGCGCACTAGTCGTTATGGTTGTTCATTATGGTTGTTCTTATGTTCTTGAATCACCCATCTTATAAGCAGAGATGGGATGATACATTATGGTTGTTCTGATGGTTGCTTATTTAGTGTTCTTTCCAATCGGGTTCTTCTTGTCATGCTTTGCTTATGTTCCCAATGTCTATCTTTCCATATATGGGGATGCGTTTAGGGGTGCAAACTGTGTAGGCCATGGTGCTTTTTAGACTAGCTATGGTGTGTTTTATACTATCTGATGTGGAAAGTGGAATTATTGATATCACTTATGTGTTAGTATACTTGGTATGGTGTGTTTTATTTAAGTAATTAACCACATCTCTTACAAATTTTCCTTGAGTTACATGTTTATATGGCAGGAGTGATTGTCTTGACGAATAATCATTTGTGCTAACTTGGTATTGGTAGTTCCTGATCGTAGGTAACAGACCAGTACTTGTTTAGTGCAGACAACTGACTATTCTTTTTTTCTGAACTTCTTTGTGATATTTCTGTTATGTGGATATCATAGTCTAATGCTTTTATAAGTATTTATTAAGGTACAGACATGTGGATCTGGACATTTCACATTTGTTCTTTATTGTGTTGCTAAGGACACTGAACGGTTTGTCTGGGCCACCGCACAGCCTAGGTAATCAGGTACACTTGATTTTATGTGTAGTTGATGTTCTGCCACATCATGCTTAACTTGTGTTTGCCAAATGGATCTCCTGGAACAATTTGTTCGTAATAAATGAACAAATTGCAGAACTTGTGGCTAAGCTATTTACCCACTTGCTTTTGCACATGATGCTAAGAAGAAGAAAAACATGCGTCCTGTTATTTTAAAATGGTGTATTTACTGTTTTGATGCGCATAACCTGAGAATAGTATAACCTTGCTGGCTATCTGCAGGTTGTAGTGATTAGGGAGAAGCTTGTAGAACTATATGAATTTGAACAACAATGGTCGAGAGCAGCACAAATGCTTAGTGCCATTGACTTGGACTCAGGAATCAGGTAGAAGCAAAGCTTTTGTCTCTCTTTACATGTCATTGGATATTCTAAGTCTAGGAAATCTGACCATCTTCTTAAAAACCAGGATGCTTGATGACAAACAAATTATCCAAGTGCGTCCAGATTGCACGCCTCTATTTGGAGGTTAGTCCTGTTTCTAGCCTTTGTCATCATTGCATTTTCAGCTGGACTAATGTAGTTCTTCATTTTGTAGGTTGATGATGCAGTGAATGTTGAAGCTTTTATCAACAAAGCCTCATTTTTGGTCACAAACAGCAACCAGGAAGTTCTGAACTTGCAATACAAGGTTTGTTGGTTCAGGAATAGTTTAATAATCTATCTGTCTACAACTAAGGACAAAAATTTAGTTCCCTTATATCTCTTGTAGGTATTGCTATGCGAGAATTTTAGATCTAAAGCGTAAACTCTTGGAAGCTGCACTTCGATACTATGGTATCTCTCAAATTGAGCAACGCCAAATTGGGGATGAGTAAGGCTTACTCCATTCAGTTGTAGATTTGTTTCTCTCTTTTGCAATTTACTCATTTTTAATATTCTTTCTTGTATGGTTCTTTATTGCCTTGCCGGAGTAGTGGTGCCTAATTTCTATTTTGCACCCTTCAAATATTTCAATGTTTTTCTTACTGTATGTAATAAATTACCCTACTTGATACTCATGTTTAAGTACTGAAGTGGTTATTAGCAAGTCGTGTTTGGAACTGATATGGCCTCAATATTTTATTCTCAAAGATCTTGGTGGAACATTGTTTCTGTATTTTCTCAGATAGATTGATGAAAATGCTCTTGAGCAAGCTCTTAGTGCTGTTGTAATATGCACAATATTGTAACTGATGAGAGGCAGCCACTGTTGCCAACTTGAAATCAGTTTACTCATTCAAGTTCTAGAATTTCTTTATAGCTTTCTGAGTTTACTTCGGTCTTGCATGTATTAGGCTTCTCTTTGTGCTGCTACCTATGTCCGTTTCTTTTGTGCAAGCGCTCCATTCTGTGTCTGTGACTCTGTGTGACTTGATGGTGAATATGTGTGTGGCTTGACTCTGTGTTTGTGGCTTGATTGTGTGTGTGGCTAGACTCTCTCTGTGTGTGGCTGGACTATGTGTGTAACTATGTGTGGTTTGATGGTGAATATGTGTGGCTTGACTATGTGTGTGACTGTTTGTGGCTTGATGGTGAATATGTTTCTGGCTTGACTCTGTGTGTGTGTGACTGTGTGTGAAAATTGCATTTGTTTGATGGTGTGGCCTGGATGCTTTGCTGAATGTTTGGTTGTATAACTTGTGTTTTATATTTCACGATTGATTGCTTTGCTGTTTGTTGAATGTGAACAGACCTAGCACTATTCTTTTTTCTGAACTTTTTTTGATTATGTCTTATGTGGATATCATATTCTTTTTTGTATTACTGCTGTCCAGTCACTGGAATAATGCTTTTCTAATTATTTAAGGTACAGACATTGGATCTGGACATGTCACATTGGCTCTTTATTGTGTTGCTAAGGACACTGATGGTTGGGTTTGCATACAACGCAGGTATATTTACGTTCTTTACATTTTGCGACGCTGATGTCAAAACGTTTATTTAGCCAAAATTTGCTACTTCTAGGTACTTTTGTTTTTAGATGTGTTGTATCCATAACTACCCATTGGCACCTGATATTTGTGCTCAAAATGCAGTATGGAGCAACAAATTGGTCTCATTGCAAGGTCACTACCTGGACGTATACGCAAGCAATGTCAAGAGAGGTATCTTTTGATTGTTTTATTTTCATGGTTTACTTAAATGCATTTTCCCCTTTGTGCAAGACAAACAGGCGAATGTTTGCTAATTCAGAAACACACTGGTTACATAAAGAGCCGATTGGTTATGAAGCTGATTTCGGATTCATACATAACACCTTAGGTGGCATAATCATCTGAATCCAGACATACAGAGAGATGCTTGGACTACTGAGGAGGAACATGCACTGAATAATGCCCATCGGAATAAATGGGTAGAAATAGCAAAATTTCTTCCTAGAAGGTACTACCTTGGTCCTCTTTGTTACCAGATTCCTAACATGAATCGTGTAGCCCCTGCCACTTCCTCACTCTTTCTTGAACATCATACCATGCATCAGACATCTGAATATTGCAGGAATGGGGTACTTACATTTGTGTAACTTCTATTTGTTATCAATTCTTCTCACCTATAGCTAAAGCAAGACGACAAACCAGGTGAATTATTGGAGTTGCAAGATACAGAGACTCAGTAAGTTCCTATCTGGATAACTTTGATACACACACATGAATAATTACCTAATTTCCAAGTATTTTTTGACTCATATGATGCTTATTACATCACAGGTCATCTTAATCTTCTTTTGTAAATATGACTATTGGTGCTGCTGGTAAGGTAAGATACTTTTCTTGCTTCAAGAATATAGAAACATCATTTGCATTGTGGAAACTCACATTTTAAGTTGCTCATGTCATTTCAGACTATCCATCGGCTTGTAACTCATGAGAGGCAACCACAATTGCCAACATGAAACATATTTTTTTTAGGTATGAATGGCTTACCTGAGCCAGAATTTCTATAAGTGCTCATGTTACATGCCTTGCTTTCTCTAGTAAGTAGAATAAGAACACATTTAACATTTCTTTTACATAGGCCTACAAACTTGTGGGTAGTGATGAAGATAATCACTTAATCAGCCTCTAACCAGCTTCCTGTTTTCAGGAACGAAGATCTGAATCACCCTCACCCCTCAAGAGAAATCGTTTAGTCATTCAGGTTCTGGAATTTCTTTATAGCTTTCTGAGTTTACTTCAGTTTTGCGTGTATTTGCTTTCTGTTTGTGCCCCTATCTATGTCTGTTTCTTGTGTGCAAGTGCTCCATTCTGTATCTGTCTGACTGTTTGTGGCTTGACTCTGTTATGTGTGTGGCTTGACTGTGTGTGTGACTATGTGCGAATATTGCATTTGACTGTGATGTGTGACTGTGTGTTTGACTGTGTGTTTGACTGTGTGAATATTGTGCATTTGACTGTGATGTGTGTGACTATGAATATTGCATTTTGGCAATGACTGTGTGTGTGATTGTGTGTGGCTTGACTCTATGTGTGTGTGTGTGGGGCTTGTATGTTTTGCTGAATGATTGGTTAGTGTGGCCTAACACTGCCTTTGCCGGTCACAAGCCCGGATGCGAAAATGTGGAGGGAGCTGCAGTTACCTCCTTTGTATTGTTTTCCTTAGAAGTGTGTTGCATTTTGACAATGAATGTGTGTGTGATTGTGTGTGGCCTGACTCTCTGAGTGTGTGTGCCTTGTATGCTTTGCTGAATGATTGGTTGGTGTGGCCTAACACTGCCTTTGCCGGTCCCAAGCCCGGATGCGAAAATGTGGAGGGAGCCGCAGTTACTTCCTTTGTATTGTTTGCCTTAGAAGTGTGGATAGAAATTACTCTGTCCTAATTGAATAGTAAATCTTCACATAATGTCGAAGCATGTGATTCAACATCTGAAATGCATCCTTCCTTGCTATGAAAAATCTAGCAAGTGTAATTGTCGTTAGAATTTGTCCCGTCTCCTAAATTAATCTTGATGGTTTCTTAAATCTTGTCAGCACTGATGTTCTTTTCTGCTAATATATACATTTTTAGTAAAAATCAGTCATCTGTTTTTTATTTGGCTTTAGGTAGAATTTTGTGTCAGTCTGATCATGCATGAATCTCAGCGTCGCAGGTGTCCCTCATTTGTCTATCACTCGCGAGTGCGTGTCGGGTTTATTTGTCGTTGGACTTCTTATTCAGGTTGTGGGCCGCCCACTCCATGTTTGGACTCCGACTCGTGTGGGGGTGTCCTTTTCAGTTGTGTGTCATTTCTAGAGGGGATGAGCTGTTGAGTGTGTGTGAGAGAGAGAAGGGGAGGGGGGAGCTGACTTCAGCGCACGACCAATAAGGCACATTTTTTAGGAAGAGCGGGGACCTCATTCCCGTCCAAAAACCGATTCTCCTCGGTGTTCAAGTGCAGTTGTGCGGGGTAATGAGGGAGGCGAGGGGCGGGGGGGTTGAATATAATCTGCTTGTCTTCGTGTGTTTGCTTTTTTGGGCAGTTTAAGTTCTGTTCCTAACTTCCCGTGCGTGCTATTTGTCCACACCCCCACTAAAGAATATCATATGAATTATTTGTTTTGAATTTCACATGATATAACTTTGGTCAATGATGTAAAAATGAGTTATTTCTCATAGGTTCAGCTGAGGGGGCTGTGCCAGCATGTGTTTTTATTGGGTCAAAAGTGCGGTGTTTATTCTGGCACTTCTGCTAGTTTACCTTGTATGCATATTTTTGGGACTCGGTTTGTTGAATATAGTAGCAAAAGGTCCCATGCGTTGCATTCGGAAAAGAAAAATCTCCAATGGCCATGATCACATTTTGCTGCATCACTGAGATACACTATCACTCTCAATTTCATGAAATCATGAACATATTTTAAACTCTTGAACATATTTCAAATTGTGAACACTTTACAAATTTTCGAACATGTTCTTAAATCAAGAACATTTTTTTGAATTCATGAACATTTATTATATTTGCAAATATTTTTATAAAATTGTCAACATTTTAAACAATTATCTTGAATCGGCGAACATTTCTAGAATTGGCGAACATTTTTTTGGAAATTGGTGGAACAATTTTTGAAATTCACGAACATGTTTTTGATTTAACTTATAATTTTTTTGAATCATCCAATATTTTATGAATGAATAAACTATTTTCTAACTCATGAACAGTTTTTAAAATTTTAGGATATTTTTTCATTCATGAACATTTTTTGAATTGGTGAAATTTTATTCAATTTCATTAACATTTTTAATACACTAACTTTTAAAAAAATCATGAATATTTTTTTATTTCCCAAGCATATGTTTTTAAAATTTGGAACATTTTTTGAATGAGCAAACATTTTTTTACAAAATTGTGAACATTTTTTGAATCCACAAACATTTTGTGATTTAGTAAAAATTTATTTCAAAATTGTTTTTAAAAAATCCAGAATTTTGTTGAAGTCCCAAATTATTTAAAGTAAAACAAACGAAAACAGGGAAGAAAAAGAAAAAGAAAATAAAATAAAAGGACCGCCGGGATATGAGCCGGCCCAAACGGGCATGCCGCGTCTTCTCCCAGCACGCAAAGCGCAGTATAGAAGGTCCCTACTGCATGGGCCGGCCCAGGCGGGCATTTCCTTGTCTAAAACGTTCTTTATCACTTGGCATTGGTGGGTAATATTTTGCAACTTTGGCATTGGTTTAGGGGTAGTTTGGATGGTGACCTGGGCTTCGTGCCTAGGAAAACTAGCGCCTGGCTTGTGCCTGAGTTGGTGCTGATTTTTTCCTGGCAAATATGGCCTGGGCAGGAAGTGTTTGGTTGGTGGTCTGGATATAATAGCACATTGGTTGATAGTAAGACTGAATAAACTATTAATAAAAGATCTAGACAAAGCTATTTGCATTGGGTAGTGTGTGCAGACATCGGTAGTAGGTTGCCATTTATCTGGCAAAAAGACAAGTGTTGGCATTAAGCAAGTAATGTAGCTGCATGGAACACTAAGACCAGTATTTATAGTTTATATATTATTTCAGTTGCTTGTTGTAATCTAAAGGAAGAATTTGTGAACATAGTGGCAGTGAGTTAGGGCAGGAGCCAGTTGTAATGATGGGTTGGTTGCGCCTACTCTGCTAAGAGCAGAGAAGAGCAGAAAAGAGAAGGGTGTTGATATTTAGACAAGTAGAGATGCAAGAGGAGGAATAGCCAAACACATCCTTACAATTGTTAGAAATAACTTGTACTAGCAAGATGTTCTTACAGTGTTGTGATTCTCGTACAAGGAGAAATTTTTTGTTCTTTGTATTTGGTCACTGATGCCACCAAGAGTTGTTAACTTGTTCGGAAAGAACAAGCACCTAGTGTACATTTTGAACCACATTAGGTCAATTTCAGAAAAGAAATACCATTCTTACCCATCTGTGTTTCCAATAAATTCAGTGTGAGCTTGGTGTGTCCAACCAAGAACATGTGCAAACGCAGCCGTAGCGGCTGAGAATGAACAATCTTCAACAGTCGACAAGAATATAAATGTCAAGAAACTATATTAAGAAGCAGCCAAGCCATCTAAAGTAGACATCAATTAAATCGAGTACCAATGGATAAAATGTTGTTAGAGTATTGGATAAAATGGATAAAATTATACTCCCTCTGTCCAAAAATTCATGCCACAATGGCATTTTTGCTACCCCCTTGCCCAAGACGGAGCACCCCTGCTCAGCTCTCCTCCTCGTCGCCACCCCCGTCCACCTCTCATACTTGTCGCCGCTTCCCCGTCTGGTGCCAATTAAAAGCTCGTCACCCCCTACTTGTAGATTCAGTCATACAGAAGATTTCTCTGCATGACTTCTCTATAGATGAAACAAAAGTTCTGTTAAAGAGAAGATTAAAGTGATCGAGCAGTAGATGGTTTAGTTATTTAGGAACATTGCAAGTTTTAGGAATAGATGGTTTAGCTTCTTTTCAAGATGAACTTCTGCTTCAAGACATTGCAAGTTTCAATGAAAGCTAAACTTGCAATGTTCCTCCTTCAGAAGATTTACTATATAGTTGTTGTGAAAAACTTACCAGATGAAAGAGAAGTTCAGTCAAATAGTAGATCACTCGCAAAGGAAGATTTTGTCATGCTATTCACTGAATCAAGTTTCATGCAGAAGATTTCTCTGTTCATGCAAACAAATTTCAGACAGTTGAAACTCAAGGAGTATATTGATTCTTTCCTCTGTTCATGATGTTCACAGAGTGCTAGAACTGAATCTACAATGTTAGACTCTGACATCGTTGCTGCAATAAGTTCTTGGAGTGGATCAGATAAGGATGAAATTGAAGCTTTTTCAAATGGTATGATCTTCAAATATTGTGCAACTTCTTCCATCAATGTGGACGATTTGGTCATGCAAATAAGGTCTCTTTGTATGCTCCCATCACAGCTAGTCTTATACTCACTCTTCCTCTTCATCACTAACAATTAACATGCATTTGCAATTGCTTGAAGAGGGTGCTGCAAACTTGGTCATCTATAGTTCCTGAAATTATGGCAAAATTTATGGACATTGACCATTTATGTACTCCATTGTTCATGTTACTACTCCATTGTTAACTTGATCAGCATATCGCTTGGCTAACCTTCATGTTACTGTACTCCATTGTCCATGTTAGTATCATTCAGAGCAACAAAAATGTGTTAATTGTTATTGCTAGTTATTTAGAGCAACAAACATTGCTAGTTCATACACAAATCTTATAAAATTTGTGTATTCAGAGCAACAAATGTGACTAAACATTGCTAGTTACTGAAATTCCCCCTGTTAATTCCTTAGGGGCTAGAGATAATCTCTATAGACATTTCTAGGTGATCTGCAGTCGGTTAGAGACTAGAGAGAGTTTGTGGAGCAAAGGTCTAAAACATTAAACTCGGGGTTGTTGCTGTAACAATCGAATGTTGCTACCTCTTGAGCTTGCATTAGTTTTTCCCTTGAAGAGGAAAGGGTGATGCAACAAAGTAGAGTAAGTATTTCCCTCAGCTTTTGAGAACCAAGGTACCAATCCAGTAGGAGACAACACAGCAAGGCACCGAATACCTGCACAAACAAACACCAACTTGCACCCAACGCGACAAAGGGGTTGTCAATCCCTTCACGGTTATTTGCAAAGTGAGATCTGATATAGATGGATAAATGGTAAAGTAATATTTTTGGTATTTTTGGTTTATGGAACGGAAAGTAAAAGATTGCAAAGAAAGTAAATAGGAAACTAAAATTGTAGATCGGAAACTTATATGATGAAAATAGACCCGGGGCCATAGGTTTCACTAGAGGCTTCTCTTAAGATAGAAAATATTACGATGGGTGAACAAATTACTGCCAAGCAATTGATAGAAAAGCGTAAAGTTATGATGATATTTAAGGCAATGATCATGAATATAGGCATCACGTTCTTGTCAAGTAGACCGAAACGATTCTGCATCTACTACTATTACTCCACAATCGACCGACTCTTACCTGCATCTATAGTATTAAGTTCATAAAGAACAGAGTAACGCATTAAGTAAGATGACATGATGTAGCGGAATTAACTCAATAAATATGATGAAAACCCCATCTTGTTATCCTCGATGGAAACAATACAATATGTGCCTTGCTGCCCCTACTGTTACTGGGAAAGGACACCGTAAGATTGAACCCAAAGGTAAGCACTTCTCCCATTGCAAGAAAAACCAATCTAGTTGGCCAAACCAAACCGATAGTTCGAAGAGACTTGCAAAGATATCAAATCATGCATATAAGAATTCAGAGGAGATTCAAATAATATTAATAGATAAGCTGATCATAAATCCACAATTCATCGGATCTTGGCAAACACACCGCAAAAGAGTATTACATCGAATAGATCTCCAAGAACATCGAGGAGAACATGGTATTGAGAATCAAAGAGAGAGAAGAAGCAACTAGATATGGACCCGTAGGTCTGTGGTAAACTACTCACGCTTCATCAGAGAGGCAATGGTGTTGATGTAGAAGCCCTACGTGATCGAATCCCCCTCCAGCAGGATGCCGAAAAAGGCCCCTAGATGGGATCTCACGTGTACAGAAGGTTGCGGTGGTGGAAAAGTGGTTTCGTGGCTCCCCTGAAAGGTTTTGGGATATTTGAGAATATATAGGTGGAAGAAATAGGTCGATGGAGTCATGAGGGGCCCACAAGGGTGGGGGCGCGCCCTACCCCCTGGGCGCGCCCTCCGTCCTTGTGGGTGCCTCGTGGCTTCCCTAACGTGTACTCCAAGTCCTCTGGATGTCTTCTGGTCCAAGAAAAATCATCGTGAAAGTTTCATTCCGTTTGGACTCCGTTTGATACTCCTTTTCTGCGGAACTCTAAAACAAGGATAAAACATGAACTAGCACTGGCACTGGGCTCTAGATTAATAGGTTAGTCCTAAAAATAATGTAAAATAGTATATTAATGCATATAAAATATCCAAAACAGATAATATAATAGCATGGAACAATCAAAAATTATATATACGTTGGAGAGGTATCAAGCATCCCCAAGCTTAATTCCTGCTCGTCCTCGAGTAGGTAAATGATAAAAATAGAATTTTTGATGTGGAATGCTACATAACGTATTTATCCATGTAATTCTCTTTATTGTGGCATGAATGTTCTGATCCGTATGATTCAAAATAAAAGTTTAATATTGACAAAAAAACAATAATACTTCAAGCATACTAACAAAATAATTAAGTCTTCTCAAAATAACATGGCCAAAGAAAGCTTATCCCTACAAAATCATATAGTCTGACTATGTTTCATCTTCATCACACAAAATATTCAAATCATGCACAACCTTGATGACAAGCCAAGCAACTATTTCATACTTTTAATGTTCTCAAACTTTTTCAATTTTCACGTAATAGATGAGCATGAGCCATGGACATAGCACTATAGGTGGAATAGAAGGTGGTTGTGGAGAAGACAAAAGGAGATAGTCTCACATCAACTAGGCGTATCAACGGGCTATGGAGATGCCCATCAATAGATATCAATGTGAGTTAGTAGGGATTGCCATGCAATAGAAACACTAGAGCTATAAGTTTATGAAAGCCCAAAAAAGAAAACTAAGTGGGTGTGCATCCAACAACAACAACAACAACAAAGCCTTTAGTCCCAAACAAGTTGGGGTTGGCTAGAGGTGAAACCCATAAGATCTCGCAACCAATTCATGGCTCTAGCACATGGATAGCAAGCTTCCATGCACCCCTGTCCATAGCTAGCTCTTTGGTGATACACCAATCCTTCAGGTCTCTCTTACACTACAAAAAAAGACACATCCGTGACATTTTGGGATGAACGAAAAAAATTTATGTCATACATTTGACACTTCTATGACGATAATTGTGACAAAACCCGGTATCATCATAGATGTGGTGGGCTCCTACTTCTATGATAAAAAATCATGACAGAAAATGGGCTTTTCATCCTGGGCGGGCCAGAGACGCAGCTGCATGACATTCTTTGGGCCGTCCATGACGGAAAAAATCATGGTAGAAGCGAGGGGGAGGAAAATCTCGGGGAGTTCCCGGTTATGGTGGGAGGTCGGGGGCCGAGCGATGCGCGTTTCTCTCGTGCACGTACACGCGTGTGCGCGAGGCGTTGGCTCTAACTGAACCTGAGCGAGGCGTTGGGTTCTAACTGAACCCGTGAGATTGCACTGCAGGCTACGCGTTACTGAACTCGAGCGATCGATCGATGGCTGTTAACTGAACCCGATCGAGCGATTCCTTCGCTACTGCTGCTAACTGAAGCCGATCGATTGGATGAACAGTGAGCGTTGTGGGGGGGGGGGTGGATGAACAGTGAGCGGTGGCGTTGCCTTTGGATGAACAGGACCCCGTGGTGTGGTGGAGGGCTGGATGAATAGTAGACGGTGGAGGGGTGCCCGTGGAGGGGTGGTTGAACAGTAGCCGATGGAGTAGCGCGCGGTGGAGGCTGGATGAACAGGATCCCGTGGAGGTTGGAGGAGGTCGACGGTAGCCCGTGGAGGCTGGAGGAGGTCGACGGTGGAGATGAACAGTATCCTGTGGAGTCCCGTTTTGTGGTACGCCACAACCCTCCCGATGAACAGGACCCCCGTTTCGACCGTAGGAGGTCCGTTTCGTTCGTTTTGCGGTACGCCACACCCCCTCCCAATCAACAGGACCCCCGTTTCGACCGTAGGAGGCCCGTTTCCTCCGTTTTGCGGTACGCCACACCCCTCCCGATCAACAGGACCCCCGTTTCGACCGTAGGAGGTCCGTTTCCTCCGTTCTGCGGTACGCCAGGCCTCGTTTCCATCGTCTGTACCGTCTAAGCCCTCCCGATGAACATGACCATGCATTCCATTCCGACCCAGCCGGTTGGCTCCCACGCGTTCCGTCGCCTCCCGATGAACACGACGCATTCCGTTGCCTCCCGATGAACACGACGCATTCCGTTGCCTCCCCATGAACACGACGCATTTCGTTGCCTCCCCATGAACACGACGACGACGTTGTTTCTCCGTTCTGACCCAGCCATGTACACGAGCCCTCGCCGTACGTATGCGCGAGTAGGCGTTCGAGACCCCGCCCGTATGTACACATACGTGGCCATATTTTCTTTCTTGCACCCTGGCCGCTATACGTACGTGTACATGCTACATGCGCGCCTCTACTACGACACGTGCACGCCTCTACATCCACCAGTATATATGTATGTACATGTTCGGAACCAGAATGACAACGCTACGTACGCTTCCACCAGGTGGGTCCCGACTGTCAGGCACTTCCTTGCGTGCGAAGATGTAGCTGGTGGGTCCCAGCAGTCAGGGGGCGAATCGCTTTTTTTCTCGGACGCACTTCCTTGCGTGCGAAGATGTAGCTGGTGGGTCCCAGCAGTCAGGGCGGCGAATCGTTTTTTTTGCCCGGACGCACTTCCTTGCGTGCGAAGATGTAGCTGATGGGTCCCGGCCGTCAGGGGGAAACTTTTTTTCACGAAATACAGTGGCCCATCCGGTGGGTCCCAGCTGTCAGGTGGAGGAATCATTATTTTCCGCGTAATAAGGAGGCACTTCCTTGCTGCTGCCGTGGACCCAGCTATCAGCCTCTCCACGTACAGTCCACGTCCGATGGAAGTCGTTCCTTGACCACATTGACCATGCGGCGCCGAGAGCACCAGGGCGGTGGAGGACGGCGAGGCCTAGGAAGGGGACGACGCGAAGCCAGGGAAGACGCGGCAGTGGAAGCCCGCGCGGAGAGGAGTACGAGGGTTCACTGGTTCGGCTGTGGTGTGAGGCTGCCGTCGCCGCAGGGCCTGGCCAGCGGTGGGAATAGTAGGGGACGGTGAGGCCTCCGCGGCAGCACATCCGGCCACGGGAGGCAGGAGCATGCGGCACGACCGGCGCTGCTTTGGGCGGCTGGTGCAAGAAGACCAGAGGTTGAAGAAGCACTACGGCCGTTGGATGGACATCATACGGTCACTGGAGCTAGAATCGTTTATATTGACTAAGTTGACAAAGCCCTCCGTCCCCGTCAACTTAGTAGGCCCACAAGTCAGCCTCCCACCAAGGTGGGTCCCAGCTAGCAGGGGGTATTCATTTTTTGTGCGTAATAAGGAGGCACTTCCGGTGGGTCCGAGCTGACAGCAGGGGGAATGTTTTTTTCGCGAAATACGGTGGCCCGTCGGGTGGGTCCCAGCAGTCAGGGGCAAACATTTTTTTCGTGAAATACTGGTGGGCGTCCGGTGGGTCCCTGCTGTTAGGTGGAGGAATAATTATTTTCTGTGTAATAAGGAGGCACTTCCTTGCGGCTGCCGTGGACCCAGCTGTCAGCCTCTCCACGTACAGTATTCTTCCGATGGAATTCGGTCGTTGACCACATTGACCACGCCGAGCCGAGAACACCATGGCGGTGGACGACGGTGAGGCCTAGGAAGGGGACGACGTGGAGCCGGGGAAGACGCGGCAATGGATGCCCATGCGGAGAGGAGTATGAGGGTTCACTGGTTTGGCTGTGCTGCCGTCGCCGCAGAATAACAGGGGGTGTGGATGAGTGGAGTGGAGGGATGGTCTGGCCAGCGGTGGGAGTAGTATGGGGGCGGTGAGGCCTCCGCGACAGCACAGCCGGCCACGGGAGGCAGGAGTAGGCGGCATGACCGGCGCTGCTTTGGGCGGCTGGAGCAAGAAGACCAGAGGTTGAAGAAGCACTACGGCCGTTGGATGGACATCGTACGGTTAGTAGAGCTAGAATCGTGCATATTGACTAAGTTGACAAAGCCCTTCGTCCCCGTCAACTTAGTAGGCCCACTATACTGGGTCCCAGCTAGCAGGGGGGTATTCATTTTTTTGTGTAATAAGGAGGCACTTTCTTGCGTGCGAAGATATAGCTGGTGGGTCCGAGCTGTCAGCGGCAGTAACGTTTTTTTCGCGAAATACAGAGGCCCTTTCGGTGGGTCCCAAATGTCAGGTGGAGGAATCATTATTTTGCGTGTAATAAGGAGCCATTTCCTTGCGTGCGGTCGTGGACCCAACTATCAGTCTCTCCACGTACAGTCCACTTCAGATGCATGTCGGTCATTAACCACGCTGACCACGCCACACCGAGAGCACCAGGGCAGTGGACGACGGTGAGGCCTAGGAAGGGAACGACACGGAGGCAGGGAAGACTAGGTAGTTGTTTTTGTTTCCCACGCGGAGGGGAGTACAATTGTACGAGGGTTTACTGGTTCGTTTGCCATCACCGGAGAATAACAGTAGGTGTGGGTGAGTAGAGGGATGGCTAGGCCAGCGATGGGAGTATGGTGGGGCGGTGAGGCCTGCACGGCAGCACAGCCGGCCGCGGGGAGGAGGGAGCAGGCCATCTATGAAAAGCCTCAAATATGTGGAAAACAGCATACAGCCCATCTGCCATTATTTCAAATAATTTATAGCCCATTTGCTAATTCTTACGGGTTTTTTTTGAAGCCCATATTCTTTTTGTTAGCATTACAACCCATATTGTGGCCACGGTTAAAAAATTATGCGAAAATTTGCATATGTCGGTGCGGTTTAAACTATTTTTAATCCCGAAATTTCGAGTCACATTCAGACTGATTTTAAAAATAAATGTATATCAATATAAAATCCAATAAATCGTCCACGCATAAAAATCAATGCAATTTAAAATCTCGAAATGAAAAAAAGATATTTGAAACTAATTGCCGGTTTGATGTGTTTTAAAAATGTACAACCCATTTCTCATTACTGATAGGCCATTTTCTTGGCCAGCCGAATGAAGCTCTCCTCGTCTTGAAAGGTTTGCAGCCCAACAGGCCTGATAAAGCGACTTACTTGACAAATCACAAAAAAACTGGGACAGCCATTTTTAGAAAGAAAAAAAACTACTGGGCTGGTCTGTGGTAAACATAAAAGAAAAGGCTGTCTAGACAGGCCAGAGTGTCCCGCACAGCACAGTTGACACCCTGCTTCCGTCTCAAAAACAAATTAGATAAATGCCACTCCAATTATGGCGATTCATAAAAATGCCACTGCAATTTACAAACTTTGAAAAATGCCACTGCAATTTTTGCAAACTTTGGATAACGCCACTGCAGTTTGCAAACTTTGAAAAACGCCACTCCAGACTTCATAAAATGCCACTAGAAATGACATTTTTCAAAGTTTGGAAATTGCAGTGGCATTTCTCGGATACACCAGATTTGGAGTGGCATTTATCAAATTAACCCAAAAGAAAAATAACTGGGCGAGCTGCTGGGTCCCTGGTGTCAGCCGCTTGTTGTGCAATTCTGTCGTTTATTGACTACGTTGACAATGGCATGGGACCCAGATTTCAGAAATCCACTAGGAGGAGCCATTTTTTTATTGGCTTGAAATAAGGAGGCACTTGCTTGCATACTGCCATGACCTTGGCGGGTCCCTGTTGTCATCCTCTCCATGTACAATCATCTCCTGATTGTGTACACGTCAACTTGCTAGGCCCACAAGTCAGCCTCTAAACCCGTGGAGGACAAATACAACCCATTTAAAAAATAACAGCCCATTCCATACGTTCAAACGGAAAGTTCAACTTCAGAGCAAAGTAACAGGTCTGATCCACATATAGAGTACTGAACTTCCACGTTGACAACCATCATAGACAAGTTAACTATCTACTCCCACTAATACTCTAGTAGTGTACAAGTACTAACTTACTCTTAGCTAACTAGACGATGCCGGCCGCCATCTGTGGTACACGCTAAACGCCGGCACCGGCGTCGTGCGCCTCGCCTCGGACTTGCAAGAGGTGCGATAGGGCGCGTTGCTCGTGCGCGTTGGCCCTTTCCATGCCGGCGTGGTCCACCGAAGCTTCGGCTTCCAAGCGGGAAACCCACTTGACGAGCTGGTAGTAAAAATCGGCGTCGCGAATGCGTAAGTGCCCGACAGCCTCCAGGGCTATTTGCTAGGCGCCGACCTCCACGTAGTCGGCCCAGTTGCGGGCGCTCTGCTCGCGACTCAGAGCGTCAGTGCGCTGCTGCTCCATGTCCCGCTGGCGGCGCAAATCGGCGATTACGCTGCTCCTCCGCCAGGCGGTCGCGCTCCAACAACTCCTGCTCCTCCGCCATGCGGTCGCACTCCAACAACTCCTCGATCTCCGCATTGCCATCTAAAGACAGATAGAATGCCTCCTCCCTCCATCTGCCTTCCGGTGAAAACCCGAACACTAGTTCTGGCGGTGACCGCCTCCGGCGTCGCCTACTACGGACAGGTGGGGGCATGGCGGACGTGGCGAGCGACGTCGGGCCGGTGGGGGCTTATGAGGATATGGCGAGTTGGGTCACGGTGGCACCGGAGAAGGCCGGGAAACAGTACTTTTACGCGGAAGGTAGCGCGACGATCATCGAAATTCAATGCATAATGGCTTAGCGCGCCAGCTTGCCGTGGAAAACTAGAGAAACTGAAATTATGAGTGTGCCATCATGTCCCATCTGGGTCGCACGCCGGCATGGCGGTCAAACGAGTGCACTCGAATCATCTCCCTCCTTGTCAATAATGATTCCACGGATTTAAAAAGCCTGCAACAATTAAAGCGTATCTTTTTTCGCATCAGTTAGCTGCCTTAATTACGGCCGGCTGCATGCAGGCACTCAGAATCGCTCGCAGGCAGTACGCGAAGCAGCATGCAACGAGTCGCAGCCGAGGGCACACATGCAGCCAATTAAATTGCCGGAATTAATTAGGCTTAAACTTCTGCATGCCATTAATTATTGCCATGCCTTGGTCTTGCTGCTTTGCTCACGGGACTAATAAACCCGGACGGAGGGAGTACCTTGGTTGGTGAGAGGTTTGAATTAAGCCCTGCAAACCGGAAAGGAGGTACTAGTACGTGCGTGATCCGCTATTTATTCGTGTAGGATCGAGTAGGTTGTAGGATCGAAAGTATGTCTAGAGGGGGGTGATTAGACTACTTAACCAAATAAAAATCTAGCCTTTTCCCAATTTTAGTTCTTGGCAGATTTTAGCTATCTTAGCACAAGTCAAGCAATCTCCACACAATTCAAGCAAGCATGCAAAAGAGTATATGAGCAGCGGAAAGTAAAGCATGCAACTTGCAAGAATGTAAAGGGAAGGGTTTGGAGGATTCAAACGCAATTGGAGACACAAATGTTTTTGTCGTGGTTCCTATAGGTGGTGCTATCATACATCCACGTTGATGGAGACTTCAACCCACGGAGGGTAACGGTTGCGCGAGTCCACGGAGGGCTCCACCCACGAAGGGTCCACGAAGAAGCAACCTTGTGTATTCCATCATGGCCGTCGCCCACGAAGGACTTGCCTCACTAGCGGTAGATCTTCACGAAGTAGGCGATCTCCCTGCCCTTACAAACTCCTTGGTTCAACTCCACAATCTTGTCGGAGGCTCCCAAGTGACACCTAGCCAATCTAGGAGACACCACTCTCCAAGAAGTAACAAATGGTGTGTTGATGATGAACTCCTTGCTCTTGTGCTTCAAATGATAGTCTCCCCAACACTCAACTCTCTCTCACAGGATTTGAATTTGGTGGAAAGAAGATTTGAGTGGAAAGCAACTTGGGGAAGGCTAGAGATCAAGATTCATATGGTTGGAATGGAATATCTTGACCTCAACACAAGTGTAGGTGGTTCTCTCTCAGAAAATGTGTATTGGAAGTGTAGGTATGTTCTGATGGCTCTCTCCACGAATGAAGAGTGGGTGGAGGGGTATATATAGCCTCCACACAGAATCTAACCGTTACACACAATTTGCCAAACTCGGTGGGACCGAATGGTTAAACTCGGTCGGACTGATTCAGCAAATCTAGTGACCGTTAGGATTTTCGGTGGGACTGAGATGCAACTCAGTAGGACCGATATGGTTAGGGTTAGGGCATAACGTAATCTCGCTGTGACCGATTACACAAACTCGATGGGACCGATTTTGGTAATAAGCTAACCAGATATTTGGTCAAGTAAATTCGGTGGGACCGATTCGCTCATCTCGGTGAGACCGAAATGTTATAAAAGGGAAACAGAGAGTTTACATTGCAATCTCGGTGGGACCGATCGCTCATCTTGGTAAGACCGAAACGTTACGAAGGGAAACAGAGAGATTACAATCCCATCTCGGTGAGACCGAGATCCCTATTGGTGAAACCGATTTGCCTAGGGTTTGTGGCAGTGGCTATGACATTTGAAACTTGGTGGCGCCAGATAGATAGAATCGGTGGGGCCGAGTTTGTCTTTTGGTTTAGGTCATATGTGGATGTGGGAAGGTAGTTGAGGGTTTTGGAGCATATCACTAAGCACTTTGAGCAAGCAAGCCATTAAGCAACACCTCATCCCTCCTTGATAGTATTGGCTTTTCCTATAGACTCAATGTGATCTTGGATCACTAAAATATAAAATGTAGAGTCTTGATCTTGAAGATTGAGCCAAACTTTTTATCCTTAGAATTTTGAGGGATCCACTTTCCTCATCCATGCCATGCCATTCATTGAGCTTTTCCTGAAATATTAATCTTGGAATAATGTTAGCTCAATGAGCTATATGTTGTTAGGAATTACCAAAACCACTCGGGGATAGTTGCACTTTCAATCTCCCCCTTTTTGGTAATTGATGACAACATATAGATCAAAGCTTCGAAAAATGATAATAAGAGTGAAAGATATTGTCGCTTTGAGAAGTATGTGAAAAGCAAGAGCTCCCCCTAAATTTGTGCATATCTTAAGATTTGCTTTGGACTGCAAATGCACAATGAGTTAGGATCTTGGGTTACTCTTCCATGTCACATACATCTTGGTGGAGCGCTCAAAATGATAAGAATTAAATACATGCACTCATCACCAAGCAAAGTGAATGATCATATAAGGATAAGTAAGATAATATCATCCAACAAGCATAAGTGTAGCTTATGATCAACCACATGATCATCAATGTCTCACAGATAATAGCGTAGTATCTCAAGCAATCAAAAGACAAACAAAGTTCAACCACCAAAGCAAGAGAGAATAAAAAGCAACGCTCTCTCTTGAAGCCTATGATCTATACATTTTTCTCCCCCTTTGGCAACAAGTTACCAAAAAGTTCATAGAAAATGCATAGCACTAGGACGTCTCTCGGGCTTGGTCTTCAGGTAGAACTCCAAGGACGAAGGCTTCAGTCGAAGTAGACGGAGCTGATGGGGTAGGTGCTGGAGCTGGTGGCACTGAAGCTCTAGTGTCTGGAACAGGCACTGCAGCAGATCTCTGAGCTCGAGGCACTCTGGCAAATGCATCAGTGGTTGTCTTGCCCTTCCTCTCCTGCATGTCATCATGTAGCTGCTCCACAACAGACTGAATCTCAGTTACTTTGACATCAAATCATAGAATTTTTGTTCCACGATTCTTTCCAGGCTCTCCTGGTTTTGAGTTAGGGTGGCCAACCCCTTCTCAATCCTCAGAGATGATGCTATCAAGTAACCAAGCTGGTCCTGCTTGCTTTTCAAAAAGTACTCAGATGCCTCCTCTTGAGTTGGCATCTTGGCAGCCTTCTCCATCTTTGCCTTCTACTCCTTTGCTTGTGCTTGCACTAAGGAGGGTTCATCTTCATTCATCACAACTTGGTTGCCCTCGAAGTCAGGATAGATAGGCAAGTGTTCCTTATCCAACAAGTATGTGCATGTGTCCATCTTTGAGTTTATCAACTCCTGGATCTGTGGGGCATATCCACAACTTCTTTTCTGGTCAGCTGCAGTCCTCTTGATAGTCTCAACTATAAGGCTGATGACCTTGAACTTCTGTGGCACATCAAATATATGTAGCAAGTTAATTGCATGCCCTTTGATCATGTTGTGGTCACCTGACTTGGGCAAAAGAGTGTGCCTTAGGATCCAGTTGATCGTTGGCAGTCCTGACAGAAGAAAATGGACTGACCCAAACTTGAAAGTCTCAAGAGCATCTTCAGGAATCTCCTTGTACATCTGTGACATAGAATTGTGATCCATCTTTTTCTTGGCATAAACATCCAAGTCATCTTAACTTTGCTTTGGGGCATTGATCAGATTGGCCCATTCCTCAATAGTTGATTGGTATCTCGTACCTTCAGACATCCAAACTATTCTGCCATCTGGATAGAAGTGTGTTGTGGAGTAGAATTGCATTATGAGCTCCTCATTCCACTTTGTGAGCTTCTGCCCAACAAAGTCTGCAACTCCACAAGCACTGAAGCTGTCAAACACACCAGGATAGTGTTCCTCATTTTCCTTGATATACTTCCAGTCGACCCACCTCATTTCACACACTATAGGCTTCTTGTCCAGCAGCACTGTCTCATAGAAATCCTGCTGTTCCTTTATGTGGAACCTGTAATCAACAGCAGTCCTTCTCCTGGTAGCATATGGATTTGTCTCTCTCCATTTCCTCAGTCCTGAGTCTCTCCTGATCTTCATGTTCTCAGCCACAGGATGAGCATCATTGTGGTCTGGAATTTTTGGCTTCAATTTTCTCAGAACATGCTCTTCATCTTCTTCTTCAGCAACAGTCTCAGGCACTGGGGCCTTGTTCTTCTCAGCAGCTGGTATGTTTCTGGTATTTCTCTTTGGTGCAGTCTTGGGCTTGGAGGCAGCTTTGGGTGCTTCTTTGGGCTTTGATGATGCAGCCCCTGTCCTGATAGCATCACCCATAAGCTTCTGTGCCTTGGGTGCTGGTGCAGCAACCTCTTCTTCCTCTTCTTCTTTCATCATGGAAGCCTTTCCAATCACTCTGGCCATGGTCTTCTTGACCCTTTCCTTCCTTTTCTTTCCTTATGCAGCAGGCTCTTTGGGTTGAGATTCCAAAGATGCTTGAGAGGATGCTCTGGCCTTAGACATTGGTTGTCTTCCTGCTGGCTTTTTGATCTTCATCCCTGACTTAACTGCAGCTGAGCTGTACTCCTTCTTAACCACTTTCTTCTTTGATGTGGCCTCATCCTCAGTGGCCACATAGTCTTCATCCTCAGACTCTGAAGTTTTCTTCTTGCTTGCTCTAGTGGCAGCCTTTGGCAAATTGCTTGGGGTGCTCCTGCTACCATCATCTGAACTGCTAGAGGGACTAGTGCCCTCACTCAGGTGAACCTGCTCCTCTGACCTATTCTGGCTGTCACTCTAGTCAGACATGTTGCAAACACTAACTGCAGACCCTGTGAATAGATTTTAGATGAGATAGAGTGGATGAGCATCACAAAATACAGAGATTTTTGCAAAAGAATGAGTCAAAAACTTAGTTTTAGTTTTCCACAGAAAGCATTTCGGATCAACCGATTTGCAAACTTGGTGATACCGAAGCAGCTGTTGGAACCTAAACTAGTGAACTCGGTCAGACCGAGTCACAGTTCGGTGGCACTGAGACTGCTAGGGTTTCACAAAGTCCTGAACTCGGTCACACCGATTTGCAATTCTCGGTCAGACCAAGAACCACATGTGCAATGGCCTTGGCCGAATCGGTGGAACCGAGTTCTGCAACCCGGTGGGTCCGAGATGGTTTCGGCGGAAACCTAACCCTAAATTTTCGTTTCAACTCTAATCTACAGAGTGTTTTGACTGGATAGAAGCGTTTCAATCATGGTAAGAATCATAATGAACACAATGTGCTAGGAATCGGACGGGGATAGCACTGTGATCGAGTCCATACCCTAGTTCGGCGATGAACTCGCTATGGCGGCAACGGCGGGGAAGAATTCTGTTGACGGCGGCGGAGACCAGCGACAGGAGGCGGCTGGCGACGAGGAGGACGATCCGGAGACCCAAGAGGCAGAGCGAGCTATGCGCGGGCGAAGGGGTTTCGGAGAAATTTCCAAAATTTTGCCTGTGAGTATATATAGCCCGACCCTGTCGGTGTGACCGAGTGGAACAACTCGGTGGCACCGAGATGCATAACTGTTGACAGTTACAGCAACTCAGTGTGACCAAAAAGTTCAAATCGGTTGCACCGAGATTGAAAACCTAGATCGACTTAGTGATCTTGGTATGACCTAAATGGAGGAATTGGTCAGACCGAAACACACAAAGAAGTTTTGGAAGTTTAAGTCTATGACGAATCGGGGACTCCGAGTGCTCCTCACACAGAGTGGTTCGAATCTGACTTGATCAAGTTTTGTGATGTAGCATGAATAGAGTTTGAGACGAGAAAATAATAGATTGCTAGAGAGGGTTCTTAGACATTCTTGTCCATCCACTTGGCAAAAGAAAAGAAAACCAACCAATCAAAACAACAATTGGATGTCCTCGAATGAGTAAAATATGCAATCAACATGCTCACACAATAAAATGGATATTGAAATAGGTGGCAAAGCATGCACAACCAATTCTAGCATCTATCAAACAATTTGCGATGACTAGGTCATCTATATATGAGTATATTGACTTAGGAGTCAAATGAGAACATTTGATCATAGGTCATACTCATCGTTTAAGCACAAGTGGGGTTACCACTTTTACATAAAGCATTGTTGTGTTCACACCATTAGAGTTGTTTTAGCTCAATTCTTAGAGTAAAGCTCCCCCTAGATGTGAGATCCCCCTTAAGAGGGATGAACTAACCTTGGGTTTTGTTGATGATGACTTCATGTAGATGTTGAAGATGTGGATGCTCAATGTTGATGTAGATCATTTGGAGCTATCCATTGGAGTGAGTTGCACTTTCAATACCTACACGGGTTAGTCCCACAAGGAACAAACAAGGATATCCATAGACATAGAGTGATGCACACACAAGATGATGTCTATGAAAGCTTTTAGGTTACCTTGTCCCTTGTCTTACCAACAAGAGGGTTTGTGACTCCTTGAACTAGTGCAAGATGTGGAAGTTGATTGCACTTGTTCTTGCCAAGATGATAAGAGTGAAGTATGTTGGCGGAGTCACCCTCAAGAACTCTCTAGTTCTTCTTCTTCGGGATCCACACCATCTTGATGGGAATCCTCGGTGTTGTAGTTGTACTTGATGAAGTGGAACTTGAAGTAGTCTTGGGAACCCACTTGACCAAGGCCTTAGGAGCTTCTTCAAATGCATCAATTTCCTCTTGAAGCTTGTCCTTGCCTTTTTGCTTGTGGTCTTGTGGTGGAAGATCATCTTGAGCTTGTGTCCCTTTGAGAGAAGTAGGATCATACTTCTCTTGTTGAGGAACAAACTTCGTCTTGGGGTATTGATCTTCTTCCCACTCAACTCCATTGGCATTGAACTTTCGTTCAAAACCAACACCTTGATTCTTCCGGTGCCTTCCTTGCTTGCGTACAATTTCCTCGAATTGCTTACTTCCGGCAAGGCTCTTGTAAACACCTTTCTCTATAATTCCCTTCAATAAGCTATTTTCTTGCTCAAGTGTAACTTGGCTAAGAGAATCATTAGTGGAATCAAGAGAACTACTAGAAGCAACAATATTGGATTTAGCATGATTATTGTTACTACTAGAGGAAGAATCTTTCTTGTTCTTGCTACTAGACTTGACTTGAGGCATGTAAGTGGATAGGAGTAAACGCTTGGCAATGTAAGAAGAACTTTTCTTGCGAAGATCATCATTGATTGCTTTTAAGAACTCATGCTCTTGCTCAAGGTTGAGCTTTTCAAAGCGCAATTTCTCATGAGTCCTTAAAAGTTCTCGATGATGTCCTAAGATAGTTTCATGAGATAACTTAAGAGTGTTTAGTTCTTTAGTTAGAGATTCAATCTTCTCCTTATCATTGTCATTCGTTTTATCTTGATTAGCATGATTAATTGACGTTTCATCATAGTATTCATCACTAGAGTTGTCAACAAGTAAATCATCATCACCTAACAAGTCATCTTCATCACTATTGAAATTAACATACTCGGGGTGTGATACCTTTGGGCCTTTATCCATGAAGCATGTTCCAACTCCTTCATTTGGTGAGTGAAATATGTCGTAGGAGTTGGTTGTCACAAGTGCTAGACCGGCAACACCTTCATCTTGAGTATATTCGGAGTCGGAGTGATAGCTTCTCTCGGAGTGGTTGTCGGAGTCGGAGCCGGATACCCATTCACCAACATGAGCTTGATGTCTTCGTTTTGTGCAGCTCCTTGATGACTTGTCCTTTCTTTCTGAATCCTTGCTTCTCCGTGAGGGTCTTCGTTCATAACGATCATCTCTACTCCTTCTTTCTCTAGATGGTGATTCTTCTCTTCTACTTCTTCTCTTGGGAGAATCTTCTCTTCTCTTGTAGGGGGCCGTACACTCATTGGAATAGTGTCCGGGCCTTCCACAATTGTAGCAGTTTCACTCTCGACTAGAAGATCTTTTGTCATTGTAGGACCTTGATTTGGAGCTTCTCTCTTTGCTTCTACTCTTGTAGAACTTGTTGAAGTTCTTCACCATTAAGCTCAATTCTTCATTGAAGGTTTGTCTCTCACTTGATGATGTGGGGACTTCACATGAGGCTTTGTAAGCACCACTTGATTTGTTGTGAAGTTCCTCTTTATCCTTGAGTGACATCTCATGAGCAACAATTCTTCCGATGACTTCCGTACACGGTATCATATTTTCCATCCAAGGCTCTTAGGATCTTCTTGATGATGAATCTATCGGTCATCTCTTCACTCCCTAAGCCGGCAATCTCATTTGTGATAAGAGCAAGCCTAGAGTTCATTTCAGCGACACCTTCACCATCCTTCATTTTGAACTTGTCAAGTTGACTTTGAAGCACATCCAACTTGGATTCCTTGACGGAGTCGGTACCTTCATGCATGTCAATCAAAGTATCCCAAATTTCCTTTGCATTCTCAAGACGGCTGATTTTGTTGAATTCTTCGGGGCACAATCTGTTGAAGAGGATATCACAAGCTTGAGCATCGTATTGTAGCATCTTCAACTCATCCGCGGTAGTTTCACGATTTGGTTCTTTCCCATCAAAGAATTCACCTTGCAAGCCAACACACACACTAGCCCAAATGGTGGGGTTATGTCCAAGAATATGCATTTTCATCTTATGCTTCCAACTAGCAAAATTAGTACCATCAAAGTAAGGACCTCTACAGTGATAATTTCCCTCGCTAGACGCCATACTCTCCTAGGTTGTGAAACCAAGGCTATGACCACCAAAAGCTATGGAAATCAAAGCAAATGGAGACCAAAGCTCTGATACCACTTGTAGGATCGAAAGTATGTCTAGAGGGGGGTGATTAGACTACTTGACCAAATAAAAATCTAGCCTTTTCCCAATTTTAGTTCTTGGCAGATTTTAGCTATCTTAGCACAAGTCAAGCAATCTCCACACAATTCAAGCAAGCATGCAAAAGAGTATATGAGCAGCGGAAAGTAAAGCATGCAACTTGCAAGAATGTAAAGGGAAGGGTTTGGAGGATTCAAACGCAATTGGAGATACAGATGTTTTTGTCGTGGTTCCGATAGGTGGTGCTATCATACATCCACGTTGATGGAGACTTCAACCCACGGAGGGTAACGGTTGCGCGAGTCCATGGAGGGCTCCACCCATGAAGGGTCCACGAAGAAGCAACCTTGTCTATTCCATCATGGCCGTCGCCCACAAAGGACTTGCCTCACTAGCGGTAGATCTTCACGAAGTAGGCGATCTCCCTGCCCTTACAAACTCCTTGGTTCAACTCCACAATCTTGTCGGAGGCTCCCAAGTGACACCTAGCCAATCTACGAGACACCACTCTCCAAGAAGTAACAAATGGTGTGTTGATGATGAACTCCTTGCTCTTGTGCTTCAAATGATAGTCTCCCCAACACTCAACTCTCTCTCACAGGATTTGGATTTGGTGGAAAGAAGATTTGAGTGGAAAGCAACTTGGGGAAGGCTAGAGATCAAGATTCATATGGTTGGAATGGAATATCTTGACCTCAACACAAGTGTAGGTGGTTCTCTCACAAAAAATGTGTATTGGAAGTGTAGGTATGTTCTGATGGCTCTCTTCACGAATGAAGAGTGGGTGGAGGGGTATATATGGCCTCCACACAGAATCTAACCGTTACACATAATTTGCCAAACTCGGTGGGACCAAATGGTTAAACTCGGTCGGACCGATTCAGCAAACCTAGTGACCGTTAGGATTTTTGGTGGGACTGAGATGCAACTCGGTAGGACCGATATGGTTAGGGTAGGGCATAACGTAATCTCGGTGTGACCGATTACACAAACTCGGTGGGACCGATTTTGGTAATAAGCTAACCAGAGAGTTGGTCAGGTAAACTCGGTGGGACCGATTCGCTCATCTCAGTGAGACCGAAATGTTACAAAAGGGAAATAGAGAGTTTACATTGCAATCTCGGTGGGACCGATCCCTCATCTCGGTAAGACCAAAACGTTACGAAGGGAAACGGAGAGATTACAATCCCATCTCGGTGAGACCGAGATCCCTATTGGTGAAACCGATTTGCCTAGGGTTTGTGGCAGTGGCTATGACATTTGAAACTCGGTGGCAAAGGATAGATAGAATCGGTGGTGCCGAGTTTGTCTTTTGGTTTAGGTCATATGTGGATGTGGGAAGGTAGTTGAGGGTTTTGGAGCACATCACTAAGCACTTTGAGCAAGCAAGCCATTAAGCAACACCTCATCCCTCCTTGATAGTATTGGCTTTTCCTATAGACTCAATGTGATCTTGGATCACTAAAATATAAAATGTAGAGTCTTGATCTTAAAGCTTGAGCCAAACTTTTTGTCCTTAGAATTTTGAGGGATCCACTTTCCTCATCCATGCCATGCCATTCATTGAGCTTTTCCTGAAATATTAATCTTGGAATAATGTTAGCTCAATGAGCTATATGTTGTTAGGAATTACCAAAACCACCCGGGATAGTTGCACTTTCATAGGTCGTTTCTTGAATTGAGCCCTGCAAACCGGAAAGGAGGTAGTACGTGTGTGATCCGCTATTTATCCGTGTAGGATCGATAGTGTAGCTTGTCAGTTTCTTCAGAGGTAGGCATTTTTATCCATGTTGGATCGATAGTGTAGCTTGTCAGTTTCTTCAGAGGTAGGAATTTTTATTCAAAAACTGCCACTTTGCATCTTGCGTCACAAATAAAACTGCCAGGAGCACATTTGTAGGCTAGCTAGTGATCGATCAGTAACTTGTAAACACTAAGCGAACAGAAATAAGTAACTGTTAATGCATCTCAATGATTCATAGATCATATAAAAATATGTAGCTCCAAAAGCAAAGATCAGCCACTTCGGATCTTGCATCGCAACAAAAACTAACTAGTACAATTCCCATACATAAGATCAACATGTTAATGCATCTCAATGATTCACAGATCATATACAAATATGTAGCTCCAAAAGCAAAGATCTAGAAAAAATATCTGTTCTTCCTACTAACATGGATGCTTCTCTTGGCCAACATTCAGTACAGACTGAAAGACAAATTTGTGTGTGAAGTCTACAATTCCTCTTGCAAACGTAATTGGTTTCACCAATAGCTGGAACTATGAGAATGAACCACACATGATGGAGGAACATCCGCTGCAATATGATTTGGTCTTCTCTCGATCACACCACGAGACTATTTTCGGAATACAAACTTTAACTTAGGCAAAATGATGCCCATTGTATAGTCAGACCAAAGCAATGAAGCACCTAGTGTTGGCGAATAAATAGCACAGTACTACTTTTCTGCAGTCCATGAAGTGACTATCCAATCTTTCTGTGTCTATTTTCAAATGGCACTGCATGCAGTGACTATACTATTCTCTTGTGCAGTTCAACCAAAATTGCGGACACTTTGTTTGTTTGCCAAATAGCAACGGGCAGACATCTCTGTCTGCACAAATATCAAGCAGCTAGTAAACATATACCACACCTTGTATTTTCGGTTTAAACATGTCTCTTCCGCTTAGCATCTGTCATGTTCTGCACTGGACAATCTGATACAGTTATGTTTTGCCCCGGACAATTTCATACGGAATTGATTTGCTAGTTCAGAGCAGAAATATACCGCCTATTCTTCATCAGACCAAGGATATCCATGTTCGCAGTGATGGAAGAGGTGAAATCGATACAACCGAAATTGAGCATCCAATCATTGAATCATGTCCTGCACCTCCAATGTAGGTCCACCCTGCCAATAAATTCACATGCAAACCACTAGTATTACTATCTAATGATAATACAAAAAGAGTAGCAAGATAGTAGAAACCATGTACCTTCGTAATGAACAGCTCATAGTGCCACCAATTGGATATAAAGGTTTGAAAAAAAACATGCTCCTAATGTTGAACCAGTTGGACTTTTTGTGCAGTTCCACTAAAATCGAGCATCCCTGTTTGCATAGATATTGAAAGTGTGATTACTATAAAAGTGGCATTAGTTGAAGCATATACTCACAAATATAAGCATTCCAATTTCTTAATGGGAAAAAGTAGCAAGACTGTTTCTAACCACCTGTTTGAAGGAATAAATAAAGCAACATCGGCTGATGTCAGGAAGGCATACATAGTTTTTTCTGAAAAACTGAGCCATTCCTGACCTTTCCTCTTATTTTAAGCAAATTTTGTGCAGTTCTACTAAAATAAAATGCCATCACCGCCTTCACAATTTAGTGACACTGTACAAAAGGAAATGACTTAACATTACATCATGATGTCAGGTATGTAGTCGACAGGCATTAGAGACAAACATATAGACCTCCTCCGATAACATAATGAACATTAATTTTAACAAAGGTGTGACTAGCTTTACCGGGATAATTTGAGTGAACTCTACACCCTTTGTTCCTTAATATAAGACGTTTTCGCGGTTCAATTTAAAGTACCCAAACATCTATTATTTAGAAAAATAGGTAGTAGTTTTCTTGAACACATATCTGCGAAAGCTTGCCACACTTTATTTATGTCCATACGCTAATGCAACACCATTCGAATACTACAAATATACACTAATCCAGTGGCTAGTGCAACACTAGAGTAGTTAGTTTACAGGGTACAATACAATGGTTTTACTGAACAGATTTCAATAAACTCTAGCACTGGAAGGTTTCTATAAGAATTAACAATACAAAATGTAAAGGTAACAAGTTTCAGCATTGGTATACTAGCTGTGCATGAGCATTAAACCAAATACAAAAGTCTGAAGGTAACTAGCATTATTAACTAATGATAGTATAAAAAAATTGCAAACCATGTACCTCCAAGGTAAATATCATTTTGAAGTCGGGGGGACCTTAAAAATTGCTATCCCAATCTTGATAATCGATCAAATATAAAAACTTGATCGAACAAATAAAGAGAACAGCCAGAGGAGGAGGTGCCCACTCTTGACCTTTCCTCTTGTCTTCATAATTGTCTGTGCAGTTTAACCAAAATAAAATGACATCAGCGCCTTGGCATTTTGGTGACACTGTACAAAAAAATTAAGTTATCGCATGAAAGTGATGTATGTAATCTATAAGCATTAACAGTGCAAAAATCTGAAGGTAGTAACAAGTTTCATCGTTGGTATACTGGCTGTGCAACAACATTAGAATGCCTTAGCTGAAAAATCTTTAATACATCCACAATCAACAGCTAACCCTGAAATAATCCAGTGACATTAAATGCCATTGCTTAAATTTATCGGTGGCATTAGACTGAGAGCGACATTAGTTAAATGTGGCATCACTTTAGCAGTAGCATTGGTTGACTTGACTGCTGGCATTATACTAACAGCAAAAAAAGTGGCAATAAGAGCATGGGAGACCCATTCGGACAGTGGGCGCACCAGTATGATGTACCTCCACGGACGCAGAGTGGTGAGGGAGGTATGGTTGCCCAGAGCAACAAATATCCAGGCAGCATATGTGGATTACGTCCCATTTTTGTTCTCTTTAGCCACCTTTTTCCTATGCGAGGACAACAAACCGATCGACCTGGTCATTATCTATTGCGTTGTCATGCCTTTCTAGCATTCTTCAACCAAGAGACACGAGACCCGTTCCTTAGCTACTGATTTCCCCTTTTCAACCTAGATGCGGGTTCGATGCCTACTCTCTTGGACAGTACAGTTTCCCTTCCTTTCCTTATTCAACCCAGACATGGATTAGTCTGCATGAAGTAGGGTTTCCTTTAATAGTGCAAATTATGGTTTCAATCTGCGTGGCCAGCAGAGCAAAGGATAGCAAATTGGGAAGATGGTGGAGTGGAAAAAGATCCACATGCAACGACGTGGCAGATGGGGCAATAGAACAAGGTTATGGTTCGAAAAGAGGTAGCATACCTGAGGGTCAGTGGGAAGTGGCTTCGCTCGTGGTCGTCGTCCTCCGCACACACTACGGCAACGAGCTTGGGGACGGAGGCCATCCCGCGCGGGCGCTAGGTCTGAGAGGATGGCCTTGTCATCAGTGCGTGACCTCGCTCGCCGATGACGAGTGCGTCAACGCTGCACGTCCTTTTCTTCCCCGGCGGATATGTGACCACCAGTGAGGAGGGAGAGAGGGGTCGTCTTTTTTAGATCTGGAGAGAGGGTGGTAGTGTGAGAAGCAAGTGGGCAGCCCTTAGCAAGAAAGCGCTCAAGCTCCAGCCTATATATCTTTTTTATACTACTAGTACTGGAGGTGGAGTAGTGGTAGAGTAGTTTATATTTTCTCTACGTACAGTACCAGTTAGTCGTGCTTCAAAACTGATCGGCACGCCATCAAAAAAATAAAGGTCGATAACTAATGCGGCACCTCGGGCCAACGCGGCCAGATCGCATTTTGCACGAGAAATTACACACCATGTTTCATTGACATGTGGTCCCGTTCCAACATATCAGTGAGACGACGGCGAGTAGTAGGAGTATTTCCGAACGGACATGTAGGCTGGGGCGCCTCTTCGTGAACCGTGGCAAACTCACAACCGTCCACCGACTCTTCGCCTTTCCCTCTCGATTTGGAACTGTTGTCGCACACTCTTCCTCTCCCTCCTCCATTTTCCTTCAGCCCTTCACCCTTTCTTCTGCCATTGTTCGATCATCTTCTCCATGGAGGGAACAGGCCGGAAACGACCCCGTTATTCTTGCCCCGATCTGAAAGATGACGTGGTGGAGGAACTCATTGATCGGTGCGACGTCATCACCTCGGCTAGCATGGCAGGTTCGTTCAAGCCCATTCTCAACTCAACTAATAACATCATTACAAGGAACCCAAGAGTCAATGAGCGGTTTGATCTCCCCTATCTTCTTCGTCGTGACCCTGATGACTAGCGCCGACACGATAGAGGTCTCGCCCTGTGCAAGTTGATGCCGCTTGATAATGATACGTATGATGTTAAGATGCCATCGCTTGAGGGCAAGGCTTGGGCGGGCGCAAATGGAGATTGGGTTGTTTACATTGGGTCCAACTGCGAGTGGGAACTTGTGAATGTGTACACTCGTGACCGGGTTCGACTTCCAAAAATCTCAGCAGACTGCTCAGAGGTTGAGCACACCGGTATTGTACGCATGTTCAAATACGATCATGGTGACTGTCTTCCACGGAAGATAGCAATTTGTCGAGTTCCCAACTACTCTTGGAATTACAACAACTATCAAGTTGTTGCTATATTCAACAAGCTTGTTGCCGTCCTTGGTGGTTTGACTCGATGGATATTGCTCAAAAATCAGTTTCTGTACACGGATGAGTACTGTGATGCAATTCAATACGAGGGCCTTGTGTTTGCTGCCACCACTCATGGCACTATTTTTGCATGGGATCCTCGTAGTTTCAGTACATTTGTCTTCCACTGTAATTATAATTGTTTCATCCACATGCATGCGGGTTAGCAAGTTTCCCTTTACTAATTAACCTTCCTTTTGTGTTTCCAAGGTCCTGTGAACATCCCACCACCTATACTTGAAAAATTTTATAACCAAGGGGGAGATGACGATGGTGATGATCACGAGCGTGAGGACGAGCAATGCCCATATACTCTGTGGTGCCTGGCAACTAATTCCGATGGATCACCTCTTCTTGTGTGTATACAACCCACTGATGATGTTACTGCTAAGGAAGCAGGTGTAGTCTCCCATGGTCGCACTCTCTGGACCTATTCCAACACCCGTTGCATGGTATTCACGATGGATACTAGTGTGCTAGCGCCAACTCCTTCTCCCTGGTACAGAATTGATAGTCTTGGAGAAAACTCGCTCTTCCTTGGACAAAACTATCCGATGATGGTGAAAGGCAATCCAACTGCTGTTGACACAATGTTACTAGTACCATTTATGAGAAGCAACTATGTCTATACCTCGGACATTTGGGTGGTTCCGTACCCTGGTACTGATATAGTAGGCCGCTTCAGCCTAGATGACCAGTCCTGCGTTGGTTTCCAGATCGACAATCGATGGCCCATCCCAGAGAATCACTTGTGGTTCAAAGCAAGCATTTCCAACACCGAGGAATGGTTGAGTTGAAGTTCATTTCATTGCTTGTTATTTGTTGTGCGGTGAAAACTTTAGTATTTATAATGTATCCTCGTTGTCGATGTGGGTTGATGACCTGTTGTATGTGATAAAATGATATGCCTGTGATAAACTTACTAAATTTATGAATGGCTTTCGAGTCGCTTCTCTGAGTGAGTGATGCGACGAGGCAAAAAAATATTTTCTGAATACATAATTGTACGTGCATTGCAACAGGTTATCGGATGAGGCCAATCAACAATAGTAGTACACTATTTGTACTAGCTTCACATGCTTCGCGCGTCGGGCGGGTGTTTTTACTGTAGCCATATGTTAATGTGTTCGCTGTACGTAACCAGCACCTCGAATCCTCGATACTAGTACTATATAGTAGGAGTAAGTAGTAGGGGTAGTAGGGTGGCATGGGCCAGAACAAGCATTCACGTCCAGGAGTACGGCACACGCCACCACCACGACATCCATCTGACACCATATTATTTCTTGGAGTCCATGCTAGAGCAATCTCTTCAACCTCGTCGTTTCTCTAACTTCAGCCATCGCGCGTCGGGCAAGGTGGGAGTTTGCCGATAGTCGGTTTCCTTAACTGCGGTCCCACTTGTAAGGCCAACTCCAACGCATGACCCCAAACGGACCTCCATTTTGCACGAACTCCAACGATAATTTTGACTAGAAAAGCAAGACCAAAAAAACAAGAACCACAAGAATACATTTTACTACTCCTGTAAGTTGGATTAGTGCCTTCTTGATGCATTCATTGTTGATCTGCGGAGGCTCGATCTTGCGTGCTTCTTTCTTCTTCGAGTGTAAAGAAGTAGATGTTGCTTCCTCGCATCTAGTCTCATGTCTAGCCTCTATTCTAGTAGGAGTATCAACAAGTGCACTAATCTCATCTCTAGCCTCTGTGCTAGCTGAAAGTGATAGAACATCTACTAAATTGCATTCTATCAATATATGGATGTACTCTTCTTCCCAATACAAAAACTTGCATCCATTCTACTCCCTCCATTGCACAATACATGCCTTCTATTTGTCAAAATATATATGTATCTAGACATGTTTTAGTATATAGGTACATCAATTTTTGGACAAATCAAAGTCAAGTATTTTGGAACGGGGGGAGTACACAATAAATTTTTTAAGTTAGCACAACTAGTCTAATTCGAGAGCACAACCGAAGATTTGGTCGGGTTCTTCCTCCTTTTGGCGACACGTGGGACATCCAGCATCCAGGTCGTGTCATGAAAGAAAATAGAGTGGTAGTTGAAGCCACGGGATGTGCATCTCGGGTTAAACTGTAAATAGAATCTTACTACTCTTGAGTAACTCCAAAAGCGTCCACCGAAGATCTTTATTGGATTTGTTTTTCATCACCAGCACATCGAGGTGAAAGATGTGCAGGTTCAGTGGGTCCTCTTGCGTTTTCACTTACATGTGGGGCCGCATGTGAGCAAGCAGACGATGGGCTCCGCGCGTCCGCTGGCTAGCTGAGAAGAGAGTTAGAGGAGGGCTGAGCACGAACTGCAGGAAATTTGTTCTATGTACCTCGATATAGGCTCGATATAGTGGGGTGGCATGGGCCATAACTTAGCATTCACGTCTAGAAGTACGGCACACGCCATCCACACGAGTCCCATTCGACACCAATTTTCTTGGAGTCCATGCTACAACCATCTCTTCTCCCTCCTGTTTTCTCAGCCATCGCGCGGTGGGCGGTGTGGGGGTTTGCCGATAGTCGGTTTGCTCAACTGCGGTCCCACTTGTAAGTGAAAATGCAACACCGCACGCATTCCCGCTTGAGAGGCATGCCGGACCAACCGTGTGGGGGTGCGATGCAAACACGACAGGCTTTTCCTTTTGAACTTGTAACTTGTAAAATTTGGTTCTGCTCCATGGCACGACCGGTAGATAGAAAATAACGATTTTGCCTAGAGTAACAAGAAGTTTGGTTCTGGCGCCGTTCGTGCGTGGAGTATGTACGAAAATTATGAAGTTGATGCGAAAGGTAAGATAATTACTGTAGTATCATATACTACTACATGGATTTGACAGAAAGATAAAAATACATACGGATCCATCAACGACATCCTCATGCCCTAGTGCGCCGGGTCACCAACCGACGTGTGAGGAGCAGCGGCGTTGGCGGCGAGCTCAACGTGCTTCTGAACAGTGCCGTCCAAGGTTGCCCTGCGGTCCAAGAAGGCCAGCGTCCTATCGTCCTCCTCTTGCATGTAGTAGTCCTTGTGGACAATTTGCGCGTAGACGTGGGTGATTATGTTGATGGTGTCTTGCTGCGCCAGGCGCTGCGCGGCGAGCGCGACCTCGAGGTGGACATTCTCCCGCGCGATGGTGGGCAGTCGCAGGGCCACCAGTGCGTCAAAGAGGTTGTCACCATAGTGGCCATTGAGGGTGGCGGGCATTGCAGAGCCTAGGCGCGTCGGCTGGAGGCTTACGTCAAAGTCGTCCGCAAGCTTCTTGACGACAGTGAACTTGTCTAGGAAACTGACGAGGGCCTCGTCGAACAAGGAGACGAAGCTGTCGTCCAAGCGGCCCCTTGCCCTGGCGGCCTCAAGCAATACTACCTGGAGACGTTCCTCGGTGCCGGGCCGCAGGCCGGTGTCATGGACCATCTGGCACAGCCAACTGATTCTCGTGCTCATCGCCTCCATGGGTCTAGCTTAGCTTCTAGTCAACTGATCTTGCGATTCGAGTGATCACTCTTGCCCTTGGTTAGCGTGCGTAGGTGCGTAGGATTTCGTACTACTCCTCGGCCCTCTACTGCACCTGCCTTTGGCTGTATGATAGGTGGGCCAGCCACCCCCTGGGCCCATGTGTCATTCACCCAAAGGCAGTTGTCGTAAGTCAATGAAGCCGCGTCCCCCTTCGTGTCGGTGCAGTATAGTCATCTCACCGGACCTCTAGTTGGGGCCAAACGAGAGAAGTTTGATGTTTACTGGTTTATTGGCCCCCTTTGCATTTTGCACCAAGTTTTGACCTTTGATTTAACTAATAAAATGTTAATGCATGTAAACAAAAATGTTGTGTAAGTCACCTTACGAAAACCAAATAATCCCAAAATACTTAGGCACGGTGCATTAACTCCCTCCTTGTTTCTTATTTCGTGACATATCAACCAATGAGAGATGTGGGCCGTGCATGCTTTCAATGACTTGAGACTACCAAACATGACATGCAGTGTTTAGCTCATTGCATGTAATCCTATTAGTACTCTAGTTAGCAAAAAAACATTAAGTTCTCTCGCCGATAGGAATAAAACACCATGTATTTATTTACAGAGGGAGTAGTACATTTTTTGTGACATGCATTACTAGATATTGCTAGTCAAATACTAAAATCCAGATGGACGTGGTAGTACTCCTAAATCCAGACGGTGGTGCTACTAGTACTAGTAGTACAACTACCAATGTAGTAGTAGGAGTACTAGCACTGTACTACCCGTTGGTCAAATTATTACGTGATGCTCCTCACAGTGAAGTGACAAGACCCTGCGCTGGAGATGACACCTGAGTATAGGCGCCGTGTTCGGCATACCATAGTCAGCCTCACCGTCTGCAGTCACTATCATCATGGCTATAGAGCTAGCCTGCTTACAACTAGCCCTGTTCGACATAATTTCTCGTGCGTAGATGCCCGTGCATTGCACGGAACGCCAAGATTGCGGGTGGACGGCTCCGGCAGCGGCCATCGCGCCAGATTTTTCCATGGTCTTCTAGATGTGGTGGGGAGGAGATAAGGCTAATTGTGAGAGACAAGGAGTTGTTTGTAAATAGGGAACAAGTGCGGGCATCTTTTTGCAAAAATGGAGAAGCTTGGTTTGTATGTGTCAGATCTAGATCCGAGGGCTATTGGTGAAAGATGGGAGGCACAACATCATCACCAACTCAGGACCTGTTTGATTCGCGGGATTTTGAAAATGCAGGAATAGGACACGGCAATATTACAAGTTTCAAACTGATATTACAAATGTTAGGAGTAATGCTGCACCTACGAAGAGGGAATTACTAGGAAGTTTACGCAAGAACTTTCATTACTTTAGGTGGATGCAGCATTATCGTACAAACTAAAATCCACTGCCCTGACAAGTCACTAATGGGCAAATAAGTTTTCGAGTCTCTGGCCACTTGATGTTTCAAAAACAAATTCAGCTTCTGCGGAGACTTTGTCATTTAGGCTTAGACGCTTGTGGTGATCAGCACGCCATTCATTGTTGCGCCAGAGAATGCCAAATCTCATTACCTTGAGCACACTTGCCTCCAGAACAAAGAACCTGGCCAATTTAATCTCAGATGTGCTGCCTCGGTAGTCGATCAAATCAATTTCTGTAAGATGGAGATCAAGGCATTCTATGAGATTGTTATAGTGCATCACATTTTTCACTTTCGAGTCTTTTTTTATCTGCAAAAGAAGAGAACATATTAGAGCAGTTGGCTTCATAAGATTGACGTGTCATCAAGAGGTACCAATATCATTCGCTCATACGATAGGGTTGGCTGGCTAGTGATACTCTCTCTCTCTCTCTCTTTCTGTTTCATCTCATTTAACTAGGAGCACGTGAAGAGCTTGGGAATTTGTTGCCTTCCACTATGTGGTTGATGCCATATTTCGCAAAAGTATGCCACATAATATGCATCGATGTCAAATCAAAAGATTTTGGCACCCCTCTCGCGATGTGAGAGAGTTGGCACCGCTGTGCACACAGACCCACATGTATAAACAAATCAATCAAACCAACTACACCAGCCTCTCACTCTCCCAAACAAGTGTTTTTTATTGCCTCAGTCCTCTCTCTCTCTCTCTCCCACGCAGTGTTTTTTCATTGCGTGAGTTAATTTGGCACCAGAGCAAAGTAGGTGATCCAGATTGGGGCACCAGGTGAGCAATGGAGGGGCATCGATGCCAAATGCATCACAAGTAAATTTGGCACATGTTTTGGCCTACATAGCCCACTTTTGTACTCCCTCCGTCCCAAAATTCTTGTCTTAAATTTGTCTAAATACGGATGTATCTAGTTACATTTTAGTGTTAGATACATCCGTATCTAAACAAATGTAAGACAAGAATTTTGGGATGGAGGGAATACTACCTTGTATTTAGTATAAAATTTTGACCATAGATTTACCTAAGAAAATGCCAATGCATGTCACTAAAAATTACACCATTTGAAATTATGTTCAAATACGAATCCAACGATATAGTTCTTAGTGACATGCATTAACATTTTGTCAGTTAAATCTATGGTCAAATTTTGATACTACAAAATTGGAAGAGTAAACTAGGACGAAGGTAGTACTTGCTCTTAGGGTAACCATAGAGTTACTGGAGTAGTCTAAGTTACTTTCCACTATGACTAGCCTAGGCTACTATAGTAGTACAGCATCAAAATGATGCAGGTGATCACGTGAGAAAAAAATACTAAAAACATTTCTTTCGGTGCAGTGTGTAGATGCAGTTTCGAACACTACACTTGTCATCGTAATTTGGGAAAATTACGAAAAAAATTGAGCTACGTTGTGATTACCGTTTACTTATAGGAAAGAAGTTTCACCTCAATGAGTAGTTTCTCCGTGCACGGAAAGCATGTAAGGAATCCAACAACTTGATCTAGATTGGGGCCGATATATTTTAGTGCTAAGATCTTCACTGTGCGCATGGACTGGGTCAAGCTTGTGGGAATCATTTTTTGGAAGACGGTCGTAAATACATCAAGAAGAAATTTAAAAATGTGAATTTCAAGAAGACGGAGAAGAAGATGAGTGTTGTACCTGAACGATTACGGATCCAATAAAGAGTTCGGAGAATTTGGCAGACGAGTACACCAATGCTGTTAATTTCGGCGTGTCAATGACCCTGATTTTTGTCGGACCTTCTAGATCTGATACAAGCAATCTCTCAAGGAAAGGCGCATTCTCAATGACCATAACGTGGAATAGCTGGAGTGATCTCTTCCCAATTGATGTCTTGTTGCGGGGCCAGCAAGACACATAAATCCATCGGAGATTCGTCGAGGCGATGTGGAGGCTAATGAACCCGTGGATCTGCTCAAGACGAAGGTACTCGAGCGCAGTACAACTACGAAGCAGGTGCTCCATAGCCTTCTTCGAGATGAAAACGTCGAAGAGGTCGAGCTGCTTGAGTGGAGGGAGAAGAAGGGCGGGCGCGGCATTAATCTGGGGAAGATAGCAGGAGCTGAAGCTGGCGCGGTGCAGCATTGGCGTGAGGCGGAGCGCGGACGACGGCAGAGAGCGACATCGTCCAGCTTCAAAGCTGAGCTCCTCGAGCTGATCTAGGGCGGGGGATAAGAACCACTCGTCGAACTTGGGTTGGACCTTGCAGTTGGTACTGAACATGCAGATGTCAAGGCGTCTGGCTGGCCCAGGGTGCGATGAAAGGATCTTGGAGACTGTGGCCATGCGTTTGCAATCCCCGTCGCAAAGGCAGCTATCGACGGCAAGGTTGAGGGGGACGCAACGCCAGAGGGGGCACCACCACCGGGAGAGCAGGGCGGTCCAAATGACAGATTTTGTGGGGAGGAGGCCGATGATGACGAGCAGCATGTCGTCGGGGAGGCTGCTGATGAAGTCCAGGCTCGCCGGATGCGGTTTTGGCTCGAGCTGCCTCAGCTTGTTGGCTGCTTCGCCGTCCATCTCAACCGGCGGCGACGCCGGTGCACACGTGTGCTGGTGTGTGTTGTGTGCTGGGTGTGCGCGAGTGCGTCCTTCTATGCATGTCGCCGCGCAGTGGTGAATTGTGCGCGAGTGCGTCCTTCGCGCGCAAGAAGTTTGTCCTCAATGTGCCCTCAATTTACTAGCGTGCGGGGTGCTACCCCGAGTGGTTTCAACTTTGTTTACTTCACCGCGTGTCAGATGGGCCTCTACTTTACTTATTTTCACCCACTGCCACATGGGCCAGCACACAAAGATACATAACACGAGCTGACAAGGCAGCATGTGGATTGGTTGACCGGTCAACTAAACAATATACGGAGCTATACGCTGACACAGTGAGCGTATAATCCGTCGGTATAGAGAGTTCGAGTGAGAGGGGAGGCCCGTGAGAGATAGCAGAGAGAGAGAGATAAAGAGCTACTCCCTCCATTTGATAATGTAGTTCCAACATTTTTTTAAGTCAAACCTTTTAAACTTTGACCAAGTTTATAAATAAATTACTTATATCTACAATACCAAAGATAAATGATAGTATGAAGTAAGAACATGTTGTGATGAATCTAATGATCGTTCCAGATGTAAATGTTTTTCTCCACATATACCTGGTCAAACTTTTCTGAGGTTTGACTTTTCAAAACATCCATATGCTTATGGACGTGACAGAGTCCCTAACTAGAGAGAGAGAGAGTGAAAAAAGTGTGTGTGCGTGTGTGAAAGAGACATGGACAACACACAATAAAAGTAGAGAAAAAACATGCGTGTCTTATGCAAACATATCACACACGCATCTTCGACAACGGAGGCAAGGTGAGGAGATATTGTGTGGTTGTTTGGAACCGAGAGAGCAAGACCCCTAGCAAGTGGCCAAGAGGGGTCTGACAAACAAGGGAGAGAGGTCGAGAGAGACGTACGGAGAAAATGCATACATGGGGAGGAGGGAGTGTATGTTTGTAATAGAGAGATCCCCTGGAGATCGTGATGGGACTACATGGGTGGGAGATTGAGTGACAAGGTGTGTGCGCGATAGAAGATGCCCCGAGAGATATCGAGATAGACGTATGGATGGAAGGAGACAATACGTGTGTTCCTGATGGCTAGTAAGAGATAATCATACTTAGGAGGGGGGAGTGCTTGCGCCTATGATGGAGTGAGGTATTATGGAACTTAGGGGGGTGCGTGTCACATGGAGAGAGAACAAGGGCAGAGAGTGTTGGATGGGTCTACATGTATACCGCGAGCGAGACATGTGTATGTGTGAACCAGGGAGATATAAGGCTAGTTTGGCTTGCGTCCTGAGCATCTTTTGCCTGGCCTGGGGTTGTGGCTGGATTTCATGCACGCTTGTTTGGTTGCTACCCTATGAAAAAGAAAGCCCGCCTGGCCTGGGTTCCCTTGCACTTTAATTAGCCTGGCTGAACTCCAAACACTGCAAGTAGCCTGGCACAGGCGACCGATTTCGAACGCCTGGCCGTGCCTGGTCGTGTGGCCACGAGGCTAACAGCAACATGGATGGATATTAGCATTAAATAATTGATGCATGGATTGATTGATGGGACATTGATGCTTTACCTGGCCCAGGCATGAACCAAACGCTTCAGCACCACACAAGCCTGGCCAGGCAGAAATATTTTACATCTCACATCCACACCAGGCAGTACCGGCCATCAAGGCATGAGGGTCAGGTCACGAACCAAACTGACCAATAAAGTTTGAGAGAGATTGAGGAGCCCCGATAAGGCTGAGTGGTGCGTCAGATAGCTGAGAGGGGGAAAGAGATATTCCATCCGCTCGATAATGCAGTGCATGTAAATTTTTTAGAAGTCAAACTTTAGAAACTTTGATCAGGTTTACGCAAATGTTATTTATATCTACAATACCAAAGATACATCATACAAAACTATATCTCATGGTGAATCTAATGGTATATGTTTGCCGTACTAGATGTAATTCTTTTTCTCCACGTACATGGTCAAACTTTGTGATGTTTGACTTTTCAATAAATCTATATGCTATGGACCGAGGAGAGTGCCTCTGTCGAGACAGATCAAGTGCGTGTGAAGGAGAATGAGTAAGTGTGCAAAAAGAGTATGTGTGTGAAAGAGAAAGTGACAACAAACGATAAATTAGAGAGAGTGTGTGTTTTTTTGTTTCTTATGCGAACATATCACACATGCATCTCCGAGATGGAAAAGCGAGGCGAGGAGATACACGAAGATAGCTAGTGTGTGATTGTTTGCAATGGAGAGAGACACCCCTGTAGCACATGTCCAATAGAGGTCTGGCCAACAAGGAACGAAGGTCGAGAGGGACACATGGATGGCATGGACGCATGGGGAGGGAGAGAGGGTGTGTTTGTGATAGAGAGATCCCATCGAGATCGTGAGGGGACTATATGGGTGGGAGATCGAGGGAGTGCGTGCGCAAAAGAAAGTTGCCCTGAGAGAAATCGAGATAGACCATGCACATGTTTGTGATGGAGACTAAGATTAGCTAGTCATATACATATAGGGGGGACTGCGTGTGCCTACAATTGAGTGAGAGACCATCATACTTGGCTAGCTGGGCATGAGATTGTGTGTGTGCGCGTGTGAGATGGAGAGAGAACGAGGGGGAGAGATAGAGTTTTAGATGGGCCTATCGAGTGCGAGTGAGATATGCATGTGTATGTGTGACCCAGGTGGATGGAGAGTTTGAGAGAGGGGGGAAGAGCTCTGAGACGACATAGTGGTGCGTGAGAGAGTTACGGGCAAAGAGCCAAGGAATTTGTGTGCGTATGATGAGTGCACCCAAGATATCTAGCTTGGACTAGCTAGAGTATCATACATAGTGTGCGAGAGAGACCTATAGATGGTGTATATATGCATGCGAACTAGAAATACCCCCCCACACACAAAGAGAGAGAGAGAGATGGAGAGAAAGGGAGAGGGACCAACAAGGTTTTTGTGTCGGATGCGTGCGATAGAATTGAAGATTGTTGGAGAGAGAGAGAGAGAGAACAGGAGTCCTGGAGAGGGGGAGGTCGCGTTTTATGCATCAAAGACTGATATAAACCATGTTTCGATATAAACTTGCATTCAAATATTTAAATTGGAGAACATGTTGTCTGCAATCCACACATGAACAGATATATGCGTATATCAAACAAGTTCATTAATTTGACTTCCAACATGTTCATGGAGTACTATAATACTGTACAACATGCTACTCGATTGAGGTGTTCAATTTTGGATTTAGTTCACTATTTTGACCTACTGAACGAGCTATTTCATTGAATCGAGATATTTCCTTTTGGGTTTGATTCGTGTTTTTGAGTGGGTCAACTATTTGTCATATAGTAAATCGCTAGCAACAAGCATGTAAAAACACATTACTCCCGAGCATCATCTCTCCATCAAAAAAAGAAGTGGCAAGTTAATATTTCAAAATTTGATCCGAATCGACTTGGTAAGGTAGACGTGGATGCTCGTTCTCCCAAAATTTGAACATACCATTAAACATCCTCTCTGCTCGGTGGAATTCGCCCGAGCAAATAAATGGGAGACGCGAAATTACCATCCTATGTGGGACACACATCAATTGGCCCGTTGTACATCGAGGGTAGGTTTGTAACTTCATCCAAGCGCGCCTTCTCCTCGGCCGAAATGACATGTGCCGAATAATTCATAAACCATGGTCGGCAAAACACGCTCTCCTCGCCCGAAATAGCTCGCGCCCACTATTTCAAAACACACTCTCCTCGCCCGAAATCGCTCGCGCCCACTATAGTTCAAAACACGCCCTCCTCGCCCGAAATCGCTCCTGCCCACTATTTGTGGAGAAGCAAAGTTACTCTACTATCCCCGACCCTCAGTACACAGACCCAAGCCGAGAAGCCTATAGGCAAGGGTAGAACTGTAACCCCCCTCACATTTCAGACAAATGCGTCCGTAAGACATGGTTCCACTCCCCTCCCAATTCCCCCCCATTCATACCTCGTGGGCGCCAAATCACCTTCTCCCTGGGAAGCTCCCTTCTCCCGAGCCGCGAAACCTCAGCCCCACCTCCATGGCGCCCCCCATCGCACCAATTTCACAGCCGCGCTCCTCCCTAATGCCGGAGACACTATCCATTTGCCGTCGTGCACTGGGCCGTGTGCCTCTTACTCCGTGCTGCTGGTGCTGCCTCGATGACGGCCGCGTGAACCGTACCAGAGCTGATTCACCCCCGCCGTTGTTCATGGCGCTGGAGTGGCTCCAACTTCGGATCCGTCCAGAGTCCTGGCGCTGCTTCCGCGTAGCCATCGACCGTCGCGACATCGCTCTTTCCCTGCCGCCGGTCGCCACCGCAACCGCGCCGGCCTCACCGAGTCAACAGCTGGACCTGCATACTTCACCATGCCGCCAGATAGGTCGCACCCTCATCTCAAATCACTTTATTTAGGCGTCAGTTGTCTAAATTTTTATTCTAGGCCAATCGATTCCCAATGGGAAGCAGCACCCCTCGAGGCGGCGGAGCTCCTAGGCTGCCGGTTGGCTGGTGTCTAACGTAAGGGTGTGGGGCCGCAAGTTAGCCGCGGAAGCAGCGCTTAGATGGCTATATTTTAGAGTTGCATGGGTTGAAGGTACTGCCGCCGCCAGATCTGGATGACGGGGAGTCTTTGTGGATTGGCCACTGATAATAAGCAGATTCCAGTGACCAAAGAACTAGTCCGCTCCAGTCCAGCAAAAGAATGTCAACTCCATTCTAAGAAGCGTGTGCGTATCCTCGCATCATGAAATTTTATAGCATTCTGATCATATTTTATACATGTTTCTTACCCATCTCTCTTTTAGAAAATAAGGTTAAATGATACAAGACTTCCTCCATTGGGATCGTATTCGAGGAAAATATCTTACGGGAATTCTCTATGCTCCAATGTTGATGTCAGTACCTGTTGTATATCACTATATTTTTACATCAGCATGTATTTTGTTAATCGGCGTGAATCTAACCTTTATCTGATCTAAAATTAGTTGTAGCAAAATGTTAAAGGCGCCAATGTTGATTTTTTATAAGGAAAACTGCCTGGTAGTTTTGCATACTGAGCTGCATGAATGTATTATCTCGTATCACGCACATTACTGAATTGTAGTGCTTCTCTGGTTGCCCATTCATTCATTGTGTCAATGTTTCTTTCGTATTACCTTATCTGGCTGATGATAGCTGTGCCATATTGTGTTAATTTGGTGTAGGCTAGTTGCCCAAACGTTCGTTGTGTTAATGTTGCTTTCCTATTATCTTACTTGGCCAATGATAGCAATGCTAGTGTGTTAATTTTGTGCAGGCTGCTGAAGATAAGAAGACAAACTCTGAAAACAGCAAGGCAACCCCATTGTTTCTTTCCAGTAAATCTAGGCCAGGTAATATGTCAATAACTCATGATTAATCTATTTGGTTCCCGTCCTAATTTATGTTATGATGCAGTGGTCGAGACACTCTCCACTATCAATAATACAAGCCTGCCAAAATCTCCATCTGAATCTGTTTAGTATCCTCTGTCTCGAATGCAACGGAATAAATGTATGTTTGTGAACCAATTAATGGCTGAAGCAATGATGGAAATGGTGGATGAATCAAAGGTGCAGAGTCATGCGACACAACAACTGATCAATGTTTTTAGAGACAGTGCAGCAAAGCAGCAAGAACTTACCCACATACTTATGGGCGTCATCTGTGCTGAGGTTGCAGATTGTGACATTGTAGATGGTTAGGTTCTGCTCATTTATTTGCACTGGCATCAATCTTTGATTGCCCAGTGGATGTAATTTCTTGTAATATATGCTGGATGTGCAACGTTATTCCCTGTATGTCGTACCTTTGCTTGATCGGTTTTGGTCCTGTGCATAATTGCTCGTTGTAATGGGCTCAAATTATCTAATTTGGCCTAAAGACATGAACGAACTTTAGTGGGGCCATTAAGTTAATGTCCCGTTACTAGGCTAGAAGTTAATGGTCGGCCCTCTTACCTCCCGGGTCGTTAACAAGCCGATATTGAAGCGGGCAACAGGTGGCCCCAATTTATTTCACAGGCCGTTAACAGGTCGTTACTAAGTTTGGGCTACATATGGCCCAACTATACTGTAGGCCTTTAGCAGGCCGAAAGAGACAACGGGCTTGTACTGGACCATGAAGAGCATGGGCCGCTAAGAGGCCGAAAGTCAGGTCGTATTGTAAATGGCCCAACTGTGTTGTGGGCCTTTAGCAGGCCGAAAGAGAAACTAGGCTGGTATTGGACCATGAAGGGCATGTGCCGTTAAAAGGCCAAAACTAAGGCCCGACTACAAATGGCCCAACTCATTTATGGTCTGTTAACAGGCCGAAAGGCACACAGGGCCGGGAATTGGCCCAACACTTAAATGGGCCGCGAAAAGGCCAAAACTCAGGTCCAACTACAAATGGCCCAACTGATTTATGGGCCATCAACAGGCTGAAAGTGACACCGGGCCGGAAATTGGCCCAACACTTAAATGGGCCACTAAAAGGCCGAAACTCAGGTCTGACTACAAATGGCCCATCAGATTTATGGGTCGTCAACAGGCTGAAAGACACACCGGGCCGGAAATTATCCCAACATTTAAATGGGTCGCTAAAAGGCCGAAAGATGTACATCCTGAAAATTGGCCCATCCATTAAATGGGCCGTTAACAGGCCGAAATCTCATCGGGCCCATATTGAGCCCAAATATATAGCGGGCTGTTAACGGGCTCGAACTGACGATGGGCTGCAATGGTGTCAAATCTTTAACGGGCCATTGACGGGCCGAATTAGCACATCTCGTATGGGTCGTGGGCTTAAATGGACCTGACACAAGTAGACCTTATATGGGCCAGCCTGCTAATTTTTACTGGGCCGGCCTTTTTCACCGGAATGGGCCACTGTTGGGCCGTGCCACGTGTTGACCTATCGTAGGCGCCTCCTGTCGAATGAGTGGATGACATCTGTCCCAACGGTGAGGCAACACGTGTTTCCTTCGGCCAATCAGAATTTTACACGTGGAAATTTCCCATTGGTTAGGGCTGTTAACGGGTTATCGGATCCAAAATCTGACCCGATAGCTTAACCGCGTTCCGTTACGGTGGATGCCACGTGTCGGTCACCCTTGACGAAAGCACTTTTGTGATGCGCGATTTATCTTCATGGAAGTGGACACTTTCGTGATGATAATTTTGGTAATGTCATGGAACACTTCTACGATAGCACAGGTATGACTATCTTGATTCTATCATAAAATCATCATGGATGTACATGCATGATAAAAAACGCGACCTACTGTGACAAACACGTATCATCATGAAAGTGTATTTTTTTGTAGTGTTAGCGGAGTCCTCCCATGTCAAATTCGGTCTACCTTGCCCTCTCTTGACATTCTCCGCATGCTTTAGCCATCCGCTATGCACTGGAGCTTCTAGAGGCCTGCGCTGAATATGCCCAAACCATCTCAAACGATGTTGGACAAGCTTCTCTTTAATTGGTGCTACCCCAACTCTATCTCGTATATCATCATTCCGGACTCGATCCTTCCTCGTGTGGCCACACATCCATCTCAACATATGCATCTCCGCCACACCTAACTGTTGAACATGTCGCCTTTTAGTCGGCCAATACTCAACGCCATACACCATTGCGGGTCGAACCGCCGTCTTGTAGAACTTTCCTTTTAGCTTTTGTGGCACTCTCTTGTCACAAAGAATGCCAAAAGCTTGGCGGCACTTCATCCATCCAGCTTTGATTCAATGGTTCACATCTTCATCAATACCCCCATCCTCCTGGAGCATTGACCCCAAATACCGAAAGGTGTCCTTCCGAGGTACCACCTGGCCATCAAGGCTAACCTCCTCCTCCTCACACCTAGTAGTACCGAAACCGCACATCATGTACTCGGTTTTAGTTCTACTAAGCCTAAACCCTTTTGATTCCAAGGGTTGTCTCCATAACTCTAACTTCCTATTTACCCCCGATCGACTATCGTCAACTAGCACCACATCATCCGCAAAGAGCATACACCATGGGATATCCGAAAAAAAATCATGTTAAAATCTCAGCGCAATCGGAGTTACGGATCTCCCGGAATATAAGAAACGGTTTTCCACCAGATCAGGGGAACGTGAAATAGAAGAGAACAGGGAGGGAGATCCAATCTCGATGGGGCTCCTGCCCCTCCACCGCCATGGAGACCAAGGACCAGAGGGGAAACTCTCCTCCCATCTAGGGGGGATGCCAAGGAAGAATAAGAAGGAGGGGGGCTCTCTCCCCCTCGCTTCCAGTGGCGCCGGAGTGCCGCCAGGGCAACTATCGGGACGACGATCTACATCAACAATCTTGCTACCGTCAACACCAACTCTCTCCCCCTCTATGCAGCGGTGTAACACCTCTTCTCCTTGTTGTAATCCCTACTTAAACATGGTGCTCAACTCCATATATTATTTTCCAATGATCTATGGTTATCCTATGATGTTTGAGCAGATCCGTTTTGTGTTGTGGGTTCATCGTGATCTTGGTTGGTATGATTGTATATTTTATTTATGGTGCTGTCCTATGGTGCCCTCCGTTCTCGCGCAAACATGAGGGGCCCCCGTTGTAGGGTGTTACAATATGTTCATGGTTCGCTTATGGTGGGTTGCGAGAGTGACAGAAGCTTAAACCCGAGTAAGTGGGGTATGACGTATGGGAGTAAAGAGGAATTGATACTTAATGCTATGGTTGGGTTTCACGACCTTAATGATCTTTAGTAGTTGCGGATGCTTGCTAGGGGTCCAATCATAAGTGCATATGATCCAGAAAGTATGTTAGCTTATGCCTCTCCCTCATATAGAATTACAAGAATGATTACCGGTACTTGTTATCGATTGCCTAGGGACAAATAACTTTCTTGTTGACACAAACCCTTCTTCTAAACACCTAACTTTTATTATCTTGCAAAGTACTTCTAGTCAACAATATTTTTAGTCATCATATGATGAATGATGTTGTCTTCCAGCTGTCAGTGTCATTGACTTCATATAGCCTATACTAGGCACATCAGGCTTTAGTTAAGAGCGCATAACGCAAAGCGTCTAAACCAATAGACAAGCCTATATGTTCATGGCCACTATGTACCTGCCAAAATCCTATTTTCCATACATGAAGCGCAAGCTTATACAGTATGATGGACCAAACATGCATACCCCTAGCACTTTGTTTTCGTCAGAGCTTACAATTATATTTCACTTTTTGCTATTAATAATACAATTTCTCCGTGGTCAGCAGATCCAAAGCTTTACTGAATCAGTAGCTACAACAAACCCAAATAAAGAATTTCTCAAAGGAAGTGCTTTGCAAAATACCAAATGCATAAAGTCAACTAGAGATCACCACCAGTAACAAGTCTGACTGAACCTTTTAATACACTGGCAGGTTGACAATACGCACTAAGATTTAGGACAATAATAATAATAATAATAATAATAATGATAATAATAATAATATAACTAATTGTTATGGATAAGAGGGCCTATTATAGTACAATTTATCCCCATGAAACTAAGACATGTCCAGAATAATAGCCAGCGCTAGGCAAACAAGAACAAGGGTAATAACATTCTTTGAAAATGAAATGATGCTTAATCTGTAGGTTTACCAGTTATTGCTCTGAACTAGAAATCAAGCAAGCAGGAGTATAAGCACCAGCAAATTGGGGGGCCATAATTGAAGCAGATTCAGAGGTACACAGACAAATTGTTTAGACGAAATAAGAGCCAGTTTTGGGAGGAAACACAGGGGTGGTTTGAAGGTAAAGCTATTACCCATCAGCATCTGCTAATGGTTCTGAGAACAGAGGAACATAGGGTAGAAATTTGTGTACACTGTTTTTCTCAAGATCAAGGATACAACCAACTTTCTGATGCCACATGTCATATGATACCAAGGTATTACCTCCACACTGAGCCAGGAAAATGGTGTCGCAATCTGGATGAATCCCAACCACCCTGTACTTCTGTCCAATCATGCTCATAAGCTCATCGATGCTGGCAGTATGCTTCTAGACCCATTGATTACTGTCACAATCCTTGAGGCACCAGAGTGCTATCTCAGAAACTAGGAGTTCATTGTTATTATTGACAGGAGCTATAGCATAGTGTAAGTACCCCTGCGACAATCCAATAGTACCAAATTTTGAACCGTACGACACACGTCATACCCCACTGTCTTAGTTTCATGGGGATAAATTGTACTGTAATACCGCCCACAAAGCACATACTTTCCCCTCCATGTCCACCCCCACCAGCACATACTCGCCGTTGATGTCCTCCAGGTTACCCATGATGTACAACATACTGCCCACAAAGACACATTCACTCATGAACAGGGTAGCTTTCTCAACTATCCCACTGTCTCTAACTCCAGGCTCCTGTACACGACGAGTAGATGTTCACTCCTGTGATGGAAGTTTTCGGAAAGGCCCGCTCGAAACAAAGAACATGGAAATGGGATGAGACTACTAGATCGAAAGCCAGGCCCGCGGTATGGTTAAATCTGTGCATCAGCTCCTGCGTTTGAGGTTGAGGTGGCAACTCCACCCACCTCCCGGAGGCGGGATTACACACAACAAAATGGTAATCATCCTTGCTGTTGTAGCGGCTGTAGAGAAGGAGGTCGTTGCAGGCGTCCACCTGGGTGATGCCCTCATCCTTGTTAGGATGCAGGTAAGGGAGGGAAGGGACGAAGGGGGATGCGCCGTTGGAGAAGCCAGTGAAGTGGTGGCGATACCCGCTGCTGTAAAAGGACGTGTAGAGGAAGCCGGCAAGGGTCTGGGGTAGCTTCTTGCAGTTGGTGGGGTCGGTGATGAGGTCGCGCCTGACCACCGAGACGCGCCTGAAGCGGCGGACGGATCTGGCTGGGAGGCGGGAAAGGATCTCCAGGATGAGGTCGACGTTCAAAAGGCTGGCCGCCCCCGCTACCGTTGCCTGCGGATGGTCATCCAGCCTCGGCTTGGTGTTCCTCTCGAAGATCTCCCCCTTCTCCGCCTCCTCCATGGAGCTCGTCTTGGTGTTCCACTCGAAGATCTCCCCATTCTCCATCTCCTCCATGGAGCTCGGCTTGGTGTTCCACTCGGAGATCTTCCCCTTCTCCGCCTCCTCCATGGAGCGTGTCAGGACCCCGATTCCAAGTCACATCGATCTAGCCGGTAGCACCTCATATCACTTTGCGGCCTCACGCACGGTACTCCCACGGGTGTCGCCTTACCATGGCCCGGGACCGTTTGCGCCTTTTGGCTCACGTATATGATAGTGTCGCTAGCATCCATATGACAGAGAACCCAGGCCGACATGGCTAGTCGTTAACCCAAAGCGGCACTAACCTATGGGGACATGCATACATGAATCACATCGAGCGTGTCGGTCAGCAGCGTGTGAATCCGGGATGTAGCACTGGGCTAACAGGACTCCGGGAACCCGGGCTGTAGTAGGCTAGGCAGGACTCCGGATGTCACCGCGTGACATTTCCCCGTAGGGACAGACACAGGAACGAAGTGAAACACATGCCGACCAGTCAAGTGTCCTGAGCAGTAGTGCTGGGCTAACAGGACTCCGGTGAACCGGGCTGTAGCGGACTACTATGGCTCATGGAAGCACTAGACTACATTTCCCCATAAGAGAGGCTGCCAAGGATAAACAACTAGATTGTCGGATCCCACACATACCAAGCATTTCAATCATACACACAATATGCTCGATATGTGTAAATACAACATGGCATCACAACATAACTCAATAACTCAAGTATTTATTCATTAGGCTCCGAGGAGCGAGATATTACAAACATGGGTCTCATGACCCAACAATCATAGCATACAATCAAAGCACATGCAGAAGCTTAACATGTATGAGTACAGACGTCTACAAATGAAAAAGGCTAAGAAACCTGACTATCTACCAGATCCTGCCGAGGGCACAAGATCGTAGCTGAGGTATCAAGCTAAACGTCGATGTCCACACGAAACTACTAGCGAGACTGACGTCTCTCTACAAAACATAAAATAGGCAAACGTGAGTACAAATGTACCCAGCAAGACTTACATCAGAACTATCTACATATGCATCGGTATCAATAAAGGGGGTGGTGGAGTTTAACTGCAGCAAGCCAGCTTTGACTCAGTGGCTAACCTGAACTATGACTGCAAGCAACTCTTTTGAGGTGGCGCACACGAGTCCACATATTCACCATTCAATACACCACTGTGGATCCGTTCCCGTCTCCTTACGAGAAGGCCATCGATAGCACTCACACTTATCTTGCGAGTTTTAGAGTATCCACTTTCACTTGTCTATGAACTGTTATAGGCAACCCAGAAGTCCTTTACCGTGGACACGGCTATTCTAATAGATCATTTATAACCCTGCAGGGGTGTACTTCTTCACACATGTTTCCACCACTTAGCGTCTGCACACGACATGTGCTCGGCAGACTTGAAGCGAAAGCCGGCGTGGGTGTAGACCACGACCTGACTAACCACACAAGTCTCTAGTCCAGGTTTATCGCCTATTCGGGTTCCATCCGCAAGGAAATCCGGCTGGGGTGTCCTCAACGGCCCCAAACGATGTGTACAGGGTCCCGAGACGCCAAACGGGCCCCCGACATACCTGGTCACAGTGTATCTACCGCATCATAGCCCACCCCTAGGGTCAGCGCTACGCACGGCCGCCAACACATAACCTACTAACACCAGAAACTAGTTGCAACTCCTGGACAGAGGACGAGAGGGGTCAATAAGTCGAGCGGGGTCATATTTCAGGGCCCAATGTGTGGTAGTAGCTGTTTCATGGATCACAAACACAGAACTCAGTTCCTGAGGACGGTTTCAGTGAGACAACCCACCATGTACTCCTACATGGCCTCTCACCGCTACCTTTACCAAATCGTGTTCACACACTTAGCTCACACATAGTAGGACATGTTCATCACTGTTCCAATTCACCCCCGATGAATCAGACCTGACTCAACTCTAAGCAGTAGGAGGCATGACAAACAAGCATGAATGAGTAGGCACATTAGGGCTCAAACAACTCCTACTCATGCTAGTGGGTTTCATCTATTTACCGTGGAAATGACAGGTCATGCAGAGGATAAGGGGTTCAACTACCGCAGTAAGTAACAATTGAATCGTTGTTGTCCTAATGCAGTAAAAGAGAGTAGGAGTGAGAGAGTGGGATTGTATCATAATGAACAAGGGGGTTTTGCTTGCCTGGCACTTCTGAAGATAATATAGCTCTTCATCGGTGTCATCGAACTCATCGTCGAAATACGCCTACCGAGGGGGGACAAGCACCGGCAATAGAGAGGAACACAATCAATGCAAATGCGAAGATATGATGCATGATCATGACATGGCAATATGCTATGATTTGTGCTAATGCATCTAGCAACAATTGAAATGAAGTCCATATGAACCAAGGGTTCATATGCAAACTCCATACGGGGTATTTAAAATTCCATTATCATGTTTTCACTTATACAGGGGGTATAAGTTGGTTGAACATGCATGAAAGTAACATAAATGGATAGATTGGATTTTTCTGATAATTTTTCATATGTAATTTATTTCATTTGGAGTTACGGTTGATTTTCTATGATTTTTAGAAGTTTAGGCAATTTTCTGGAATTTCCTGTAAAAGAATAAATCCAGAAAAGAGTTATTGCATCAGCATGACGTCACTGTGATGTCAGTGGTCAACGGGCACGGTCCAGGTCAACCCTGACCAGTGGGACCCACTGGTCAGTGGTTAGTTAACTAACTAAATTTAGTTAGCGTTAAACTAATACTAATCCTAGTTTAGTTAGTGGCATGGGGCCCACATGTTAGTGAGCCAGGGGAGGTCAAACCCCTGGTCAGCTGGGTCAAACTCACCAGAGTTGACCCGCGTGTCGTCACCGGCGACACCAGAGACGGCAGAGGGCGTCGGAAAAGCTCCTCCGGCAACCAAATGAGCGGCGGAGAGGCTCTACAGGGAGCTGGCGATCGTGCGCATCAAACGGGGCAAGCGGGAGCAGCTGGGGTGGACTGAGCTCGTCGGAAGGGAGCTCGCGGCGGCGGCCGGAGTTCGGCCAACGGCGGTTTGCGTGTTGCGGGGCATGTCCGGAGCCATGGATGGTCGTGATCGACCCGCGGGAGTGCAGTGAGTGCAGCGCTAGGCTCGGACGCGTGCTTGCACGGCCGTGGTCGCGGTGGCAACATGGCCGGTGGCGAGTAGCTATCGGCTCCGATGGCTACGGTGGATAGAAGGCGCGGACGAGCACGGGGAGAGAGGGGAAAAGGGCAGGGGCTCACGGCGATTCCAGTAGAGGCAACGGCGAGGCCGGGGAGGGGCTGGAGCTCGCGAATCCCTGGTAAGTTCGCCGGCGGTTAGAGGTTGAAGACGAGGCCGGGGACGACGCTGCAGGGCTTCCGGCGGGGCGTGGCTCGGTGAGGGGTGGAGGACGAGGTGGCGGAGCTTCTGGGCGCGTCGGCGAGGCGTGGGGTGGCCGGTGGCCATGGCTACGGCGAGCGGCGGCTGTGGTTGCGCTCGGGTGCGCTGCGAGGAGAGAACAGAGGAGGGGAGAGAAGGAGTGGGTAGGCCAGAGGGGTTGGGGCGGTTGCGTGGCGCGTCCAGCTAGCCTCCAGCGTGGGCGGAAGCAGGAGGTGGCTCGGCGCGTGCCGGCGAGCGGCGACCACGCGCGCGGCGTCCGACTGGCGGGAGCTGGACGACGACTGGCAGCGCCAGGTGGTGGGCTGGGCCAAAACAGGTGAGGCCCAGGTGGGTGCCAGGTAAAAACCCTCTCTCTCTCTCTCTTTTATTAATTGTTTCTGTTTTCTAATTTTTGCAATTGTTTTGGTCTTTATTAAAAATGCCAGAGCATTTCCAAAAATCCTGAAAATATTTGTGGGCACTGTTGAAATTATTCCCAACAGCCCTCAACTAATTTTAGAATTATTAGAGCATTTAAAATATTTATAGGATTTAAATGCCCCAATTCAAGTATAATATGAGTTAATTCAAAATCCAGAAATGACCTAGAAATATGTTTATCATTTTTGACAAAGGTTTTTACCTTTATCAGAAATGATGAACATTTCCAAAGGCATTTTGGGATCATTAAGAATATTTCATTGTGATCCTAGTTGGATTTCATTTGGTGCTAGGGTTTGAACATCCCCATTTCAAGTTTAGGCAAAATTTAAACATGATGCACACATGAAGCTAGCCTAGTGCAATGCTAGAAGCTAGGGATGTGACAACTCACCCCCACTATACAAGAATCTCGTCCCGAGATTCAGGACGTGAGGTGAGAGGACAAAGTGGATGCAAGGCTTAACACAATCTTCATGATCCAACTGCTTCTGATCGATCTTGGCATCCTTCCTCTCAAGATCTTCATCCAACATAATGACGACGGACAGGAACTCTACCGGAATCGATCTTCTCAAAGATTGGGCAACTCAAGATCAACACTTGGGGTGAGATATAAAACATCTCTCGAGCTGAGACATGAAACATACATCCAGGGGGATGGAGTGTAACAGATGACGAAGGTCCAGTAGGTAGGCAACAAATCCACGCTCGATCACGACGTAGCAAGGAGTTAACTGCCATAATTCCACAATGGGGCACCTTGGGGGAGGTGACTTGTTGGATTGTTCCCTTAAGTGGCAAAAAGAATTACTTTTGATTCAAAGATCATTGAAACTCTTTATACTAGCCTAAGGCAAATCACAATCGATCATTTGAAGGAGTTTGAAGGAATGATATACTTAGACTAGAATGGATGATGTGGACTACCTTGTTAAAGACAACGTAATGGATGAATTTGCTTGCGCGTGCTCTCAAGAACTTGAGCATTTCCATATTCATCAAGATTCTACCAACATCTGAGTCGAGGATCCTGGCAACACATCTTACTACCTTGACGAATAGTGATGGACAATGCAGATGCATAGAAAGACAACCCTTTCTCAGATTTCACCTTAGCGAGGCCAAGGGAATGAAATCTGGATGATCGACCGAGAGTCATTTAGCACTCCGCTTCTAATGTTCTCCTTGATGTACTAGTTACCACGATCATGCTTTAAAGCATCAACATAGTCATCAAGTAGTGGTCGGACTTTGGAATACAAAGGATCCATAAGGAATAACTACTGGAGTAAATCCTATGAAATCCTTATGGGGAGGTGGCCAACTTTCTCAATCAAGATACTACAATGATAAGTCTTCCGGTTGGGTGTGTTGGCCACAACATCCACTTTACCGGGTTACAGAGAGACCAATATTACAGTCCTTGAGAAACGTTCCAACCATCATATCTGCCTGGGATTCAGATCTGGTTGGTGTCAGGATAACCCAGACTCATCGGGTCTGGAAAGAAAAATGAAAGTTTGCAACACAAATCGACGAGATGACGTTGCGAGATTCTCAGGGGAATGAACTATGATAGTAAGCTCCAAAACATGAGCCGGTTCTACCACAAGCATGTGAACACGTTGTCCTAGACAAGCATGGCCACCTGGTAGTGTTTCAACGAAACACTACCGAGTTCAGGAAGGAACCATCAACGACGATATCGAAGTCCTTGCATAAGTCTAGCTCCTAAGAAGAAACTTCTTCTCCCTAAACAAGTCAATCAGTGGCTTGGTGTGCTAGGGATACGTATGGAATGAAGATGATCAGTCTATCAGACCATAGAATACTTCGCACGTGCATGACTGACTTGGGATGATTCCAGAGGAAGCAAAACTAACTTTCTCGAATTCACGGCGGCAACTTTCACCAAATGCACGTGAATCAGAGGTAGTCACTTTTTTTCATCCAAACATATGCTTCATGAATGAAACATGAAGATAATGCTTATAAAGTTTCCAATACTAGCTGGATGTTCAACACAAATCATGGAGAAGGTAGCAGTGGTGCTGATGGGCTCAACAACAATTCATCCAGGTTTCCATGGAGATGGAATTCCATAATTATGTGAACAAGTGATAGCATTGGTCAGACCCAAAAGATATAATGGTGTATGCTCGAGGGATCAACCACGAGTAAGACAACATTATGAACATCATTGGTTCTGATTTGATTTGATTATAGCCCATACTCAAATCAAAGTTTTGATATGACAATAGATCCAACAACTGATCACACGAACCAATCGATGAAGATATCATCTATCTTCAACAGACGCAAATATATCCCTTGAGATGAACTAAGCTGGCAAGCTTTTATCTTCCAACTCTCCGAGTTATTGTTTAGCTTAACCAACTAGCTCAGGGGGGTAACCGACACAGATTCTTGGAGAATGGCTGGTTTGCAAGAACCCAACTTGATCATGAACCCCACATAGCGGTTAGGTGACAACCTGGTAATACTTCCGAGAAGATATTCGAAAAATCACGAACCACCGATATGTTACAAGGCTCGAGAACAATCTTTCTTTTCAGGACAAGATGATATGATCAAAAGAGCGAGGAATGACACAATCCTAACTCATTGATCGAAGAGTGCACCGGGGAAAATGGACTAGGTCGCATGATAAATCTTATGATGATGATTCAATAACCAACACGCTAAGAGTGAAATTATTGTCCATTAACTACCAAGCAACAGAGTTGCTAGGAGTATTGATTTCACACATCACGATTCACTTGTCGGCATTCCGGTTACAACAACACGGAACCAAGGAATGAACAATGATGGCAAGAAGTATCACTAAATCAAGAACTCATAAGAGGTGGTGCAATTCTCATGACATTCTTGATAAGAAGAAGGTGACACTCCACGGTAGAACAGAGCAAAAGCTAGATTGGCATTTTGATCTGGGGATTACAACTGCTTTGACCCAATCCTAGAAATGGATAAGGTACTGGAGTTTGTTTCTCCTAGTCATTCCGAGATAGAATGGCTTGACGGAACGCAAGAGTAAAGGCAACGATGAACGAATGCACGCATACTCTTGACTATCAATTGATAGACGGAGGTCAAAAACAACTAAAGAGGCACAACTTAAAGGAACACATATTTTTCTGAGTTGTGGATGCATAGATTAGTAAGTCGAGCAAAGCTCAACATTTCTTCTGGATAACCCATGTAGAAAGGTAGAACTGGCAGAATCACAATGTAGAATGGAGAACCCATTAAGAGCACTCTGGTTGTGATCTTTTGGTTCAGAAGAACTTCTGCCATAAGCAGCTCATGATATTTGGAGGAAGGAAATACCACGGACCTCGAGGACTATCGCAATGGTTACTAATATCCTAAAGGTACGAGCAACACTATCAACACGAGGTAAGTAGAGTGAATCTTGGGTCAAGAATCCAGGAGTAGAATACCTACTATTAAATGGCATCACGGGATGCTTTTGAGAATTGTGGCCAGAATCATCACACCGAGAACACAAAACATGGCTAGATTACTAGGTGACTCCCCAAAACACCTAGGTCATAATAATAGCTCCAACATATATGTCGAGGTAGTAGAGTACCGCAACAAACCGTTAGTGTGCTTAATCTGGCCCAAAAGGACAACGGAAACGGGAAGAAAGGGTTTGCAAATGCACCAGACTAGTTAGAGACCTGGGATGACTCGGACAACATAACGGCTGTAAATGCTCAAAATGATTTGAGACATCATGCAAAATGGTGGCATAACCACTCAACAACACAATATCAAGGTTCCGAGATCAACTGTCAACACACAGAATATAGTAGGAACTGAACTGGGGCTTGAACTCAACAATTCTAGGCAACTACGGTTTAGCAACACGTCATCCTGAGAGATAGAAGAGAAGCCTAGTTCTTAATCCCCGCGGAAAAGAAGAGGGTGACTCAGATTAGAAGGCATAGGGTAAAGGAGTAAAAAGAGCCTTACGTTCCCTTCCACAATCAATCCCCCTATATAACTAAAGCATTTCTAGACTCAACTTCGACCAGTTTGGCTTGGTAATCCTACAGGAAGTCAGGCTCTGATACCAAAGCTGTCAGGACCCCGATTCCAAGTCACATCAATCTAGCCGGTAGCACCTCATATCACTTTGCGGCCTCACGCACGGTATTCCCACGGGTGTCGCCTTACCATGGCCCGAGACCGTTTGCGCCTTTTGGCTCACGTATATGATAGTGTCGCTAGCATCCATATGACAGAGAACCCGGGCCGACATGGCTAGTCGTGAACCCAAAGCGGCACTAACCTATGGGGACATGCATACATGAATCACATCGAGTGTGTCGGTCAGCAGCGTGTGAATCCGGGCTGTAGCACTGGGCTAACAAGACTCCGGGAACCTGGGCTATAGCAGGCTAGGCAGGACTCCAGATGTCACCGCGTGACATTTCCCTGAAGGGACAGACACAGGAACGAAGTGAAACACATGTCGGTCAGTCAAGTGTCCTGAGCAGTAGTGCTGGGCTAACAGGACTCCGGTGAACCGGGCTGTAGCGGACTACTATGGCTCATGGAAGCACTAGACTACATTTCCCCATAAGAGAGGCTGCCAAGGATAAACAACTAGATTGTCGGATCCCACACATACCAAGCATTTCAATCATACACACAATATGCTCGATATGTGTAAATACAACATGGCATCACAACATAACTCAACAACTCAAGTATTTATTCATTAGGCTCCGAGGAGCGAGATATTACAAACATGGGTCTCATGACCCAACAATCATAGCATACAATCAAAGCACATGCAAAAGCTTAACATGTCTGAGTACAGACGTCTACAAATGAAAAAGGCTAAGAAACCTGACTATCTACCAGATCCTGCCGAGGGCACAAGATCGTAGCTGAGGTATCAAGCTAAACGTCGACGTCCACACGAAACTACTAGCGAGACTGACGTCTCTCTACAAAACATAAAATAGGCAAACGTGAGTACAAATGTACCCAGCAAGACTTACATCAGAACTATCTACATATGCATCGGTATCAATAAAGGGGGTGGTGGAGTTTAACTGCAGCAAGCCAGCTTTGACTCAGTGGCTAACCTGAACTATGACTGCAAGCAACTCTTTTGAGGTGGCGCACACGAGTCCACATATTCACCATTCAATACACCACTATGGATCCGTTCCCATCTCCTTACGAGAAGGCCATCGATAGCACTCACACTTATCTTGCGAGTTTTAGAGTATCCACTTTCACTTGTCTATGAACTGTTATAGGCAACCCAAAAGTCCTTTACCGTGGACACGGCTATTCTAATAGATCATTTATAACCCTGCAGGGGTGTACTTCTTCACACATGTTTCCACCACTTAGCGTCTGCACACGACATGTGCTCGGCAGACTTGAAGCGAAAGCCAGCGTGGGTGTAGACCACGACCTGACTAACCACACAAGTCTCTAGTCCAGGTTTATCGCCTATTCGGGTTCCATCCGGACGGAAATCTGGCTGGGGTGTCCTCAACGGCCCCAAACGATGTGTACAGGGTCCCGAGACGCCAAACGGGCGCCCGGCATACCTGGTCACAGTGTATCTACCGCATCATAGCCCACCCCTAGGGTCAGCGCTACGCACGGCCGCCAACACATAACCTACTAACACCAGAAACTAGTTGCAACTCCTGGACAGAGGACGAGAGGGGTCAATAAGTCGAGCGGGGTCATATTTTAGGGCCCAATGTGTGGTAGTAGCTGTTTCATGGATCACAAACACAGAACTCAGTTCCTGAGGATGGTTTCAGTGAGACAACCCACCATGTACTCCTACATGGCCTCTCACCGCTACCTTTACCAAATCGTGTTCACACACTTAGCTCACACATAGTAGGACATGTTCATCACTGTTCCAATTCACCCCCGATGAATCAGACCTGACTCAACTCTAAGCAGTAGCAGGCATGACAAACAAGCATGAATGAGTAGGCACATTAGGGCTCAAACAACTCCTACTCATGCTAGTGGGTTTCATCTATTTACCGTGGAAATGACAGGTCATGCAGAGGATAAGGGGTTCAACTACCGCAGTAAGTAACAATTGAATCGTTGTTGTCCTAATGCAGTAAAAGAGAGTAGGAGTGAGAGAGTGGGATTGTATCAGAATGAACAAGGGGGTTTTGCTTGCCTGGCACTTCTGAAGATAATATAGCTCTTCATCGGTGTCATCGAACTCATCGTCGGAATACGCCTACCGAGAGGGGACAAGCACCGGCAATAGAGAGGAACACAATCAATGCAAATGCAAAGATATGATGCATGATCATGACATGGCAATATGCTATGATTTGTGCTAATGCATCTAGCAACAATTTAAATGAAGTCCATATGAACCAAGGGTTCATATGCAAACTCCATAAGGGGTATTTAAAATTCCATTATCATGTTTTCACTTATACAGGGGGTATTAGTTGGTTGAACATGCATGAAAGTAACATAAATGGATAGATTGGATTTTTCTGATAATTTTTCATATGTAATTTATTTCATTTGGAGTTACGGTTGATTTTCTATGATTTTTAGAAGTTTAGGCAATTTTCTGGAATTTCCTGTAAAGGAATAAATCCAGAAAAGAGTTATTGCATCAGCATGATGTCACTGTGATGTCAGCGGTCAACGGGCACGGTCCAGGTCAACCCTGACCAGTGGGACCCACTGGTCAGTGGTTAGTTAACTAACTAAATTTAGTTAGCGTTAAACTAATACTAATCCTAGTTTAGTTAGTGGCATAGGGCCCACATGTCAGTGAGCCAGGGGAGGTCAAACCCTTGGTCAGTTGGGTCAAACTTGCCGGAGTTGACGGCGAGGCCGGGGAGGGGCTGGAGCTCGCGAATCCCTAGTAAGTTCGCCGGCGGTCAGAGGTTGAAGACGAGGTGGGGACGACATTGCAGGGCTTCCGGCGGGGCGTGGCTCGGTGAGGGGGTGGAGGACGAGGTGGCGGAGCTTCTGGGCGCGTCGGCGAGGCGTGGGGTGGCCGGTGGCCATGGCTACGGCGAGCGGCGGCTGCGGTTGCGCTCGGGTGCGCTGCGAGGAGAGAGCGGAGGAGGGGAGAGAAGGAGTGGATTGGCCAGAGGGGTTGGGGTGGTTGCATGGCGCGTCCAGCTAGCCTCCAACGTCGGCGGAAGCAGGAGGTGGCTCGGCGCATGCCGGTGCGCGGCGACCACGCGCGCAGCGTCCGACTGGCGGGAGCTGGATGACGACTGGCAGCGCCAGGTGGTGGGCTGGGCCAAAACAGGTGGGGCCCAGGTGGGTGCCAGGTAAAAACCCTCTCTCTCTCTTTTATTAATTGTTTCTGTTTTCTAATTTCTGCAATTGTTTTGGTCTTTATTAAAAATGCCAGAGCATTTCCAAAAATCCTGAAAATATTTGTGGGCACTGTTGAAATTATTCCCAACAGCCCTCAACTAATTTCAGAATTATAAGAGCATTTAAAATATTTATAGGATTTAAATGCCCCAATTCAAGTACAATATGAGTTAATTCAAAAATCCAGAAATGACCTAGAAATATGTTTATCATTTTTGACAGAGGTTTTTACCTTTATCAGAAATGATGAACATTTCCAAAGGCTTTTTGGGATCATCAAGAATATTTCATTGTGATCCTAGTTTGATTTCATTTGGTGCTAGGGTTTGAACATCACCATTTCAAGTTTAGTCAAAATTTAAACATGATGCACACATGAAGCTAGCCTAGTGCAATGCCAGAAGCTAGGTATGTGATAGAGCGGAAGAGGAAGGGCTAGGCAGGGGCCAGGGTCAGATCAGATCTACAAATAGAGTGGGAAAATCATGGATCTGGCTGAGGAAAATTAACCCAGTGGTGGTGGTGGTCTTGTGGGGAGTCGGAAAGGTACCTCAGTTTGGTTTATGACAGTGACGGATGCCGGCGGTGAACGGGGTGCGACCGGTGGCACTTCTCTTCTCAGAGGACAGTGGGGAACAATAGCACAGACGCTAAACTTAGAAAGAGGAAATGGGGATGCAAACATAAAAATGACATGTATGTAAAGAATTCACAACTTCCAGAATTTACGCTTTTCCAAATATGACTAGAAGGAAATGCGCGCCTTGTTGTGCCGTTTTTAATCAATGAAGAGCAACATATAGAAGTACTCCGACCATTTAACAAAAGCAAATAATCTCAATTCCACCACAAACTAAGAGAAAAAACCTAGTCCATCGCCACCTTCTCACTTGCCTCCCCAACTACAGTTACTGCATTTGGGCCTCCCTATCCTTGTCTTATTTTCCAAAAAAATGCCTTCTGTTCCTATTCACTTAGAGAGTTCCAAGGGGAGCATTGATCGGAAGTTTATTTCACCAAAACAAAAGCATATAAGAATATTGCATACAACAATGTGTTAGCTATAGACATATGGTACTCATCAAGTATGGTATAATTGCCTAACAAAGTTGAAGTAGCAAAATACATAACCATTAATTGAATTTATTGATTACTACAAAGGAATCAACTAATGGTGCTTTATGTGCTCGCCTTCATTGTGAAACCTGGTTGTTGTAAGGTTCAGAGGAATGCATGGGTAAGACAAATGATTTATTAATTTTTAACCAACCTCAAAAGTAATCATCCTATCGGTTGGAGAAATTAAACATCATAAGTTGATATCTCATGTAGCTTTTATGTGTACCTGAAATAAATAAATAATGTTTAAGACAACCATGAATCAGATGGATAAAACCTAGAAAATGAATGATATAAGATTTAAAAATCACATATATATCAGGTGCAAAACAATTGTCAGCACCTATGTATATATGATGTGCAAAACAATTGCCAGCACCTACGTATACATGACGCATAAAAGCTGTCTATAGGTTGTCACTTTTCTAGTGAAAAAACAGAACCGCTGTAGTATAAAATTTTGTTTGGTTGTTTCTGGTTGTACAAAAAAACTTTCTGTTTAAAGTCTCATTGTTTGTTCATGCAGTAGGAAAAAAGCCTATAAGTGCAAATGATGCAAATTTTAAAGCAGACTCTATTGACAAAAGATACAACATGACTTACCACATCAGTTGGCATTAATCATAAGCCAGATTCCGGAGAAAAGACAACATTCAAAATAGAAGGGACAGTATAAGCCATTAGAAAGAATTACAGGAATAAAAAAACAAGCTGATTGAAAAAACTTTCGAGACTATTGGAATATCAAGACTCATAAGCATTATTAGACAATCAGGAAGGCACGAATTTCACACCCCGTCCATTCCGATGGGAAATGTTATACCTATTTTGAAAAACTAAGACAATACATATCTGAGAACAATAGGAAGTTTGAAGTTTCGAATTAAAGCACCTTTTTGGCATATTTGTTTAGATTCTAGGTTTGATCAAAGTTTCAGAAAGCTCTGCAGTTGATGCTTAACTTGTATGAGACAGAAGGCTTCATGTCATTCCTTGGTATGCATCTATATATGCACACACCAGTAGCCTCTCGATGGTAGCCATGGCAAACCAGAAGAACCTAAAGGGATTCCAGTGCAATGCCAAGCTGATCATCTCGAGTTCAGTTTGAAATGCAACCTCCTGCCTCCGTCTTCACAGCTATACTTTGGTCACTATGCTTCACTCAATATAAATTTCAAAAGCTACATTTTCCTACCATGTTCTTGCTGCTTAAGTTCTCTATTTCAGCCAAGACATATCTTGAAATAAGAAACAAACCTCTGCATAATTTCATGGTTGTCGTTCTCTATATGTTGATCTGCCAAAAAACAACACATTCAGTAACAAATTCCACCAAGTATCACAAGCATTTAGCCATTATGAACCCACTAAGAAATTTTAGCACCTATCCTTATCATACATCAATATAAATAGGAATTTCCCGAAAGGTATAGAAATGTTCTGAGCATTAATCAAAGGATTATGGGCTAAAGAGGTGATATAACTCATATTATTCATGCAGTTCCCTTCAAGTCTTCAACCTGAAGGAAATATGCCCTAGAGGCAATAATAAAGTTTTTATTTATATTTCCTTATATCATGATAAATATTTATTATTCATGCTAGAATTGTATTAACCGGAAACTTGATACATGTGTGAATACATTAGACAAATAGAGTGTCACTAGTATGCCTCTACTTGACTAGCTCGTTAATCAAAGATGGTTAAGTTTCCTAGCCATGGACGATAGTTGTCATTTGATGAATGGGATCACATCATTAGAGAATGATGTGATTGATTTGACCCATCCGTTAGCTTCGCACTATGATCGTTTAGTTTATTGCTATTGCTTTCTCCATAACTTATACATGTTCCTATGACTATGAGATTATGCAACTCCCGAATGGCCGAATACCAGAGGAACACTTAGTGTGCTATCAAATGTCACAATGTAACTGGGTGATTATAAAGATGCTCTACAGGTGTCTCTGATCGTGTTTGTTGAGTTGGCATAGATCGAGATTAGGATTTGTCACTCCGATTGTCGGAGAGGTATCTCTGGGCCGTCTCGGTAATGCACATCACTATAAGCCTTGCAAGCAATGTAACTAATGAGTTAGTTACGGGATGTTGCATTACGGAACGAGTAAAGAGACTTGCCGGTAACAAGATTGAACTAGGTATTGAGATACCAACGATCAAATCTCAGGCAAGTAACATACCGATGACAAAGGGAACAACGTATGTTGTTATGCGGTTTGACCGATAAAGATCTTTGTAGAATATGTGGGAGCCAATATGAACATCCAGGTTCCGCTATTGGTTATTGACCGGAGATGAGTCTCGGTCATGTCTACATAGTTCTCGAACCCGTAGGGTCTGCACGCTTAACGTTCAATGACGATTGGTATTATGAGTTATGTGATTTGATGTACCTAAGGTTGTTCAGAGTCCCGGATGAGATCACGGACATGACGAGGAGTCTCAAAATGGTCGAGACGTAAAGATCGATATATTGGAAGGCTATATTCGGACATCGGAAAGGTTCCAAGTGATTCGGGTATTTTTCGGAGTACCGGGGAGTTACGGGAATTCACCGGGAGAAGTAATGGGCCTTATTGGGCTTTAGTGGAGAGAGGGGAGAAGGGACAAGAGGTGGTGCGCGCCTCCCCCTCTGCCCAAACCGAATTGGACAAGGGGTGGGGGCGCGGCCCCCCTTTCCTTCTCCCTCTCCCTCTATTTCCTTCTCTCCTACTCCAAATAGGAAAGGGGAGGGGAATCCTACTTGGACTGGGGAGTCCTAGTAGGATTCCCCACACCTGGCGCGTCCCCCTAGGGCCGGCTGTCGGTGTCAAAACCAGCAGATTTTGGGTAGGGGGTCCCAAATTGTGCGTCTTAGGTCGATGGTAACAGGAGACAGGGGACACAATGTTTTACCCAGGTTCGGGCCCTCTCTATGGAGGTAATACCCTACGTCCTGCTTGATTGATCTTGATGAATATGATTATTACAAGAGTTGATCTACCACGAGATCGTAATGGCTAAACCCTAGAGGTCTAGCTTGTATGGTTATGATAATGATTGCCATAATAATCTATCGACTAGCCTGGCCTTGGCTTATATAATGCACTAGAGGCCTAGGATAACAAGAGTCCTAGCCGAATACGTTGGTGGAGAGGAGTCCTTGTCTTGATCACCAAGTCTTGTGGAATACTCCTTGTATGCGGCATGGGCTACCCGAAGTGGCCCATGAGTGAACCGCCATGGGGGTCCTCGGCCCGATCCACCTGGTTGGGAGACGATGTGGTGAGTACCCCCTAGTCCAGGACACCGTCAGTAGCCCCCTGAACCAGTCTTCAAGTTGGGGACGCTCCTCGATCCTTCCGAACTGTTCTTCATCTTTGGTCGTCGGTCTTGAAACTGGTTCAACAAATCTTCTCGTCTTTGATCTTGAGGATCGCCGAAGTGAATCCGAAGGGTTTACACATCGGGTATCCGAGGAGCCCCTTTAAGTTCTCAGCCTTTATCAATTCCTTAGGATTATTTTTTATGCCAGACCTTGGGTTTGAAGTTGTTCCCGTGCGACGGTGTCCTCTTGCATCCGAGCTCCAACGCTGGACTGCATTCGAGATATCTATTACAGCCAAGCACCAATGCCGGACTATATCCGAGCTCCAACGCTGGACTATATCCGAGGTGTCATAGATCACCTTGGCTTGGAAAATTTTGAAGGAGGTTATCCGAGTTTAACATTGAAAAGTTCTCTATGGAATGAGCCATTCGAATCCGGGCTTTATGTCGGAACACTTCCGAGCTCCAACGATGGTCAGCGTCCGAGGTGTCGTAAACTACCTCGGTATTTTAAAAGATTGAACGAATTTAGCCGAGATTAATGCCGGAAATGCCCTCTATGGAGCCAACCACTGGCGCCCGAGCTTTATGCCGGATTGCTTCCGAGGTGGTGCACCACCCCGACCGCGGGCTGATTTTTGTGAATATCTTTGATTGGTGCAATTTACTCTCTGTCGAGATATATAGCCAGTAGCCCTTGAGGCGTGTGTCAGTCTAAACCCGAGGTGCACCTAAAGTAAAACATCAAATTGCTGATCCTAGTAGCCCCTGAGACTCAGGTCGATTTGCGAAATCAGCCTGAGGATCAACTCCTAGCTCGGCAGCATACGTAGGAATAGAAACGCAGTGTAATATATTAGAGATAATAGTGATCGGCGAACGGGCCCTTGAGAGAGGGTTTTGAGAAGTTGCCGCAATATATCAGCTTGACGCCAGATAGGTCCAGATTGTACCTATTGTTGTCTCAAGACGCGTTTGCCCATAGTTCGGTCAAGCCGAACACTAAGCACTTTGAATTTTCTGCACTGAACAGGCAACGCAGTAGCCCCCAAGACACTGGTCGGGTGGCAACACCAGATTAGGGGATCGATGTGCCCCTTTAATATTTATAAATAATGAGTGCAAAGCCCAGTAGCCCCTGAGCCTTAATGTGGGCACGGGTGGCCGAATTAAGGATCGATGTCCGTGTGAAAAAAAATTGTTGTATTTAACACAAACTTCTCGAAAAGAGAATAAAGATCTCTTAAAGGAGCTAGAGCCAGCGAAAGCTGGGCTCGCCAAGGTTGGCCCCAAGGGGCTTAATAGATAGGAAATCGATGCCACTTGGGATTTAGGTGAGCTTTATGTAAGTTGCTCGCTTGGTATTTAAAAGATGAGCTGCAATAAATCGACTTTACTCGCAATTTATGATCCTATGTATCCAAGTATTTTACATCATTAATGCTCGGATCCGCATTGTACAAAACTTTGTTGACCGACCATCGGCTTCCACCTCCTCGGCCAACAGCCGTGGAGTGTTTGTCCTTCTTTATAAAGCCTTCATGAGAGCAAAGATTTACGACAAACAAGGCAATCCGGTCATACGGTTTGATAAACAAAGGTAGGGGGAGAGATATGTTATATTAAGAAATATCTTCCAAGGAAAATAGTCCCACTATCAGTTCCTTTCTTTGGGTCGTCATGCTTATCATGATCATGAAACCTCACCTCCGATCAATGTGGGAGGAAAATATTGAGGATTTAGTTCGGGGAAAGTTCCCGAACTCTATGGTATTAATGAACCAAAATTTTCACTTCTGTCGTTGCCGACCAATGTGATCCTTTAAGATCGCTAGCTTTCGTCTTCACCCAGTCTGAGGTACTAACTCGGATGACCCGGTAGTAACAATCACAGAGGTGCTCCCTTTACCGCCTAGCCGAACAATCGGGAATGTAGGGGTAAGCACAGGAGCCAGCAACCCAGCTTGGCAAAAATCTTAAGTCAAATTGATGCATATTTATGGCTTTATAACGATGATTACGGAAGGCAGCCCTTGCATATTAAATACAAATGACGATGATATGTTTACTTTGACTCCGTTGCGACCGTTTATCAGTTGAAAGTGTCCCATCGTCGGCTTCTACCCCTTTGTAGATACTATGCAGGGTGTCTCCGCAATAACAAGACAACCCTTAGCCGACGTCTCGGTGCCCGAAGGCGGTTGTGTTAGCGGAAACTAGGCAATCAGATATGCGGGCTTTATAACTTTCACTTAGTCATACAAGCTTTAAACTGCGGAAGCTGGCTACGAGCCCTCGGTTAGTGTTCGGCGACAGCCGAGGTCAAGCCTTAAACACTTCGGCCAATGTTATGAACGGCCCATCATTTAACATAGTCATCGGATCACTGACCAGTTTACGCTTATTGTGACAGTCAGTTTTTGGCTTTCTCCACTAAGGTGCTTAACCATGCGAGATGGAAGCACCATCGCAGTGGTTCTCCCTTTGCACACCTAGCCGAACAAAGCGGAACATAGGAGGCAAGCACAGGAGCCGGGCAACCCAACTATTTAACTGAAGACACAATTTGAAACCAATGCATATATAGCAATATCCGAGAATGTTTTTGCCGAATCTCTAAAGGTGTTTGGCGTTGCACTGCGAGACTTATGCTAGAAACACACAAATAGTTTAAAAGTGTCATAAGCTTGGAAAACCAAAAAACGTCAGTAAAAACTTGACGTCCGAACAAGATCAAGTGTTCGGTGCCAATCCGAAAATTGGAAAAAAAATTGTTCTTCTGTTGTGCTTTAACATGCCACATCCGATCTCGAGACTTCACGCGGGTCCGCCTACGGCTTCAAGCTCCCTATCTCAAAGGCGGAGTACTTCTCCGTGGTTAGTTTAGAAAAAGACTTTGCAACGACCAAGAAGAAAACAAATTTACTATAAAACAACTCATATAAATTTTAAGATCCCCCAAGTGACTTGGGTAAGAGAATTTTATGTATAATGATTGTATGTACCGAAGTACTTATATCATATCTGTGTTCACCCAAACTTTAAACGCGTCTTAACCGACCGTCGGCTTCTCCCTCTTCGGTCAAGGTCCAAAAAGTGTTATGTACTCCACCTGTCGAGAATATCGATGATGTTTCCGATAACCAGGAAATCAGGCCATAAGGCTGTAACAGACAAAGCACGCTCAAGGAACTTATGCTATATTACCGACGAAGTGTAAGAAGCATCTTCGAAGAAAATAGTACCCCCACCGATACCTTTCTTCGGTTGCTCATTGTTACTATGAGACTTGTGCAACATATTTTTTGTACTCATGAGTTCCATTGTGTGCCGACCATGATTGAAAACAATAAGAGCGCTAGCTTTCGGCTTCACCCAGTCTGTGGTACTAACTTGGATGACCCGGTAGTAACAATCACAGAGGTGCTCCCTTTACCGCCTAGCCGAACAATCGGGAACGTAGGGGTAAGCACAGGAGCTAGGCAACCCAGCTTGCAAAACACTTAAGTCAACATGGTGCATATTATGGCGTAATACACGAACAAGGAACGAAGCCATACAAGTATAATCATATGCAAGAGGAAAGGCTTCATAAAGGAAGCCCCTAAATAAACGGGGTATTTGAATTTGTGTGTCACAAACAAATTTTTGACAAGGAATTTTTTCAGAAACAAGTTTTTGCCAAAAAGTATAATGCTTGGTCGAACCGAACAAAATTTAAAATTGAAAGTTTTTGAGCTTGAAAGCGACTTAGATGTTTAATGTGCTCGGTGTTGATGACGTGATTTGGGCTTGTGGCGGGACGAAGACACCCATTGATCTGTGACAGATCCGACAAGGTTCGCAGTCCTCGGCATGGCCGAGGTCCCAGCCTCCAAGCCCGAGGTGTCCGAGCAAGGAGTTCGGCACTCCGAGGTAGTGACATGGCTCGTCCAATGCAGGCCGGCAGAGTGACGCCGAAGTCCCTGACGTGGGTTAATGAAATGATGACGAAGCCCCCGGTCCAGCCGAGGTGACAGCGCTACCCAATCCAGCTCATTTACCCGATGAGGTAGGACCCTCTTGATGATGCCGAAGTCCCCGAGGCAACCGAACATGACGGTATGGCAATTCAACCAACAAGATGATCATGCGAGCCGATTTATGCCAATTGGTACGATGACGTTGGCTTGCCGAAGTGAGCGCGTGACGTAGTCGAAGTCGATCACCTACACACATAAAATAGTGCGGTCCAAAACGAATAATATAAATATATATAAAATTCTTGTGTAATTACTTTTCACAAAAAAATATATTTAAAGATATGTGGCATGGCGCCGAAGTCAATGTCGATGTAGGGCGTTGGCATGATGCGGTAAAGGCGTGGCAAAACCGAATTCACAGGTCAGTCCGAGCTCCGGATACGGCATTCGCCGAACTATGTACGGAAACTGACCGAACCACCATGCGACTATCGTTAATGGGGCCACCATTTGATAGACCTGTGTATAGATGATGGAACAAACCAGAGTAATAATTCCTTGGAAAAGATAAACCCAAACAAACAAAAATTGCTAGGATTAATAGCACCTGGTTTATTTGTTGTAGTAGTCCGAAGAAAGGTTACTCCCAAAATTGGGACTCGATCCGCACACCTATTGTCTAATGGGTGATGAAGCGACGGCATGGCGGTGCTGGCAAAGATTGTGTCGCCAAGGCAAAGCCCCCGGTCCTGCTAACGTAACGAAGCTGGTCGGCTAGTGACGCCGAAGTCTCCGGAGTAGGTTGACAAAGAAATAGCGGAGCCCCTAGTCTAGTTGGGGTGTCGAAGTAGGTCGGCGTGATGGACATCGGCTTGAAGAAGCAACAGTGCGGCCATGCCGATGCAGGTCGTAGCTCGTGACATGGTCAATGCCGGCTTGATGAAGTGACCATGCGGCGATGCCGGTGTGCCCGCTCCGTGTAGTTCATGGGGCGGCAATGTTGGTGATGATTTATCCTTCGCGATGCCGAACTCTTGTTCGGCTCGCAGAGATGATGATCCGAAGAAGTTGAGCTCGGCTCAACAAAGTGACGACGTGTCTAGCGAAGGTCGGTAGCCGTAGAGCAATGTTTCGGGCTGGTTTGACACCGACGTGATGGGTGAAGATCATATTGGAAAAGACTTTAAATTTAGCGGGATGTGTTTGGGAACAAAACACAATACCCCATACAAAATTTCCTTCAAAAAGAATGTATGAAATCCCGTTCATAAAAAAGATGAACTCGGGTCGGATTCGTTCTCGCGCAGAAAACAGATCTGAAAAGTGATGCACTAATCGTAAGGTTCCCGGAGTTGGGATGGTCGGATCGAGCTCAAATTTTGAGGGGTGGTAGATATGGTAATTCCGCAGCAGATGAACGGTTGTATCTTCTAAAGGACCTCCGAGCTGGGCTCTGGTGATCACGCCCTAAACTCGTCCAGATTTGATAGGGCTCCGGTATATCATAGATTGCCAGAGATTCCTCCATCGGAACTCGATGAAATTTTCTAGGGTTGTTGTAGACTCAATTCCGCGTAATTCCACTAGAACAATGGTTAAAACGATACTCGAGGAGGCGGTAGCGGCGGATGCAAGTTTGTTGTCCAGAAAAATAGCACGGTCGCCCGAGGGCAATGTTGACGTTGAGCCCCCGAGCTCCATGGATGATTCCTCCATGATCTTGATAGAGATCGAAGTTGATGTTGATGAAGGCCCTCATCCGAACATGGTGATTGGAGGTAGGGCGTAGTCCTCGGTCAACGTGACCAGTCGAGCCGGCGACGAAGATGCCGACGTCGTAGTTGATCTATAGTCGAGTCATTGATCCTTTGCCGATCACACATCGGAACTCTCAATGAAAGCACCAATGTCGGTGTCAAAACCGGCGGATCTCGGGTAGGGGGTCCCGAACTATGCGTCTAAGGTCGATGGTAACAGGAGACAGGGGCAACAATGTTTTACCCAGGTTCGGGCCCTCTCTATGGAGGTAATACCCTACATCCTGCTTGATTGATCTTGATGAATATGAGTATTACAAGAGTTGATCTACCACGAGATCGTAATGGCTAAACCCTAGAGGTCTAGCTTGTATGGTTATGATAATGATTGCCATAATAATCTATCGACTAGCCTAGCCTTGGCTTATATAATGCACTAGAGGCCTAGGATAACAAGAGTCCTAGCCAAATATGTTGGTGGAGAGGAGTCCTTGTCTTGATCACCAAGTCTTTTGGAATACTCCTTGTATGCGACATGGGCTGCCCGAAGTGGCCCATGAGTGAAACGCCATGGGGGTCCTCGGCCCAATCCACTTGGCCGGGAGGCGATGTGGTGAGTACCCCCTAGTCCAGGACACCAGCCACCTCTTCCCTCCCCTCCTTTATATACGTGGCCAGGGGGCACCCCATAGACACACAAGTTGATCATTGATCCCTTAGCCGTGTGCGGTGCCCCCTCCACCATAATCCACCTTGGTCATATCATCATAGTGCTTAGGTGAAGCCTTGCGCCAGTAGCTTCATCATCACCGTCATCATGCCGTCGTGCTGACGAAGCTCTCCCTCGACACTCAGCTAGATCGAGAGTTCGTGGGATGTCACCGAGCCAAACATGTGTAGATCGCGGAGGTGCTGTACTTTCGGTACTAGGATCGGTTGGATCGTGAAGACGTACGACTACATCAACCGCGTTGTCATAACACTTCCTCTTACGGTCTACGACGGTACATCAACAACACTCTTCCCCTCTCGTTGCTATGCATCACCATGATAGATCTTGTGCGTGCGTAGGATTTTTTTTTTGAAATTACTGTGTTCCCAACAGTGGCATCCGAGCCAGGTCTATGCGTATATGTTATATGCATGAGTAGAACACAAAGGAGTTGTGGGCGTGGGTATGTACATATTGCTTGCCGTCATTAGTTGATTCTTGATTCAGCGGTATTGTTGGATGAAGCGGCTCAGACCGACATTACGCGTACGCTTACGCGAGACTGGTTCTACCGACGTGCTTCACACACAGGTGGCTGGTGGGTGTCAGTTTCTCCAACTTTAGTGGAATCGGATTCAATGAACAGGGTTCTTTTTGAATATCAAAAAACAATCACTATACCGCGTTATGGTTTTTTATGCGTAGGTAAGAACGGTTCTTGCTCAGCACATAGCAGCCACGTAAAACTTGCAACAACAAAATAGAGGACGTCTAACTTGTTTTTGCAGGGCTTGATGTGATGTGATATGTCAAGACGTGATGATATATAAATTGTTGTATGAGATGATCATGTTTTGTTAAAGTTATCGGCAACTGGCAGAAGCCTTACGGTTGTCTCTTTATTGCATAAGATGCAAGCGCCATATAATTGCTTTACTTTATCGCAATGCAATAGCAATAGTTGCAAAAGCAATAGATGGCGAGACGACCATGTGACGACACGTTGATAAAGATCAAGATGATGGAGATCATGGTGTCAAGCCAGTGATGATGGAGATCATGACAGTACTTTGGAGATGGAGATCAAAGGCACAAGATGATGATGGCCAATAACTATGGACCTGAAGGTCTGTGGTAAACTACTCATGCTTCATCGGAGAGGCTATGGTGTTGATGTAGAAGCCCTCCGTGATCGATTCCCCCTCCGGCAGATCGCCGAAAAAGGCCCCCAGATGGGATCTCACGGGTACAGAAGGTTGCGGCGGTGGAAAAGTGGTTTCATGGCTCTCTGCGGTGTTTCTAGGGTATAAGAGTATATATAGGTGGAAGAAGTACGTCGGTGGAGCTACGAGGGTCCCATGAGGGTGGAGGCGTGCCTACCCCCTGGGCGCGCCCTCCTACCTCATGGCGTTCCAGACTTCAACTCCAAGTCTTCTGGTTTGCTTTCGGTCCAAGAAAGATCATCACGAAGGTTTCATTCCGTTTGGTATTCCTTTTCTGCGAAACTCTAAAATAGGAAAAGATACAGAAACTGGCACTGGGCCTTTGGTTAATAGGTTAGTCCCAAAAATAATATAAAAGAGCATATTAAAGCCCATTAAACATCCAAAACAGATAATATAATAGCATGGAACAATCAAAAATTATAGATATGTTGGAGACGTATCAAGCATCCCCAAGCTTAATTCCTGCTTGTCCTTGAGTAGGTAAATGATAAAAACATAAATTTTTATGTGGAATGCTGTTGGGGAACGTAGTAATTTCAAAATTTTCCTACACACACGCAAGATCATGGTGATGCATAGCAATGAGAGGGGAGAGTCGTCCACGTACCCTCGTAGACCGTTAAGTGGAAGCGTTATGACAACGCGGTTGATGTAGTTGTACGTCTTCACGATCGACCGATCCTCAGTACCGAATGTACGGCACCTCCGCGTTCAGCACACGTTCAGCTCGGTGACGTCCCGTGAACTCACGATCCAGTAGAGCTCGAGGAAGAGTTTCGCCAGCACGATGGCGTGGTGACGATGTTGATGAAGCTATCGTCGTAGGGCTTCGCCTAAGCACCGCTATAGTATGACCGAGGTGGATTATGGTGGAGGGGGGCACCGCACACGGCTGGGAGAGATCAATGATCAACTTGTGTGTCCTAGGGTGCCCTCTGCCCCATATATTAAGGAGCAAGGGGGGAGGCCGGCCGGCCCTGTAGGGCGCGCTAGGAGGAGGAGTCCTCCTCCTAGTAGGAGTAGGATGATGTCTACTACACAACCTTCTTCTTGTAGACGTTGTTGGGCCTCCAAGTGCAGAGGTTTGTAGGACAGTAGCAAATTTCCCTCAAGTGGATGACCTAAGGTTTATCAATCCGTAGGAGGCGTAGGATGAAGATGGTCTCTCTCGAGCAACCCTGCAACCAAATAACAAAGAGCCTCTTGTGTCCCCAACACACCCAATACAATGGTAAATTGTATAGGTGCACTAGTTCAGCGAAGAGATGGTGATACAAGTGCAATATGGATGGTAGATAAAGGTTTTTGTAATCTGAAATTACAAAAACATCAAGGTAACTAATGGTAAAAGTGAGCGTAAACGGTATTGCAATGCTAGGAAACAAGGCCTAGGGTTCATACTTTCGCTAGCGTAAGTTCCCTCAACAATACTAACATAATTGGATCACATAACTATCCCTCAACATGCAACAAAGAGTCACTCCAAAGTCACTAATAGCGGAGAACGAATGAAGAGATTATGGTAGGGTACGAAACCACCTCAAAGTTATTCTTTCCAATCAATCCGTTGGGCCATTCCTATAAGTGTCACAAACAGCCCTAGAGTTCGTACTAGAATAACACCTTAAGACACAAATCAACCAAAACCCTAATGTCACCTAGATACTCCAATGCGACCTCAAGTATCCGTGGGTATGATTATACGATATGCATCACACAATCTCAGATTCATCTATTCAACCAACACAAAGGACCTCAAAGAGTGCCCCAAAGTTCTGCCAAAGAATCACGACGAAAATGTGTGCCAACCCCTATGCATAGGTTCCCAATGTCACGAAACCCGCAAGTTGATCACCAAAACATACATCAAGTGGATCAATAGAATAACCCATTGTCACCACGGTTATCCCACGCAAGACATACATCAAGTGTTCTCAAATCTTTAAAGACTCAATCCGATAAGATTACTTCAAAGGGGAAACTCAATTCATTACAAGAGAGAAGAGGGGGGGGGGACATAGGATCCAACTATAATAGCAAAGCTCGCGATACATCAAGATCATGCCAAATCAAGAACACGACAGAGAGAGAGAGAGAGATAGAGAGAGAGATCAAACACATAGCAATTGGTACATACCCTCAGCCCCAAGGGTGAACTACTCCCTCCTCGTCATGGAGAGCGCCGGGATGATGAAGATGGCCACCGGTGAGGGATCCCCCCTCCGGCAGGGTGTCAGAACAGGGTCCCGATTGACTTTTGGTGGCTATGGAGCCTTCTGGCGGCGGAACTCCCGATCTAATCTCTATTCTGGAAGTTTTAGGGTACGACAATATATATATATGGGTGCAGGAAGTACGTCGGAGGAGCCACGGGGGCCCCACGAGGCAGGGGCGCGCCCTAGGGGGGTGGGCGCGCCCCCACCCTCGTGGGCAGCCCGTGTCTCCCCTGACGTGCACTCCAAGTTCCCTAGGTTGCTTTCCTTCCGAAAATAACTTCTCCAGTTGATTTCGTTCCGTTTCGACTCCATTTGATATTCCTTTTCTTCGAAACACTGAAATAGGCATAAAACAGCAAATCTGGGCTGGGCCTCCGATTAATAGGTTAGTCCCAAAAATAATATAAAAGTGGATATTAAAGCCCAATATTTCCCAAAATAGTAGATAATATAGCATGGAGCAATCAAAAATTATAGATACGTTGGAGACGTATCAAGCATCCCCAAGCTTAATTCCTGCTCGTCCTCGAGTAGGTAAATGATAAAAAAGATAATTTTTGATGTGGAATGCTAGTTGTCATAATTTCAATGTAATTCTTCTTACTTGTGATATGAATATTCAGATCTGAAAGATTCAAGACAAAAGTTCATATTGACAAAAAAATAATAATACTTGAAGCATACTAACTAAGCAATCATGTCTTCTCAAAATAACATGGCCAAAGAAAGTTCATCCCTACAAAATCATATAGTTTAGTCATGTTTCATTTTCGTCCCACAAGAATGCTCTCATCATGCACAACCCCAATGATAAGCCAAGCAATTGTTTCATACTTTAGTAATCTCAAACTCATAAACCTTCACGCAATACATGAGCGCGAGCCATGGATATAGCACTATGCGTGGAATAGAATAATGAGGGAGTTATGTGGAGAAGACAAAAGTGGAGAAAGTCTCACATCAACGAGGCTAATCAATGGGCTATGGCGATGCCCACCGATTGATGTTAATGCAAGGAGTAGGGATTGCCATGCAACGGATGCACTACAGCTATAAATGTATGAAAGCTCAACAAAAGAAACTAGTGGGTGTGCATCCAACTTGCTTTCTCACGAAGACCTAGGGCATTTGAGGAAGCCCGTCGTTGGAATATACAAGCCAAGTTCTATAATGAAAAATTCCCACTAGTATATGAAAGTGACAAAACAAGAGACTCTCTATCATAAAGATCATGGTGCTACTTTGAAGCACAAGTGTGGAAAAATAATAGTAGCATTGTCCCTCTTTTTTATTTGGCCTTTCTTTTTTTGGCCTTCCTTTTTGGGACAATGCTCTATTGAATGATGATCATCACACTTCTATTTATTTACAGCTCAATGATTATAACTCGATACTAGGACAAAGTATGACTCTATATGAATGCCTCCGGCGGTGTACCGGGATATGCAATGAATCAAGAGTGACATGTATGAAAGAATTATGAACAGTGGCTTTGCCACAAATACGATGTCAACTACATGATCATGCAAAGCAATATGACAATGATGATGCGTGTCATAATAAACGGAACGGTGGAAAGTTTCACGACAATATATCTCGGAATGGCTATGGAAATGCCATAATAGGTAGGTATGGTGGCTGTTTTGAGGAAGATATAAGGAGGTTTATGTGTGACAGAGCATATCATATCACGGGGTTTGGATGCACCGGCGAAGTTTGCGCCAACTCTCAATGTGAGAAAGGGCAATGCACGGTACCGAAGAGGCTAGCAAGGATGGAAGGGTGAGAGTGCGTATAATCCATGGACTCAACATTAGTCATAAAGAACTCACATACTTATTGCAAAAATCTACAAGTCATCAAAAACCTCGGTACTACGCGCATGCTCCTAGGGGGATAGATTGGTAGGAAAAGACCATCGCTCGTCCCCGACCGCCACTCATAAGGAGGACAATCAAATAACACCTCATGTTTCAAATTTGTTACACAACGTTTACCATACGTGCATGCTACAGGATTTGCAAACTTCAACACAAGCATTTCTCAATTTCACAACTACTCAACTAGCACGACTTTGATATTATTACCTCCATATCTCAAAACAATCATCAAGCATCAAACTTCTCTTAGTATTCAAAACACTCATAAGAGAATTTTATTATTCTTGAATACCTAGCATATTAGGATTTTAAGCAAATTACCATTCTATTTAAGACTCTCAAAATAATCTAAGTGGAGCATGAGAGTTCATCTATTTCTTCAAAATAAAACTACCACCATGCTCTAAAAGGTATAAGTGAAGCACTAGAGCAAATGACAAACTACTCCGAAAGATATAAGTGAAGATCAATGAGTAGTCGAATAATCATGCAACTATGTGAAGACTCTCTAACATTTAATAATTTCAGATCTTGGTATTTTATTCAAACAGCAAGCAAAGCCTAACAAAATAAATTGACGCTCCAAGCAAAACACATATCATGTGGCGAATAAAAATATAGCTCCAAGTAAAGTTACCGATGAATGAAGACGAAAGAGGGGGTGCCTTCCGGGGCATCCCCAAGCTTAGGCTCTTGGTTGTCCTTGAATAATACCTTGGTCTGCCTTGGGCATCCCCAAGCTTAGGCTCTTGCCACTCCTTATTCCATAGTCCATCGAATCCTTACCCAAAACTTGAAAACTTCACAACACAAAACTTAACAGAAAACTCGTAAGCTCCGTTAGTATAAGAAAATAAATCACCACTTCAAGGTACTGTAATGAACTCATTATTTATTTATATTGGTGTTAAACCTACTTTATTCCAACTTCTCTATGGTTTATAAACTATTTAACTAGCCATAGATTCATCAAAATAAGCAAACAACACACGAAAAACAGAATTGTCAAAGACAGAACAGTCTGTAGTAATCTGAATCAAACGTATACTTCTGTAACTCATAAAATTCTCAAATAAATTTCTGGACCTGAGGAATTTATATATTAATCATCTGCAAAAAGAATTAACTAAATAGCACTTTCCAAATAAAAATTGCAGCAGTTCTCGTGAGCGCTAAAGTTTCTGTTTTTTACAGCATGATCGCAAAGACTTCCCCCAAGTCTACCCAAAGGTTCTACTTGGCACAAACACTAATTAAAGGCATAAAACCACATCTAAACAGAGGCTAGATGAATTATTTATTACTAAACAGGAACAAAAGCAAGGAACAAAAATAAAATTGGGTTTCCTCCCAACAAGCGCTATCGTTTAACACCCCTAGCTAGGCATGATGATTTCAATGATGCTCACATACAGGATAAGAATTGTAACATAAAGAGAGCATCATGAAGAATATGACTAGCACATTTAAGTCTAACATACTTCCTATGCATAGGGATTTTGTGAGAAAACAACTTGTGGGAACAAGAATCAACTTGCATAGGAAGGTAAAACAAGCATAACTTCAAAACTTTAAGCACACAGAGAGGAAACTTGATATCATCGCAATTCCTACAAGCATATGTTCCTCCCTCATAATAATTTTCAGTATCATCATGAATGAATTCAACAATATAACCAACACCTAAAGCATTCTTTTCATGATCTACTTGCATAGAAATTTTATTACTCTCCACATAAGCAAAATTCTTCTCATTCGGAATAGTGGGAGTATCATAAGAAACTTGAATACTATAAATTGTTTCCACATTAAAAGAGTAATGTTCAGAAAAGGGGTAACCATAATCATGACAAGTTTTATAAATATAATCCTCACTACTTTTTCTAGCATATGTATCATCACAATAATTATCATAAGTAGGAGGCATGTTATTATCATTATAAATTTGCATATCAAAACTTGGGATACTAAAAATGTCATCTTCATTAAGCGTAGCATCCCCAAGCTTGGGACAAACATTAATTGCAGCAAATATATTCTCAAAAACATCATATTAATCAAACATAGCATCCCCAAGCTTGGGATTTTTCATATTGTAAGCATAATCACTCTCATCATTAATTGCATGGATAGCACCAATAGTATAGCAATTATCATATTCATCCAAGCAAGTGCCAAAAAGATTTTCAAGATCATAAGAAGTATCATTATCTTCCACAATTGTATTTTCATGAGGCACAATAGTAATAGGAGCAGCATTATTTGGGGAGATATCTTTTTACCTCTCTTCCTTTTTCTTTTCTTCTTCTTCACCACATCATGTGTGGGTTCAATCCTCTTTTTGGAGCTCCTTATTAATGAGATTGGTTGAATAGGAGGCTCCTCCTCGTTACCTGATTCATCATAAGAAATAATAGGAGGATATTGGGAAGTCTCTTCCCTTTCATTAGTATTCTCTTCATCTTCTATTTGTTTTGTTTTCTTTATGTAGTTGGCAATATAAGGATTTTCAATACAATTCACCGCACAATACATATAAATATTCTCTAGATCAAAATGAAGAACTTTATCAAGATTAAACTTTGGAATATCCTCAGTTATACGTTTGATTTCCTCATACCCCAAAATAATACTAAGCTCTTTATGATGCTCAAGGGTAATCAAATTATCACAATTTTTGGATACGATTCGGTCACGAAACAATTTGCATTGGAGATTTAAAAGACCATGTTCATTGCAAAGTTCACAAGGAGCGCAAAAAATATTGAATTTTTCGGCACATTCATCTAGCTCTTCTTGGAACAATTTGGTTTCTAAGTACTTATGCCTCTTGCAATATTTGTCTTCCCTATTTGGTGTGTACTTTCAAACCTAGTCTAATCCACAAAAATTGACATGTTTATAGGAGGCATTTTCATCATAACTAGTGCAATCATCATTAGCATCATGGATATTCCAAGAATTCGTACTAACAACATTGTAATCATGCTCATCATTCAAATATTTAGTGCCAAACATTTTAGAGATCTCTTCTTCTAGCACTTGAGCACAATTATCCTTTCCATCATACTCACGAAAGATATTAAAAAGGTGAAGCGTATGAGACAAACTTAATTCCATTTTTTATAGTTTTCTTTTATAAACTAAACTAGTGATAAAACAAGAAACTAAAAGGCTCAATTGCAAGATCTAAAGATATACCTTCAAGCGCTAACCTCCCCGACAACGGCGCCAGAAAAGAGCTTGATGTCTACTACACAACCTTCTTCTTGTAGACGTTGTTGGGCCTCAAAGTGCAGAGGTTTGTAGGACAGTAGCAAATTTCCCTCAAGTGGATGACCTAAGGTTTATCAATCCGTAGGAGGCGTAGGATGAAGATGGTCTCTCTCGAGCAACCCTGCAACCAAATAACAAAGAGTCTCTTGTGTCCCCAACACACCCAAACAATGGTAAATTGTATAGGTGCACTAGTTCGGCAAAGAGATGGTGATACAAGTGCAATATGGATGGTAGATAAAGGTTTTTGTAATTTGAAATTATAAAAACATCAAGGTAACTAATGGTAAAAGTGAGTGTAAACGGTATTGCAATGCTAGGAAACAAGGCCTAGGGTTCATACTTTCACTAGTGTAAGTTCCCTCAACAATACTAACATAATTGGATCACATAACTATCCGTCAACATGCAACAAAGAGTCACTGCAAAGTCACTAATAGTGGAGAATGAACGAAGAGATTATGGTAGGGTACGAAACCACCTCAAAGTTATTCTTTCCAATCAATCCGTTGGGCCATTCCTACAAGTGTCACAAACAGCCCTAGAGTTCGTACTAGAATAACACCTTAAGACACAAATCAACCAAAACCCTAATGTCACCTAGATACTCCATTGTCACCTCAAGTATCCGTGGGTATGATTATATGATATGCATCACACAATCTCAGATTCATCTATTCAACCAACACAAAGGACCTCAAAGAGTGCCCCAAAGTTCTACCGGAGAATCACGACGAAAACGTGTGCCAACCCCTATGCATAGGTTCCCAATGTCGCGAAACCCGCAAGTTGATCACCAAAACATACATCAAGTGGATCAATAGAATAACCCATTATCACCACGGTTATCCCACGCAAGACATACATCAAGTGTTCTCAAATCTTTAAAGACTCAATCCGATAAGATTACTTCAAAGGGGAAACTCAATTCATTACAAGAGAGAAGAGGGGGAGGAGAAACATAGGATCCAACTATAATAGCAAAGCTCGCGATACATCAAGATCGTGCCAAATCAAGAACACGAGAGAGAGAGAGAGAGAGAGAGAGAGAGAGAGATCAAACAGATAGCTACTGGTACATACCCTCAGCCCCGAGGGTGAACTACTCCATCCTCGTCATGGAGAGCACCGGGATGATGAAGATGGCCACCGGTGAGGGATCCCCCCTCCGGCGGGGTGCCGGAACAGGGTCCCGATTGACTTTTGGTGGCTATGGAGCCTTCTGGCGGCGGAACTCCTGATCTAATCTCTGTTCTGGATGCTTTAGGGTACGACGATATATATGGGTGCAGGAAGTACGTCGGAGGAGCCACGGGGGCCCCACGAGGCAGGGGGCGCGCCCTAGGGGGGTGGGCGCGCCCCCCCACCCTTGTGGGCAGCCCGGGTCTCCCCTGACGTGCACTCCAAGTTCCCTGGGCTGCTTTCCTTCCGAAAATAACTTCTCCAGTTGATTTCGTTCCGTTTCGACTCTGTTTGATATTCCTTTTCTTCGAAACACTGAAATAGGCATAAAACAGCAAATCTGGGCTGGGCCTCCGGTTAATAGGTTAGTCCCAAAAATAATATAAAAGTGGATATTAAAGCCCAATATTGCCCAAAACAGTAGATAATATAGCATGGAGCAATCAAAAATTATAGATACGTTGGAGACGTATCATAGGACTCCCCTCTTGCTTACTCCTACTAGGAGGGGGAAAGGAAGGGGGATAAGGAGAAGGAAATGGGGCGCCGCCCCCCCTTCCTAGTCCAATGCGGACTAGAGGGGAGAGGGCGCGCGGCCTGCCCTGGCCGGCCCCTTGATACGTCTCCAACGTATCTATAATTTTTTATTGCTCCATGCTATATTATCTACTGTTTTGTACATTATTGGGCTTTATTATCCACTTTTATATTATTTTTGGGACTAACCTATTAACCGGAGGCCCAGCCCAGAATTTCTGTTTTTTGCCTGTTTTAGGGTTCTGAAGAAAAGGAATATCAAACGGAGTCCAAACGGAATGAAACCTTCGGGAACGTGATTTTCTCAACGAACAAGACCCAGGAGACTTGGACCCTACGTCAAGAAAACAAAGAGGAGGACACGAGGTAGGGGGCATGCCTACCCCCACCAGGCGCGCCCTCCACCCTCGTGGGCCCCCTATTGCTCCACCGACGTACTCCTTCCCCCTATATATACCTATGTACCCCCAAACGATCAGAAACGGTACCAAAACCCTAATTCCACCGCCGTAACTTTCTGTGTGCATGAGATCCCATCTTGGGGCCTGTTCCGGAGCTCCACCGGAGGGGGCATCGATCACGGAGGGCTTCTACATCAACACCATAGCCCCTCCGATGAAGTGTGAGTAGTTTACCTCAGACCTACAGGTCCATAGTTAGTAGCTAGATGGCTTCTTCTCTCTTTTTGGATCTCAATACAATGTTCTCCCCTCTCTTGTGGAGAACTATTCGATGTAATCTTCTTTTTGCAGTGTGTGTTTGTTGAGATCGATGAATTGTAGGTTTATGATCAAGTGTACCTATGAACAATATTTGAATCTTCTCTGAATTCTTTTATGTATGATTGGTTATCTTTGCAAGTCTGTTCGAATTATCTGTTTGGTTTGGCCTACTAGATTGATCTTTCTTGCAATGGGAGAAGTGCTTAGCTTTGGGTTCAATCTTGTGGTGTCCTTTCCCAGTGACAGTAGGGACAGCAAGGCACATATTGTATTGTTGCCATCGAGGATAACAAGATGGGGTTTTCTTCATATTGCATGAGTCTATCCCTCTACATCATGTCATCCTGCTTAAGGCGTTACTTTGTTTTTAACTTAATACTCTAGATGCATGCTGGATAGCGGTCGATGAGTGGAGTAATAGTAGTAGATGCAGGCAGGAGTTGGTCTACTTGTCTCGGACGTGATCCCTATATTGTTGGGGATCGTAGCAGAAATTCAAAAAATTTCCTACGTGTCACCAAGATCAATCTATGGAGAGACTAGCAACGAGAGAGAGGAGTGCATCTTCATACCCTTGAAGATCACAATGCGGAAGCGTTACAAGAACGTGGATGAAGGAGTCATACTCGTAGCGATTCACATCGCGGTCGATTCCGATCTAAGCGTTGAACAACGGCGCCTCCGCGCTCAACACACGTACAGCCCGGTGACGTCTCCCACGCCTTGATCCAGCAAGGAGAGTGGGAGAGGTTGGGGAAGACTCCGTCCAGCAATAGCACAACGACGTGGTGGTGGTGGAGGAGCGCGGGACTCCAGCAGGGCTTCGCCAAGCACTACAAGAGACGAGGAGGGAGAGAGGTAGGGCTGCGCCAAGAGAGAGATCAAATCATGTGTTGAGCAGCCCCCAATACCTCAAGTATATATAGGGGGAGGGGAGGGGCTGAGCCCCCTTCTAGGGTTCCCTCCCTAGGGGGGCGGCAGCCCTAGATGCCACCTAGGGTGGCGGCCAAAGGGGGAAAGAGAGGGGGGCGCCCTAGGGTGGGCCTTAAGGCCCATCTGGACCTAGGGTTTGCCCCCTCCCACTCTCCCTGCGCCTTGGGCCTTGGTGGGGGGGCGCACCAGCCTACCTGGGGCTGGTCCCCTCCCACACTTGGCCCACGCAACCTTCTAGGGCTGGTGGCCCCACCTGGTGGACCCCCGGGACCCTCCTGGTGGTCCCGGTACGTTACCGATAGCACCCGAAACTTTTCCGGTGACCAAAACGGGACTTCCCATATATAAATCTTTACCTCCGGACCATTCTGGAACTCCTCGTGACACCCGGGATCTCATCCGGGACTCTGAACAACATTCGGTAACCGCGTACATACTTTCCTTATAACCCTAGCGTCATCGAACCTTAAGTGTGTAGACCCTACGGGCTCGGGAGTCATGCAGACATGGCCGAGACAACTCTCCGGTCAATAACCAACAGCGGGATCTGGATGCCCATGTTGGCTCCCATATGCTCCACGATGATCTCATCGAATGAACCACGATGTCAAGGATTCAGTCAATCCCGTATATAATTCCCTTTGTCTACCGGTATAGCACTTGCCCGAGATTCGATCGTCGGTATCCCGATACCTTGTTCAATCTCGTTACCAGCAAGTCTCTTTACTCGTTCCGTAACACATCATCCCGTGATCAACTCCTTGATCACATTGTGCACATTATGATGATGTCCTATCGAGTGGGCCCAGAGATACCTCTCCGTTTACACGGAGTGACAAATCCCAGTCTTGATTCGTGCCAACCCAACAGACACTTTCGGAGATACCCGTAGTGCACATTTATAGCCACCCAGTTATGTTGTGACGGTTGGTACACCCAAAGCATTCCTACGGTATCCGGGAGTTGCACAATCTCATGGTCTAAGGAAATGATACTTGACATTAGAAAAGCTTTAGCATATGAACTACACGATCTTGTGCTAGGCTTAGGATTGGGTCTTCTCCATCACATCATTTTCCTAATGATGTGATCCCATTGTCAACGACATCCAATGTCCATGGTTAGGAAACCGTAACCATCTATTGATCAACGAGCTAGTCAACTAGAGGCTTACTAGGGACATGGTGTTGTCTATGTATCCACACATGTATCTGAGTTTCCTATCAATACAATTCTAGCATGGATAATAAACGATTATCATGAACAAGGAAATATAATAATAACTAATTTATTATTGCCTCTAGGGCATATTTCCAACAGTCTCCCACTTGCACTAGAGTCAATAATCCAGTTCACATCACTATGTGATTGTAATGAATCCAACACCCATGGGGTGTGTTCATATCTTGCTTGTGAGAGAGGTTTATCAGTCAATGGGTCTGAACCTTTCAGATCCATGTGTGATTTACAAATCTCTATGTCATCTTGTAGATGCAGCTACCACGCGCTACTTGGAGCTATTCCAAATAACTGCTCTACTATACGAATCCGGTTTACTCCTCAGAGTCATCCGGATTAGTGTCAAAGTTTGCATCGACGTAACCCTTTACGACGAACTCTTTTACCACCTCCATAATCGAGAAAATTCCTTAGTACACTAGTTACTAAGGATAAGTTCGACCGCTATCGTGTGATCCATTCCTGGATCACTCTTGTACCCCTTGACTGACTCATGGCAAGGCACACTTCAGGTGCGGTACACAGCATAGCATACTGTAGAGCCTACGTCTAAAGCATAGGGGACGACCTTCGTCCTTTCTCTCTCTTCTGCCGTGGTCAGGTCTTAAGTCTTACTCAATACTCACACCTTGTAACACAGCCAAGAACTCCTTCTTTGTTGATCTATTTTGAACTCCTTCAAAATCTTGTCACGGTATGTATTCATTTGGAAGTACTATTAAGCGTTTTTGATCTATCCTTATAGATCTTGATGCTCAATGTTCAAGTAGCTTAATCCAGGTTTTCCATCAAAAAACACTTTTCAAATAACCCTGCATGCTTTCCAGAAATTCTACATCATTTTGATCAACAATATGTTAACAACATATACTCATCAAAAAACTTATAGTGCTCTCACTCACTTCTTTGGAAATACAAGTTTCTCATAAATGTTGTATAAACCCAAAATCTTTGATCATCTCATCAAAGCGTACATTCCAACTCCAAGATGCTTACTCCAGTCCTTAGAAGGATTGCTGGAGCTTTGCATACTTGTCAGCATCTTTCAGGATTGACAAAACCTTTTGGTTGTATCACATACAACCTTTCCTCAAGAAAAAGTTGAGGAAACAATGTTTTGACATCCTATCTGCAAGATTTCATAAATAATGCAGTAACTGCTAACATAATTCCAACAGACTCTTAGCATCGCTACGAGTGAAAAAGTCTCATCGTAGTCAACTCCTTGAACTTGTCGGGAAACATCTTAATGACAAGTCGAGCTTTCTTAATGGTGACACTTACCATCATTGTCTGTCTTCCTTAAAATCCATCTGCACCTAATAGCCTTACGACCATCAAGTAGTTCTTTCAAAGTCTATACTTTGTTTTATACATGGATCCTCTCTCGGATTTTATGGCCTCAAGCCATTCGTCAGAATCCAGGTCCACCATCACGTCTCCATAGCTCGTAGGTTCATTGTTGTCTAGCAACATGACTTCCAAGATAGGATTACGTTCTACTCTGAAGTAGTACACATCCTTGTCGACCTATGAGGTTTGGTAGTGACTTGATCCGAAGTTTCACGATCACTATCATAAGCCTCCACTTCAATTGGTGTAGGTGCCACGGGAACAACTTCCTGTTCCCTGCTACACACTAGTTGAAGTGACGGTTCAATAACCTCATCAAGTCTCCACCATCCTCCCACTCAATTCTTTCGAGAGAAACTTTTCCTCGAGAAAGGACTCGTTTCTAGAAACAATCACTTTTGCTTCCGGATCTGAAATAGGAGGTATACCCAACTATTTTTGGGTATTCTATGAAGATGCATTTATCTGCTTTGGGTTCGAGCTTATCAGCCTGAAATTTTTTCACATAAGCATCGCAGCCACAAACTTTTAAGAAACGACAGCTTAGGTTTCTCTAAACCATAGTTCATATGGTGTTGTCTCAACGGAATTGTGTGGTGCCCTATTAAAGTGAATGTGGTTGTCTCTAATGCCTAACCCATAAACAACAATTGTAATTCAGTAAGAGACATCATGGTATGCACCATATCCAATAGGGTCCAGTTATGATGTTCGGACACACCATCACAATATGGTGGTCCAGGCGGTATTAGTCATGAAACAATTTCCACAATGTCTTAATTGTGTGCCAAACTCGTAGCTCAGATATTCATCTCTGTGATCATATCACAGACATTTTATCATTTTGCCACAACGATCTTCAACTTCACTCTGAAATTACTTAAACCTTTCAGTAATTCAGACTTGTGTTTCATCAAGTAAATATAATCAACATCTACTCAAATCATCTGTGAAGTAAGAACATAACGATATCCACTCCGTGCCTCAGCATTCATTGGACTGCACACATCAAAATGTATTACTTCCAACAAGTTGCTTTCTTGTTCCATCTTACTGAAAACGAGGCCTTTCAGTCATCTTGTCCGTGTGGTATGATTTGCATGTCTCAAGTGATTCAAAATCAAGTGAGTCCAAACGATCCATCTGCATGGAGTTTCTTCATGCATATCTACCAATAGACATGGTTCGCATGTCTCAAGTGATTCAAAATCAAGTGAGTCCAAAAATCCATCAACATGGAGCTTCTTCATGCGTATTATACCATTATGACTCAAATTGTAGTGCCACAAGTATGTGGTACTATCATTACTATCTTATATCTTTCGGCATGAACATGTGTATCACTACGATCGAGATTCAATGAACCATTCATTTTAGGTGCAAGACCATTGAGGGTATTATTCAAATAAACAGAGTAACCATTATTCTCCTTAAATGAATAACCGTATTGCGATAAACATAATCCAATCATGTCTATGCTCAACGCAAACACCAAATAACAATTATTTAGGTTTAACACCAATCTGGATGGTAGAGGGAGCATGCGATGCTTGATCATATCAACCTTGGAAATACTTCCAACACATATCGTCATCTCACCTTCAGCTAGTCTCCATTTATTCCGTAGCCTATTATTTTGAGTTACTAACACTTACCAACTGAAGTGGTATTTTAATACCCTGGTGCTACTAGGAGTACTAGTAAAGTACACATTAATATAACATATATCCAAAATACTTATGTCGACCTTGCCAGCCTTCTCATCTACCAAGTATCTAGGGTAGTTCTGCTTCAGTGACCGTTCCCCTCATTACAGAAGCACTTAGTCTCGGGTTTGGTTCAACCTTGGGTTTCTTCACTAGAGCAGCAACTGATTTGTCGTCTCATGAAGTATCCCTTCTTTCCCTTGCCCTTCTTGAAACTAGTGGTTTAACCATCAACAATTGATGCTCCTACTTGATTTCTACTTTTGCGGTGTCAAACATCACGAATTGCTCAAGGATCATCATGTCTATCCCTGATATGTTATAGTTCATCACTAAGCTCTAATAGCTTGGTGGCAGTGACTATGGAGAACTATCACTATCTCATCTGGAAGATTAACTCCCACTCGATTCAAGCGATTGTAGTACTCAGACAATCTGAGAACATGCTCAACAATTGAGCTTTTCTCCCTTAGTTTGCAAGCTTAAGAAACTTGTCAGAGGTCTCATACCTCTTCACATGGGCACTAGTCTGAAATTCCAATTTCAGTCTTTGGAACATCTCATATGTTCTGCGACGTTTCAAAGCGTCTTCGGTGCCACAATTCTAAACCATTAGTATTATGCACTGAACTATCACGTAGTCATCAAAACGTGTATGTCATATGTTTCCAAACATCTACAGACGACGCTCGAGGTTCAACACACTCAGCGGTGCATTAAGGACATAGCCCTTCTGTGCAGCAATGAGGACAATTCTCAGTTCACGGACCCAGTCCGCATAATTGCTACTGTCAACTCTCAACTAAATTTTCTCTAGGAACATATCTAAAACAGTAGAACCAAAGCGTGAGCTACGACATAATTTGCAAAGACCTATTGACTATGTTCATAATAATTAAGTTCATATAATCAAATTATTCAATGAACTCCCACTTAGATAGACATCCCTCTAGTCATCTAAGTGATACATGATCCGAGTCAACTAGGCCGCGTCGGATCATCACGTGAGACGGACTAGTCATCATCGGTGAACATCTTCATGTTGATCATATCTTCTATACGACTCATGTTCGACCTTTCGGTCTTCCGTGTTCCAAGGCCATGTCTGTACATGCTAGGCTCGTCAAGTTAACCTAAGCGTATTGCGTGTGTAAATCTGGCTTACACCCGTTATATGCGAACGTTAGAACCTATCACACCCGATCATCACATGGTGCTTCGGAACAACGGACCTTAGCAACGGTGCACAGTTAGGGGAACACTTTCTTGAAATTTTAGTGAGGGATCATCTTATTTATGCTACCGTCTTTCTAAGCAAATAAGATGTAAACATGACAAACATGACATGCAAATCATAAAGTGACATGATATGGCCAATATCATCTTGCGCCTTTGATCTCCATCTTCGAGGCGCGGCATGAACACCATCGTCACCGGCATGACACCATGATCTCCATCATCGTGTCTTCATGAAGTTGCCTCACCAACTATTACTTCTATTACTATGGCTAACGGTTAGCAATAAAGTAAAGTAATTACATGGCGTTTTCATTGACACGCAGGTCATAAATAAATTAAGACAACTCCTATGGCTCGTGCTGGTTGTCATACTCATCGACATACAAGTCGTGATTCCTATTACAAGAACATGATCAATCTCATACATCACATATATCATTCATCACATCCTTTTGGCCATATCACATCACATAGCATACCCTGCAAAAACAAGTTAGACGTCCTCTAATTGTTGTTGCATGTTTTACGTGGCTGCTATGGGTTTCTAGCAAGAACGTTTCTTACCTACGCAAAACCACAATGGTGATATGCCAATTTCTATTTACCCTTCATAAGGACCCTTTTCATCGAATCCGATCCGATTAAAGTGGGAGAGACAGACACCCACCAGCCACCTTATGCATCAAGTGCATGTCAGTCGGTGGAACCAGTCTCATGTAAGCGTACGTGTAAGGTCGGTCCGGGCCGCTTCATCCCACAATGCCACCGAATCAAGATAAGAATAGTAACGGCAAGCAAATTGAACAAATCATCGCCCACAACTACTTTGTGTTCTACTCGTGCATAGAATCTACGCATAAACTTGGCTCTGATACCACTGTTGGGGATCGTAGCAGAAATTCAAAAAAATTCCTACGTGTCACCAAGATCAATCTATGGAGAGACTAGCAACGAGAGAGAGGAGTGCATCTTCATACCCTTGAAGATCGCAATGCAGAAGCATTACAAGAACGCGGATGAAGGAGTCCTACTCGTAGCGATTCAGATCGTGGTCGATTCCGATCTAAGCGCCGAACAACGGCGCCTCCGCGTTCAACACACGTACAGCCCGGTGACGTCTCCCACGCCTTGATCCAGCAAGGAGAGATGGAGAGTTTGAGGAAGACTCCGTCCAGCAGCAGCACAATGGCGTGGTGGTGGTGTAGGAGTGCGGGACTCCAGCAGGGCTTCGCCAAGCACTACGAGAGACGAGAAGGGAGAGAGGTAGGGTTGCGCCAAGAGAGAGATCAAATCATGTGTTGAGCAGCCCCCAATACCTCAAGTATATATAGGGGGAGGGGAGGGGCTGCGCCCCCTTCCAGGGTTCCCTCTCTAGGGTGGCGGCAGCCCTAGATGCCATCTAGGGTGGCGGCCAAAGGGGGAAAGAGAGGGGGGCGCCCTAGGGTGGGCCTTAAGGCCCATCTGGACCTAGGGTTTGCCCCCTCCCACTCTCCCTATGCCTTGGGCCTTGGTGGGGGGCGCACCAGCCTACCTGGGGCTGCTCCCCTCCCACACTTGGCCCACGCAACCTTCTGGGGCTGGTGGCCCCACCTGGTGGACCCCGGGACCCTCCCGGTGGTCCCGGTACGTTACCGATAGCACCCGAAACTTTTCCGGTGAGCAAAACGGGACCTCCCATATATAAATATTTACCTCCGAACCATTCCGGAACTCCTCGTGACGTCCGGGATCTCATCCGGGACTCCGAACAACATTTGGTAACCGCGTACATACTTTCCCTATAACCCTAGCGTCATCGAACCTTAAGTGTGTAGACCCTACGGGCTCGGGAGTCATGCAGACATGGCCGAGACAACTCTCCGGTCAATAACCAACAGCAGGATCTAGATACCCATGTTGGCTCCCATATGCTCCACGATGATCTCATCGGATGAACCAAGATGTCAAGGATTCAGTCAATCTCGTATACAATTCCCTTTGTCTACCGGTATAGCACTTGCCCGAGATTCGATCGTCGGTATCCCGATACCTTGTTCAATATTGTTACCGGCAAGTCTCTTTACTCATTCCGTAACACATCATCCCGTGATCAACTCCTTCATCACATTGTGCACATTATGATGATGTCCTACTGAGTGGGCCCAGAGATACCTCTCCGTTTACACGGAGTGACAAATCCCAGTCTCGATTCGTGCCAACCCAATAGACACTTTCGGAGATACCCGCAGTGCACCTTTATAGCCACCCAGTTATGTTGTGACGTTTGGTACACCCAAAGCATTCCTACGGTATCCAGGAGTTGCACAATCTCATGGTCTAAGGAAATGATACTTGACATTAGAAAAGCTTTAGCATACGAACTACACGATCTTGTGCTAGGCTTAGGATTGGGTCTTGTCCATCACATCATTCTCCTAATGATGTGATCCCGTTGTCAACGACATTCAATGTCCATGGTCAGGAAACCGTAACCATCTATTGATCAACGAGCTAGTCAACTAGAGGCTTACTAGGGACACGGTGTTGTCTATGTATCCACACATGTATCTGAGTTTCCTATCAATACAATTCTAGCATGGATAATAAATGATTATCATGAACAAGGAAATATATTAATAACTAATTTATTATTGCCTCTAGGGCATATTTCCAACATATATACATGATCATACCTAGATATTCTCATAACTATGCTCAATTCTGTCAATTGCTCAACAGTAATTTGTTCACCCACCGTAGAATACTTATGCTCTTGTGAGAAGCCACTAGTGAAACCTATGGCCCCCGGGTCTATCTTCATCATATTAATCTCCTACTACTTAGTTATTTCCTTTGCTATTTACTTTGCCTTTATTTTACTTTGCATCTTTTATCATAAAAATACCAAAAATATTATATTATCATATCTATCAGATCTCACTCTCGTAAGTGGCCTTATAGGGATTGACAACCCCTATTTGCGTTGGTTGCGAGGATTTATTTGTTTTGTGCAGGTACGAGGGACTCACGCGTAGCCTCCTACTGGATTGATACCTTGGTTCTCAAAAACTGATGGAAATACTTGTGCTACTTTGCTGCATCATCCCTTCCTCTTCGGAGAAAACCAATGCAGTGCTCAAGAGGTAGCAAGAAGGATTTCTGGCGCCGTTGCCGGGGAGGTCTACGCAAAAGTCAACATACCAAGTACCCATCACATACCCTTATCTCCCACATTACATTATTTGCCATTTGCCTCTCATTTTCCTCTCCCCCACTTCACCCTTGCCATTTTATTCGCCCTCTCTCTCTATCCTCTCTCTCTCTCTATTTGCCTCTTTTTGCCCACTTGCTTTTTGTTTGCTTGTGTGTTAGTTTGCTTGCTTGTCACAATGGCTCAAGATAATACTAAATTGCGTGACTTCACCAATACCAACAACAATGATTTTATTAGCACTCCGATTGCTCCTCTTACCAATGCTGAATCTTGTGAAATTAATACTGCTTTGTTGAATCTTGTCATGAAATATCCGTTTTCCGGCCTTCCTAGTGAAGATGCCGCTACCCATCTAAATAGCTTCGTTGATTTGTGTGACATGCAAAATAAGAAAGATGTGGATAATGATATTATTAAATTGAAGCTATTTCCTTTTTCGCTTAGAGATCGTGCTAAAGCTTGGTTTTCGTCTTTGCCTAAAAATAGTATTGATTCATGGAATAAGTGCAAAGATGCTTTTATCTCTAACTATTTTCCTCCCGCTAAGATCATCTCTCTTAGAAACGATATTATGAATTTTAAGCAACTTGATCATGAACATGTTGCACAAGCTTGGGAGAGAATGAAATTAATGATACGTAATTGCCCTACTCATGGTTTAAATTTGTGGATGATTGTTCAGAATTTTTATGCCGGATTGAATTTTGCTTCTATAAATCTTTTAGATTCGGCCGCGGGAGGCACTTTTATGGAAATCACTTTAGGAGAAGCTACTAAACTCCTAGATAATATTATGGTTAATTATTCTCAATGGCATACTGAAAGATCTACTAATAAAAAGGTGCATGCAATAGAAGAAATTAATGTTTTGAGTGGAAAGATGGATGAACTTTTGAAATTATTTGCTAATAAGAGTGTTTCGTCTGATCCTAATGATATGCCCTTGTCTACTTTGATTGAGAATAATAATGAATCTATGGATGTGAATTTTGTTGGTAGGAACGATTTTGGTAACAACACGTATAGAGGAAATTTCAACCCTAGGCCTTATCCTAGTAATCCCTCTAATAATTATGGTAATTCCTACAATAATTCTTATGGAAATTATAATAAGATGCCCTCTGATTTTGAATCTAATATTAAAGAATTTATTACTTTGCAAAAGAATTTTAATGCTATGATTGAAGAAAAATTGCTTAAGATTGATGATTTGGCTAGAAACATTGATAGAATTTCTCTTGATGTTGATTCTTTGAAACTTAGATCTATTCCACCTAAGCATGATATCAATGAGTCTCTCAAAGCCATGAGAATTTCCATTGATGAGTGCAAAGAAAGAACCGCTAGGATGCATGCTAAGAAAGATGCCTTTATAAGAGCGTGTTCTTCTAGTTCCTATGAAAATAAAGATGAAGATCTAAACGTTATTGATGTGTCCCCTATTAAATCTTTGTTTTGCAATATTAATCTTGATAATGATGGGACTGAATATGATCCACCTTTACCTAGAAGGCATTCCAAGAATTCGGAATTTGTTGATCTTGATGCTAAATTTGATAAAAGTGGGATTGAAGAAATTAAAACCCTAGATGTTGCTAAACCCACTATTATGGATTTCAAGGAATTTAACTATGAAAATTTCTCTTTGATTGATTGTATTTCCTTGTTGCAATCTGTGCTAAATTCTCCTCACGCTTATAGTCAAAATAAAGCGTTTACTAAACATATCGTTGATGCCTTGATGCAATCTTATGAAGAAAAACTTGAATTGGAAGTTTCTATCCCTAGAAAACTTTATGATGAGTGGGAACCAACTATTAAAATTAAAAATTAAAGATCATGAATGCTATGCTTTATGTGATTTGGGTGCTAGTGTTTCCATGATTCCAAAGACTATGTGTGATTTGTTAGGTTTCCGTGATTTTGATGATTGCTCTCTAAACTTGCACCTTGCGGATTCCACTATTAAGAAACCTATGGGAAGAATTAATGATGTTCTTATTGTTGCAAATAGGAATTATGTGCCCGTATATTTTATTGTTCTTGACATAGATTGCAATCCTTCATGTCCTATTATTCTTGGTAGACCTTTCCTTAGAACGATTGGTGCAATTATTGATATGAAGGAAGGAAATATTAGATTCCAATTTCCATTAAGGAAAGGCATGGAACACTTTCCTAGAAAGAAAATTAAATTACCTTATGAATCTATTATGATAGCCAATTATGGATTGCCTACCAAAGATGGCAATACCTAGATCTATCCTTGCTTGTTATGCCTAGCTAGGGGTGTTAAACGATAGCGCTTGTTGGGAGGCAACCCAATTTTATTTTCATTCCTTGCTTTTTGATCCTGTTTAGTAATAAATAATTTATCTAGCCTATGTTTTGGTTGTGTTTTTTGTGTTTAATTAGTGTTTGTGCCAAGTAGAACCATTGGGAAGACTTGGGGAAAGTCTTGTTGAACTTGCTGTAAAAAACAGAAACTTTAGCGCTCATGAGAACTGCTGTCATTTTTATTTGGAAAGTGATATTTAGTTAATTATTTTTGCAGATGATTAATAGATAAATTCCTCACGTCCATCAATTTATTTTATAATTTTTGGGGTTCCAGATCTTGCGCTAGCTACAGATTACTACAGACTCTTTTGTTTTTGACAGATTCTGTTTTTCGTGTGTTGTTTGCTTATTTTGATGAATCTATGGCTAGTAAAATAGTTTATAAACCATATAGAAGTTGGAATACAGTAGGTATAACACCAATATAAATAAATAATGAGTTCATTACAGTACCTTGAAGTGGTCTTTTATTTTCTTTCGCTAACGGAGCTCACGAGATTTTCTACTTTAAGTTTTGTGTTGTGAAGTTTTCAAGTTTTGGGTAAAGATTTGATGGATTATGGAACAAGAAGTGGAAAGAGCCTAAGCTTTGGGATGCCCATGGAACCCCCAAGATAATATAAGGACACTTAAAAGCCAAATCTTGGGGATGCCCCGGAAGGCATCCCCTCTTTCGTCTACTTCTATCGGTAACTTTACTTGGAGCTGTATTTTTATTCGCCACATGATATGTGTTTTGCTTGGAGAGTCTTGTATTATTGACACTTTGCTTTTTAGTTTACCACAATCATCCTTGCTGTACACACCTTTTGAGAGAGCCATACATGATTTGGAATTTGTTAGAATACTCTATGTGCTTTGCTTATATCTTTTGAGTTATATAGTTTTGCTCTAGTACTTCACTTATATCTTTTAGAGCACGGTGGTGGATTTGTTTTATAGAAACTATTGATCTCTCATGCTTCACTTAGATTATTTTGAGAGTCTTAATAGCATGGTAATTTGCTTAAAATCCTAATATGCTAGGTATTCAAAGTTAGTAACATTTTCTTATGGGTGTTTTGAATACTAAGAGAAGTTTTATGCTTGATGATTGTTTTGAGATATGGAGGTAATAATATCAATGTCGTGCTAGTTGAGTAGTTGTGAAATTGAGAAATGCTTGTGTTGAAGTTTGCAAGTCCCGTAGCATGCACGTATGGTAAACTTTATGCAACAAATTTGAAACATGAGGTGTTATTTGATTGTCTTCCTTATGAGTGGCGGTCGGGGCCGAGCGATGGTCTTTTCCTACCAACCTATCCCCCTAGGACATTCACGTAGTACCAAGGTTTTTGATGACTTGTAGATTTTTACAATAAGTATGTGAGTTCTTTATGACTAATGTTGAATCCATGGATTATACGCACTCTCACCCTTCCATCCTTGCTAGCCTCTTCGGTACCGTGCATTGCCCTTTCTCACATCGAGAGTTGGCGCAAACTTCGCCGGTGCATCCAAACCCCGTTATATGATACACTCTTTCACACATAAACCTCCTTATACCTTCCTCAAAACAACCACCATACCTACCTATTATGCCATTTCCATAGCCATCCCGAGATATATTGCCATGCAACTTTCCATCATTCCATTCATCATGACACATTCATCATTGTCATATTGCTTAGCATGATCATGTAGTTGACATAGTGAAACCTATGGCCCCCGGGTCTATCTTCATCATATTAATCTCCTACTACTTAGTTATTTCCTTTGCTATTTACTTTGCCTTTATTTTACTTTGCATCTTTTATCATAAAAATACCAAAAAAATATCTTATCATATCTATCAGATCTCAATCTCGTAAGTGGCCTTATAGGGATTGACAACCCCTATTTGCGTTGGTTGCGAGGATTTATTTGTTTTGTGTAGGTACGAGGGACTCACGCGTAGCCTCCTACTGGATTGATACCTTGGTTCTACGCTACTTTGCTGCATCATCCCTTCCTCTTCGGGGAAAACCAACGCAGTGCTCAAGAGGTAGCACCCCTCTCTCTCCACTAGGGCCCAACAAGGCCCATTATCCCCCGGGGGGTCCAGTAACCCCTCCGGCACTCTGGTAAAATCCCGATTTCACCTGAAACTCTTCTGATGTCCAAATGTAGGCTTCCAATATCAATCTTTATGTCTCAACCATTTCGAGACTCCTCGTCATGTCCGTGATCATATCGGGGACTCCGAACCACCTTCGGTACATCAAAACATATAAACTCATAATACCGATCGTCACAGAACTTTAAGCTTGCGGACCCTACGGGTTCGAGAACTATGTAGACATGACCGTGACACGTCTCCGGTCAATAACCAATAGCGGAACCTGGATGCTCATATTGGTTCCTACATATTCTACGAAGATCTTTATTGGTCAAACCGCATAACAACATACGTTGTTCCCTTTGTCACCGGTATGTTACTTGCCCAAGATTCGATCGTCGGTATCTCAATACCTAGTTCAATCTCATTACCGTCAAGTATCTTTACTCGTTCCTTAGTGCATCATCCCATAACTAACTCATTAGTCACATTGCTTGCAAGGCTTATAGTGATGCGCATTACCGAGAGGGCCCAGATAAACCTCTCCGGCAATCGGAGTGACAAATCCTATTCTTAATCTATGCCAACTCCACGAACACCACCGGAGACACATGTAGAGCACCTTTATAATCACCCAGTTACGTTGTGACGTTTGGTAGCACACAAAGTGTTCCTCCGGCAATCGGGAGTTGCATAATCTCATAGTCATAGGAACATGTATAAGTCATTAAGAAAGCAATAGCAGTAAACTAAAACAATCAAGTGCTAAGATAACAAAATGGGTCAAGTCAATCACATCATTCTCCTAATGATGTGATCCCATTTATCAAATGACAACTCATGTATATGGTTAGGAAACTCAACCATCTTTGATTAACGAGCTAGTCAAGTAGGGGCATACTAGTGACACTATGTTTGTCTATGTATTCACACATGTATTATATTTCCGGTTTAATAAAATTCTAGCATGAATAATAAACATTTATCATGATATGAGGAAATAAATAATAACTTTAGTACTGCCTCTAGGGAATATTTCCTTCAGTCTCTCACTTGCACTAGAGTCAATAATCTAGATTACACAGTAATGATTCTAACACCCATGGAGTCTTGGTGCTGATCATGTTTTGCTCGTGGAAGAGGCTTAGTCAGCGGGTCTGTAACATTCAGATCCGTATGTATTTTGCATATCTCTATGTCTCCCACCTGGACTTGATCCCAGATGGAATTGAAGCGTCTCTTGATGTGGTTGGTTCTCTTGTGAAATCTGGATTCCTTTGCCAAGGCAATTGCACCAGTAATGTCACAAAAGATTTTCATTGGACCCGATGCACTAGGTATGACACCTAGATCGGATATGAACTCCTTCATCCAGACTCCTTCATTTGCTGCTTCCGAAGCAGCTATGTACTCCGCTTCACACGTAGATCCCGCCACAACACTTTGTTTAGAACTGCTCCAACTTACAGCTCCACCATTCAATATAAACACGTATCTGGTTTGCGATTTAGAATCGTCCGGATCAGTGTCAAAGCTTGCATCAACGTAACCATTTACGATGAGCTCTTTGTCACCTCCATGAATGAGAAACATATCCTTATTCCTTTTCAGGTATTTCAGGATGTTCTTGACCACTATCCAGTGATCCACTTCTGGATTACTTTGGTACCTCCCTGCTAAACTAATAGCAAGGCACACATCAGGTCTGGTACACAGCATTGCATAGATGATAGAGCCTATGGCTGAAGCATAGGGAACACTTTTCATTTTCTATCTATCTTCTGAAGTGGTCGGGCATTGAGTCTTACTCAACTTCACACCTTGTAACACAGGCAAGAACCCTTTCTTTGCTTGATCCATTTTGAACTTTTTCAAAACTTTATCAAGGTATGTGCTTTGTGAAAGTCCAATTAAGTGTCTTGATCTATCTCTATAGATCTTGATGCCCAATATATAAGCAGCTTCTCCAAGGTCCTTCATTAAAAAACTCTTATTCAAGTATCCTTTTATGCTATCCAGAAATTCTATGTCATTTCCAATCAGCAATATGTCATCCACATATAATATTAGAAATGCTACAGAGCTCCCACTCAGTTTCTTGTAAATACATGCTTCTCCAAAAGTCTGTATAAAATCATATGCTTTGATCACACTATCAAAACATTTATTCAAACTCCGAGAGGCTTGCACCAGTCCATAAATGGATCGCTGGAGCTTGCACACTTTGTTAGCTCCCTTTGGATCGACAAAACCTTTTGGTTGCATCATATACAACTCTTCTTCCAGAAATCCATTCAGGAATGCAGTTTTGACATCCATTTGCCAAATTTCATAATCATAAAATGCGGCAATTGCTAACATGATTCGGACAGACTTAAGCATCGCCACGGGTGAGAAAGTCTCATCGAAGTCAACTCCTTGAACTTGTCGAAAACCTTTCGCAACAAGTCGAGCTTTGTAGACATTAACATTACCATCAGCGTCAGCCTTCTTCTTGAAGATCCATTTATTCTCGATGTCTTGCCGATCATTGGGCAAGTCAACCAAAGTCCATACATTGTTCTCATACATGGATCCCATCTCAGATTTCATGGCTTCAAGCCGTTTTGCGGAATCTGTGCTCACCATCACTTCTTCATAGTTCGTAGGTTGATCATGGTCAAGTAATATGACTTCCAGAATAGGATTACCATACCACTTGGGTGCGGATCTTACTCTGGTTGATCTACGAGGTTTGGTAGTAACTTGATCTGAAGTTTCATGATCATTATCATTAGCTTCCTCACTAATTGGTGTAGGTGTCACAGGAACTGGTTTATGTGATGAACTACTTTCCAATAAGGGAGCAGGTACAGTTACCTCATCAAGTTCTACTTTCCTCCCACTCACTTCTTTCGAGAGAAACTCCTTCTCTAGAAAGGATCCATTCTTAGCAACGAATGTCTTGCCTTCGGATCTGTGATAGAAGGTGTACCCAACAGTCTCCTTTGGGTATCCTATGAAGACACATTTCTCCGGTTTGGGTTCGAGCTTATCAGGTTGAAGTTTTTTCACATAAGCATCGCAGCCCCAAACTTTAAGAAACGACAACTTTGGTTTCTTGCCAAACCACAGTTCATAAGGCGTCGTCTCAACGGATTTCGATGGTGCCCTATTTAACGTGAATGCAGCTGTCTCTAAAGCATAACTCCAAAATGATAGCGGTAAATCAGTAAGAGACATCATAGATCGCACCATATCCAGTAAAGTACGATTACGATGTTCGGATACACCATTACACCATGGTGTTCCGGGTGGCGTGAGTTGTGAAACTATTCCGCGTTGTTTCAAATGTAGACCAAACTCGTAACTCAAATATTCTCCTCCATGATCAGATCGTAGAAACTTTATTTTCTTGTTACAATGATTTTCCACTTCACTCTGAAATTCTTTGAACTTTTCAAATGTTTCAGTTTTATGCTTCATTAAGTAGATATACCCATATCTTCTTAAATCATCTGTGAAGGTGAGAAAATAACGATACCCGCCGTGAGCCTCAATATTCATCGGACCACATACATCAGTATGTATGATTTCCAATAAATCTATTGCTTGCTCCATTGTTCCGGAGAACGGCATTTTAGTCATCTTGCCCATGAGGCATGGTTCGCAAGTACCAAGTGATTCATAATCAAGTGATTCCAGAAGTCCATCAGTCTGGAGTTTCTTCATGCACTTTATACCAATATGACCCAAACGGCAGTGCCATAAATAAGTTGCACTATCATTATCAACTCTACATCTTTTGGCTTCAACATTATGAATATGTGTATCACTACTATCGAGATTCAATATAAATAGACCACTCTTCAAGAGTGCATGACTGTCGGTGTCAAAACCAGCGGATCTCGGGTAGGGGGTCCCGAACTGTGCGTCTAAGGCGGATGGTAACAGGAGGCAGGGAACACGATGTTTTACCCAGGTTCGGGCCCTCTTGATGGAGGTAAAACCCTACGTCCTGCTTGATTTATTCTTGATGATATGGGTATTACAAGAGTTGATCTACCACGAGATCGGAGAGGCTAAACCCTAGAAGCTAGCCTATGGTATGATTGTATGTTGTCCTACGGACTAAAACCCTTCGGTTTATATAGACACCGAAAAGGGCTAGGGTTACACAAGGTCGGTTACAAAGGAGGAGATACACATATCCGTATTTCCTAGCTTGCCTTCCACGCCAAGGAGAGTTCCATCCGAACACTGGACGAAGTCTTCAATCTTGTATCTTCATAGTCAAACAGTCCGGCCAAAGGATATAGTCCGGCTGTCCGGAGACCCCCTAATCCAGGACTCCCTCAGTAGCCCCTGAACCAGGCTTCAATGACGATGAGTCCGGCGCGCAGTATTGTCTTCGGCATTGCAAGGCAGGTTCCTCCTCCGAGTACACCACAGAAAAATTTGAATACAAGGATAGTGTCCGACCCTGCAAAATAAGTTCCACATTCCACCGTAGAGAGAATAATATTTCCACAAATCTAATCTGTTGACTTGTTTCGGCAACATGACGTTATGTCATGGCCCGGTGATTATTCGAACCATTTCCTTTAACTAGCCCCGCACATAACGCGAGGCAGTTTTTTGACACGTCTTGTCAAGGCAGAGATTGTGACCCCCTTTATTACGGGATTCTCATCAATACGGGCGTGGGTAACCCAACCGCGCCATCGATTATGGTGCTTGGGGGATAAGCGAGTTTTACCAGGCTAGTGGGGGCGCATAGTTTCGGCCGCCCATATAAAGGGATGAGGATTCACCTTTTCATCCACGCCTTCTTCCTCCTTTGCTCATCCATTTTCGCACACTCGAGCTCCAGCGCCCAAGTCCGCACTTCCCACCTCAACCTTCTCCAACCATGTCCGGAGCGGGAGGCAGGTGGATGGTCTCCTCCGTCACGGAGGGACACATCAAGAAGCTGAGGAGAGTCGGATACCTGCCCGACGACATCGTGCACCGGCTCCCAGATGAAGGGCAGCTCATCCCCACCCCCAGGCCCCATGAGAGGGTAGTGTTCCTTACCCATTTCTTCCATGGACTGGGATTCCCTCTCCACCCATTCGTCCGAGGGCTCATGTTCTACTACGGCCTGGATTTCCACGATCTGGCCCCAAACTTCATCCTCAACATCTCGGCGTTTATCGTCATGTGCGAGGCATTCCTCCGCATCAAGCCCCACTTTGGCTTATGGCTGAAGACCTTTAATGTCAAGCCGAAGGTAGTGAGTGGCCGCTAGGCGGAGTGTGGAGGCGCCATGGTGGGCAAGATGCCCAATGTCACATGGCTCGAGAGCTCCTTTGTAGAGACCATAAAGGGGTGGCAATCGGGGTGGTTCTACATCACTGAGCCGCGTGACCCTAAATGGGCAGCAGCCCCCGAGTTCCGATCTGGCATCCCCACGCGGCTGACCTCCTAGCAAGAGAAGGGCCTGTCCTGGGGTAATTCGGGAGAGCTGACCGGACTCCAAACATGTATCCAAAACATGGTGAGCAAGAAGCTCAAACTCGTCAACATAGTCCAGGTCATGCTCATCCGCTGCATCCTCCCGTGTCAACAACGGGCTTTTAGCTTGTGGGAGTTCGACCCGGCCCAGCACCGAACTCTAATAGGCTCTTCGACACAACACACGAGGATGCCTGGAAGGTGCTATTCAAGGGTACCAAGGTTCCCCCTCCCACTACTGAGGATCGAGGATTCAGCGCGAAGCGCCAAGCTAGCGTGGTAAGTTGTTTTACCTCTTACAGGATACTCGTTTTTCATAGTTTGACTCTATGCGGGATCTAAGCTCCTGTACCTTTGACAGGACTGGCAGGAGACGGCCGGGCAGATCGACTGTCCGGCTCCTTTGCTCGAAGGCCCAGCAGATGCTCTCCTAACAAAGATGCTGACTCCGGCTCCTTACAAGGTGCCGGAGAAGACCAAGAAGGCCAAGGGAACCCGAAAGAGTTCCCAGCGCCAGGTAGTATCGGACTCATCGTCTGACAACTCCGCGACGCACTCCTCCCCCTAAGACGAGGACAAAGATGAAGATGCTCCCCCTCCGGTCGGGGGAGACAAGAAAAGGAAGGCCGCCCCAACCGGGGGGGCCGAAGGGTCCAAGAAGGGAAGGACTCTCCTTCCGGACTACTCCACCACCGCCGCTGAAGGCAAAGACGAGTGACTGCTCAGGGCCAAGCCCCTGGCGAAGTCGTAAGTATTCGGATACCAGAGTAACTCATAGCATACCTTTGTCGCACTGCCTCTCCTAACGCCGAATTATGGCTATGCAGACCGCCACGAGCCCGTATCGACGTATCGTCGGATGCTCCCTGGGCTCGTCGGATATGGATAGCGATCCACTTCCGTCCGCCAGCTCCCCTTGCCCTACGGACAATGCCGAGGTGTTGTCTCAAGAGGCACTGAGTCAAGGGGAGACAATCCCGGAAGTGCCTCAAAGCGACCTTCCGGACTCCGGGAGCAGGGGAAGACAAGCCCCCGAGGGCTCCGAGTTCGGCCCTCAGCCGAACACCGCGCCGGAACCTCTTGTGGTTCCGGACTTGGGCAGGCGGCCTCCTTCCAAGAGGGGCAAGACGCCTTTGCCGGTGACCTCTGTCCATCCAGAGGCACCGGACAATCTGTTGGGAGCGCTTTGCAGCGCTTCCATCAACGAGGAGCACCGCACTATTATGAGTGCGGTGATCCAGAAGGTTCAGTCTGCCAAGAGCGGACTGACTGAAGCCTGTGCCAGCCTTCTAACAGGCTTTGAGGTGAGTCTTCAAAATATACAAAAAATATTACCGCATAGACAGTAGCCCCTGATGCTATGTTCGGTGTTCACAAAGAAAAGCCGAACAGAGGATCAAACAATATCGCAGGAGTCTAATATAAGTATGTCTATATGCGTATGCAGGCTTCGCTGCTGGCCTCTGCCGCACTGATTATGGAGGTCGCCGTACTGAAGCAGGACCTCAAAGGGTCCAAGGAAGAGCTCGGCCTTGCCAAGAGGCAGCTCGAGGAGAACAAAGGTAAGTAATACCTAGTCTATAGATGTGTATATATAAAAAAGATGCGATTGCAAAATGACAGGACCATCATAAATTTGCCAGGGGCCACTACCGAAGTGGCGACCCTGCAACAAGCACTATCCGAGGCCGAAAACAAAGCGCCCAAGGAGCGCACCAAGCAAAAAAGCAGAAGGCGCGGGTGGGCGAGGTGCAGCAAGAGCTCCAAGCTCTCGTGATGAAGCACGAGGCATTGGAGCTTGACTCGAAGATGCGAGAGTCTGAGCTTGCCGCGGCCCTTGAGAGCGCGAAGAATGCCAAGGCCGAAGCCCAAAGGGCCCTCTAGGAGATTGATGCGATGAAGAAGATAGCGGCGGGTAAAGCATTCTATATGCAAAGCAAGCATGTGAAAGTAAATTACCTATTACTTACCCGAATCCGGAGCTCTCTAGGAGCATTCGCAGATTTGCCCCGCAGCGTGTCGGATGCCGCACAGTTTTACCAGGCCGAGGAGGGAAGCTCAACGGAGAAGTTGTTCTGGGCCCAATATACTGGGACCCAACACCTGGTGCCAATGAGCGACTAGCTAAAGCAGCTGGTCGAGCTACACAAGGCGGCCAAACAGGCCATGAAGGGCTTTATAGTCTAGCTGTGGCCTGGCGACGCTCTTCTGAACAGCTACTTCGGCCTGGTGAGGCGGCTTGTGGATTCCTGCCCATGGCTGGAAGTCGTCAAGCGATCCGTCTGCATCGAAGGTGCACTCCGGGCTTTCGCCCGTGTGAAGTGGCAATGGGTCAAGCTAGACGCCGTGAAGCTGATCAAGGAAGGGCCATCGGAGGGCAAGGAGCATCGCCACCCCGAGATGTACTACGAGGGTGTTCTGAAGGGTGCCCGTCTCGTAGCGGACGAGTGCACGAAAGATGTAATATTTGAGTAAACTTGCTCGTGTGATCCTGTATGATGAAAACTTGTTTCATATGCGCTATGCAATGCTTGTTTGATTTTAAAATATTACCTTCTGTTTGGATGTTTATCCAATCTGAGAGATGGCTAGTCCTCGGCTTCTGCCCCCATGCCACGAGTGCTGGGGTGTTCGGGATAAACCTGAGCACTCTTGTTCCCATTTTTGGGTCCTTCGAGGGAGGTGCTCAGCACAGCGAACAAGGCAACCGGACTAATAATGCTTTATCACTCTCACTTAGCCATAGAATTCTATAATTTTAAATTTCGGCGAAGCCCCTGGTATTCGGAAGGCCGAATTCGGGGCGCGACACACGCCTTTAAGCCAGATAGGACCGGCTCCTCGCTCTAAGCGGCATAAGTCTTTAGGGACTCAAAACCTTGCCGAACAGCGACCAGTCTCTCGCCTTATCATGACAGTTAGTTTTAGCTTTCTCTACTGAGATGCTTAGCCCAGCAGAACCGGGGCACAATTGCAGTAGTTCTAGTGCTACCTTAGCCGATAGAGCGGAACGTAAGGTACCAAAACATAGGAGCCGGGAAAACCCAACATTTGACCAAAGACATGATTCGGAGCTGATGCATATAATGCTATAATTCGGGCGCACCTGTGAAAGTGTTCGGACTTCTCACACCATATTGTGGGGTATTTAAGCCCCTGGTGTATTGGACGTACCAAAGTGTACGGTTGCAAGGCGTCATTAATGAACACATATATATATAAAAGGAAGAATGCAATAATAGTCTTAATGCTATGCATTGTTTATTCAAAAAGGTGCGTTAAAGCAGAATGATACAGATAGTGCGATAAGCAAAAAGTAGGACTATGTCCCTTCCAAGGGCAAGCTGAGGAATAGTATTAAAGCAAATATTTCACTCGTTATCGTAATCCACCTGGGAGTTCCGTGGTGTGACGTAGCTTTCTACCTCCTTGGTTGCTGCATCATGTGTTCGGCAATCATGCTGCCGGACAGGGTTTTCAGAGATTAAAGTCCTGAAAAGAGAAAGATAACAAAGCGGGAAGCCCCTAGTGCGGTTTAAGCCGCGTCTTGGGGCGTGCCGTAGTTGTGCCCCCCTCCCCACTTGTGCCCATGGTATTTTTAATGCGTAATTATGTACGCGTGGCACGGATTTCACTGTTTGGCTGGGACTGGGGTGGGGGCAGCCTTGCTACGTGAGCTCAGATCGTGCCAGGCGGTCTAGTTGCCGATTACTCCGAGCGCGCTTGAAGGTGTCCGAGTCTTGAAACGCCGAACTGGTGGATTGCCTTGAGAGGCTGCTTTGCACTTCTGCTGCAAGGGCCGCAGTGTGCTCCTCCGTGCGAAGAGAGCGCTTTGTGTTTCCATTAACTGTGATGACCCCCGAGGTCCTGGCATCTTGAGCTTGAGGTATGCATAATGCGGTACCGCATTGAATCTCGCAAATGCGGTTCGCCTGAGCAGTACATGATAGCCACTGCGGAACGGGACTATATCAAAGATTTATTCTTCGCTTCGGAAGTTATTCGGGGATCTGAAGTCCATTTCCAGTGTAATTGAGCTTGTGCAATGGGCCTCTACACCTGGAATGATGCCTTTAAAGGTCATTTTTGTGGGTTTGATCCTTGAGGGGTCTATACCCATTTTGCACATTGTGTCCTGGTAAAGCAGGTTGAGGCTGTTGCCGCCATCCATAAGGACTCGAGTGAGGTGAAATCCGTCAATGATTGGGTCTAGGACCAGTGCGGCAAATCCGCCATGACGGATACTAGTGGGGTGGTCCCTGTGATCAAAGGTGATCGGACAGGAGGACCATGGGTTGAACTTTGGGGTGACTGGCTCCAACGCATATACGTCCCTGAGCGCACGCTTACGCTCCCACTTGGGGATGTGGGTTGCATATATCATGTTCACTGTCCGCACTTGTGGGGGGAACCTCTTGTCCTCCGGTATTCGGCTGCCGGGGCTCCTCCTCGTCATCGCTATGTGGCCCCTTATTTTTGTTTTCGGCAATTAACTTGCCGGCCTGCTTGAACACCCAACAATCCCTGTTGGTGTGGTTGGCTGGCTTGTCAGGGGTGGCGTGTATTTGACACGAGCGATCGAGTATGCGGTCCAATCTGGACGGGCCCGGAGTGCTTTCTTTGAATGGCTTTTTCCACTGACCAGGTTTAGAGCCTTTGAATCCGGCATTGACTGTCGTATCCTCAGTATTATCGCTGTTAATGCGGAGCTTATGTTTGTTGCGACGTGACCTGCTATTGCCGTCCTTGGTATCTGAAGTACCATGGTTCTTTGATATGGTATTACTGCGAGCCAGCCAGCTGTCTTCTCCCGCACAAAAGCGGGTCATGAGTGTCGTGAGGGCTGCCATAGATTTCGGCTTTTCCTGACCAAGGTGCCAGGCTAGCCACTCGTCGCGGATGTTGTGCTTGAAAGCTTCTAGGGCCTCTGCATCCGGACAGTCGATGATTTGATTTTTCTTTGTTAGGAACCATGTCCAGAATTGCCTGGCTGATTCCTCTGGCTGTTGAATTATGTGGCTCAAGTCATCGGCATCTGGTGGTCGCACATAAGTGCCCTGAAAGTTGTCGAGGAATGCGGCTTCCAAATCTTCCCTACAGCCAATGGATTCTGCTGGCAAGCTATTGAGCCAATGCCGAGCTGGTCCTTTGAGTTTGAGTGGGAGGTATTTAATGGCGTGTAGATCATCACCGCGTGCCATGTGGATATGCAGGAGGAAATCCTCGATCCATACCGCAGGATCTGTTGTGCCATCGTATGATTCTATATTTACGGGTTTGAAACCCTCTGGGATTTGATGATCCCTTACTTCGTCTATGAAGCATAAGGGTGTGCGGCGCCTCTGTACTGGGCTATATCGCGACGCAGCTCCAATGAGTCTTGCCCACTGTGCTCGGCCCTGTCGGATTTACTTTTACTGTATCCGGCGTGACGATTATCGTCTCACGTAGTGGCGCACCCTCGTGATCCGTAGATCGATCTTGCATGTTTTGCTTTGTCCTCCAATACGTCTCGCAGGTCTGGCGTATTTCCCCATGCCTTTTTATTTGAATGGCATCGGGGTGCGGGCTGAGCTTTTGGCTGGAGTGCCTCTCTGTCGCGAACACGGGGTGGCCAATCAGCCGCATCATACGCTTCCTCCTCCAGTCGGGGTAGCCACCTGCATTTTTGGTAACTCTTGGAGGGGCGTTCGAGTTTATATTCCTTGGCCGCCATGACTTTAGTACATCTGTCAGCTAGCAGCTCTTGATCAGCTTGAAGCTGCTGCTGCTTTTTCTTAAGGCTATTTGTCGTGGCTATAAGCCGGCGCTTGAAGCGCTCTTGTTCGACAGGATCCTCTGGCACGATGAATTTGTCATCGTCGAGGCTTGCCTCGTCTTCGGAGGGAGGCGTGTAATTATCATCCTCCTCGTCTACCGCTCTCTCGGGAGGGCTGGCCTCTCCATCCTCCTGCCCTAAATCGTGCTGGAGGGGATTATTGCCATCTTCGGCACTATCCGGAGTGCTATTATCTCTTGTGCCGGTATCACCACTTTTGCTTTGGCGGGACTTAGAGCGGCACCGCTGACGTCGGCACTTGGGTTGCTTCTTGGAGGGGTCATCCTCCGCAGTCTCATCGCCATTGCCTTCTTTGGGTGTGTCCACCATGTATATATCGTATGATGAGGTGGTTTTCTAGTTCCCCATGGGCAGTGGTTCCTCTTCATCTCCCGCATCGCCGTCCATACCGTCGATGTCTTCAAAGTCAAAGTCTAGCATGTCGGTTAAGTCGCCGATAGTGGCTACTAAGTGGGTGGTGGGTGGGCGGCGAATTTCTTCGTCATCCGCATCCCAATCCTGCCGGACGTAGTTCGGCCAGGATCCTCCTGATAAGGAGAGAGACCTTAATGAGTTCAGTATGTCGCCAGAGGGCAAGTGCTGAAAAATATCCACGGAGGTAAACTCCATGATCGGCACCCAATCGGATTCGCTAGGAACGGGCGCAGGCGGTTCGGAGTCCGTGGCCGGAGAGGGGTCCGGCAGTTTGACAACACGACTCTCGTGCAGGGTAAGGTTGATGTTCGGCTCGATCGCCGCTGAGGATAAGGCCTCTGTGGCGGGGTCCATCCACCCGTCCATGGATGGTGCAACTGGCTCCGAATTGAGGGTCGGAGCGGCTGCCGGTGCAATCTCCTTAACACTGTCCGATGGTAGAGCTAAATCGTACTCATCGTGACCGTGTGACGCACAAGGCAGGGGCTCGAATCCGTCGAAGATCAAGTCTCCGCGGATATCGGCCGTGTAGTTTAAGCTTCAAAACCTGACCTGGTGGCTAGGGGCGTAACTTTCGATCTGCTCCAGATGGCCAAGCGAGTTGGCCCGCAGCGTGAAGCCGCCGAACACAAAGATCTGTCCGGGGAGAAAAGTCTCACCCTAGACTGCATCGCTATCGATGATCGTAGGAGCCATCAAGCCTAACGGCGACGACACAGAGGAACTCTCAATGAAAGCACCAATGTCGGTGTCAAAACCGGTGGATCTCGGTTAGGGGGTCCCGAACTGTGCGTCTAAGGCGGATGGTAACAGGAGGCAGGGAACACGACGTTTTACCCAGGTTCGGGCCCTCTTGATGGAGGTAAAACCCTACGTCCTGCTTGATTTATTCTTGATGATATGGGTATTACAAGAGTTGATCTACCACGCGATCGGAGAGGCTAAACCCTAGAAGCTAGCCTATGGTATGATTGTATGTTGTCCTACGGACTAAAACCCTCTGGTATAGACACCGGAAAGGGCTAGGGTTACACAAGGTCGGTTACAAACGAGTAGATACACATATCCGTATTGCCTAGCTTGCCTTCCACGCCAAGGAGAGTTCCATCTGGACACTGGATGAAGTCTTCAATCTTGTATCTTCATAGTCCAACAGTCCGACCAAAGGATATAGTCCGGCTGTTCGGAGACGCCTAATCCAGGACTCCCTCAATGACCATAAAAGATATTACTCAAACAAGATCTAGATATAATGTTCTCACATCAAACAAGATCCAGATATAATGTTCATGCTCAACGCTGGCACCAAATAAGAATTATTCAGGTCTAAAACTAATCCCAAAGGTAGATGTAGAGGTAGCGTGCCGACGGCGATCACATCAACTTTGGAACCATTTCCCACACGCATCGTCACCTCATCCTTAGCTAGTCTTCGCTTAATCCGTAGTCCCTGATTCGAGTTGCAAATATTAGCAACAGAACCAGTATCAAATATCCAGGTGCTACTGTGAGCTCTAGTAAGGTACACATCAATAACATGTATATCACATATACCTTTGTTCACCTTGCCATCCTTCTTATCCGCCAAATACTTGGGGCAGTTCCGCTTGCAGTGACCAGTCTGTTTGCAGTAGAAGCACTCAGTCTCAGGCTTAGCTCCAGACTTGAGTTTCTTCTCTTGAGCAACAACTTGTTTGCCGTCCTTCTTGAAGTTCCCTTTCTTCTTCCCTTTACCCTTTTTCTTGAAACTGGTGGTCTTGTTGACCATCAACACTTGATGCTCCTTCTTGATTTCTACCTTCGCAGCTTTTAGCATTGCGAAGAGCTCGGGAATCGTCTTATCCATCCCTTGCATATTATAGTTCATCACGAAGTTCTTGTAGCTTGGTGGCAGTGATTGAAGAACTCTGTCAATGACACTATCAACAGGAAGATTAACTCCCAGTTGAGTCAAGTGGTTATGGTATCCAGACATTCTGAGTATATTTTTACTGACAGAACTATTCTCCTCCATCTTGCAGCTGTAGAACTTATTGGAGACTTCATATCGCTCAATCCGGGAATTTGCTTGTAATATTAACTTCAACTCCTGGAACATCTCATATGCTCCATGATGTTCAAAATGTCATTGAAGTCCCGGTTCTAAGCTGTAAAGCATGGCACACTGAACTATCGAGTAGTCATCAGCTTTACTCTGCCAGACGTTCTTAACGTCATTAGCAGCATCTGTAGCAGGCCTGGCGCCTAGCGGTGCTTCCAGGATGTAATTCTTCTGTGCAGCAATGAGGATAATCCTCAAGTTACGGACCCAGTCCGTGTAATTGCTACGACCATCTGTCAACTTTGCTTTCTCAAGGAACGCATTAAAATTCAACGGAACAACAACACGGGCCATCTATCTACAATAACATAGACAAGAAAAATTCTATCAGGTACTAAGTTCATGATAAATTTAAGTTCAATTAATCATATTACTTAAGAACTCCCACTTAGATAGATATCCCTCTAATCATCTAACTGATCACGTGATCCATATCAACTAAACCATAACCGATCATCACGAGAAGTGGAGTAGTTTTCAATGGTGAACATCACTATGTTGATCATATCTACTATATGATTCACGCTCGACCTTTCGGTCTCAGTGTTTTGAGGCCATATCTGCATATGCTAGACTCGTCAAGTTTAACCCGAGTATTTTGTGTGTGTAAAACCGTCTTACACCTGTTGTAGATGAACGTTGAGCTTATCACACCCGATCATCACGTGGTGTCTGGGCACGACGAACTTTGGCAATGGTGCATACTCAGGGAGAACACTTTTACCTTGAAATTTAGTGAGAGATCATCTTATGATGCTACCGTCAAGGAAAGCAAAATAAGATGCATAAAGGATAAACATCACATGCAATCAATATAAGTGATATGATATGGCCATCATCATCTTGTCCCTTTGATCTCCATCTCCAAAGCACCGTCATGATCACCATTGTCACCGGTGCGACACCTTGATCTCCATCGTAGCATCGTTGTCGTCTCGCCATCTATTGCTTCTGCGACTATCGCTACCGCTTAGTGATAAAGTAAAGCAATTACAGGGCGATTGCATTGCATACAATAAAGCGACAACCATATGGCTCCTTCCAGTTGCCGATAACTCCGTTACAAAACATGATCATCTCATACAATAAATATAGCATCATGTCTTGACTATATCACATCACAACATGCCCTGCAAAAACAAGTTAGATGTCCTCTACTTTGTTGTTGCAAGTTTTACGTGGCTGCTACGGGCTGAGCAAGAACCGTTCTTACCTACGCATCAAAACCACAATGATAGTTCGTCAAGTTAGTGTTGTTTTAACCTTCTCAAGGACCGGGCGTAGCCACACTCGGTTCAACTAAAGTTGGAGAAACTGACACCCGCCAGCCACCTGTGTGCAAAGCACGTCGGTAGAACCAGTCTCGCGTAAGCGTACGCGTAATGTCGGTCCGGTCCACTTCATCCAACAATACCGCCGAACCAAAGTATGACATGCTGGTAAGCAGTATGACTTGTATCTCCCACAACTCACTTGTGTTCTACTCGTGCATATAACATCTACGCATAAACCTGGCTCGGATGCCACTGTTGGGGAACGTAGTAATTTCAAAATTTTCCTACGCACACGCAAGATCATGGTGATGCATATCAACGAGAGGGGAGAGTCATCCACGTACCATCGTAGACCATTAAGCAGAAGCGTTATGACAACGCGGTTGATGTAGTCGTACGTCTGCACGATCGACCGATCCTCAGTACCGAATGTACGACACCTCCGCGTTCAGCACACGTTCAGCTCGGTGACGTTCCGCGAACTCACAATCCAGCAGAGCTCGTGGAAGAGTTTCGTCAGCACGATGGCGTGGTGACGATGTTGATGAAGCTACCGTGGCAGGGCTTCGCCTAAGCACCGCTACAGTATGACCAAGGTGGATTATGGTGGAGGGGGCACCGCACACGGCTAGGAGAGATGAATGATCAACTTGTGTGCCCTAGGGTGCCCCTGCCCCCGTATATAAAGGAGCAAGGGGGGAGTCCGGCCGGCTCTGTAGGGCGCCAGGAGGAGGACTCCTCCTCCTAGTAGGAGTAGGACTCCCCTCTTTCTTACTCCTACTAGGAGGGGAAAGGAAGGGGGAGAAGGAGAAGGAAAGGGGGCGCCGCCCCCCTTCCAAGTCTAATTCGGACCAGAGGGGAGGGGGCGCGCGGCCAGCCCTGGCCGGCCCCTCTCTCTCCACTAGGGCCCAACAAGGCCCATTAACCCCCGGGGGGTTCCGGTAACCCCTCCGGCACTCCGGTAAAATCCCGATTTCACCCAGAACTCTTCTGATGTCCAAATGTAGGCTTCCAATATATCAATCTCTATGTCTCGACCATTTCGAGACTCATCATCATGTCTGTGATCATATCCGAGACTCCGAACCACCTTCAGTACATCAAAACATATAAACTCATAATACCGATCGTCATAGAACTTTAAGCGTGTGGACCCTACGGGTTCGAGAACTATGTAGACATGACCGAGACACGTATCCGGTCAATAACCAATAGCGGAACCTGGATGCTCATATTGGTTCCTACATATTCTATGAAGATCTTTATAGGTCAAAACGCATAACAACATACGTTGTTCCCTTTGTCATCGGTATGTTACTTGCCTGAGATTCGATCGTCGGTATCTCAATACCTAGTTCAATCTCGTTACCGGCAAGTCTCTTTACTCGTTCCGTAGTGCATCATCCCGTAACTAACTTAGTCACATTGCTTGCAAGGCTTATAGTGATGTGCATTACCGAGAGGGCCCAGAGAAACCTCTTCGACAATCGGAGTGAAAAATCCTATTCTTGATCTATGCCAACTCCACGAACACCATCGGAGACACATGTAGAGCACCTTTATAATCACCCGGTTACGTTGTGACGTTTGGTAGCACACAAAGTGTTCCTCCGGTAATCGGGAGTTTCATAATCTCATAGTCATAGGAACATGTATAAGTCATGAAGAAAGCAATAGCAGTAAACTAAAATGATCAAGTGCTAAGCTAACGAAATGGGTCAAGTCAAACACACAATTCTCCTAATGATTTGATCCCGTTTATCAAATGACAACTCATGTTTATGGTTAGGAAACTCAACCATCTTTGATTAATGAGCTAGTCAAGTAGAGGCATACTAGTGACACTATGTTTGTCTATGTATTCACACATGTATTATGTTTCCGGTTTAATACAATTCTAGCCTGAATAATAAACATTTATCATGATACGAGGAAATAAATAATAACTTTATTATTGCCTCTAGGGCATATTTCCTTCAAATGCTACCTAACATAATTATCAATGTAATTCTCTTTATTGTGGCATGATTGTTCAGTTCTGAAAGATTCAAAACAAAAGTTTAATATTGACATAAAAATAATCATACTTCAAGCATACTAACAAAGTAATCATGTCTTCTCAAAATAACATGGCCAACGAAAGCTATCCCTACAAAATCATATAGTCTGGCTATGCTCTATCTTCATCACACAAAATATTTAAATCATGCACCACCTCGATGACGAGCCAAGCAATTGTTTCATACTTTTGATGTTCTCAAACTTTTTCAATCTTCACGCAATACATGAGTGTGAGCCATGGACATAGCAGTATAGGTGGAATAGATTGGTGGTTGTGGAGAAGACAAAATGGAGAAGATAGTCTCACATCAACTAGGCATATCAACGGGCTATGGAGATGCCCATCAATAGATATCAATGTGAGTGAGTAGGGATTGCCATGCAATGGATGCACTAGAGCTATAAGTGTATGAAAGCTTAGAAAGAAACTAAGTGGGTGTGCATCCAACTTGCTTGCTCATGAAGACCTAGGGCATTTTGAGGAAGCCCATCATTGGAATATACAAGCCAAGTTCTATAATGAAAAATCCCCACTAGTATATGAAAGTGACAAAATAAGAGACTCTCTATCATGAAGATCATGGTGCTACTTTGAAGCACAAGTGTGGAAAAAGTATAGTAGCATCCTTCTCTCTTTTTCTCTCATCATTTTTTTATTTGGGCATTTTCTCTTTTTTATGGCCTCTTCTTTCCGCCCGGAGTCTCATCCTGACTTGTGGGGGAATCATAGTCTCCATCATCCTTTCCTCACTGGGACAATGCTCTAATAATGATGATCATCACACTTTTATTTACTTACAACTCAAGAATTACAAATCGATACTTAGAACAAAATATGACTCTATGTGAATGCCTCCGGCGATGTACCGGGATGTGCAATGATTCAAGAGCGACATGTATGAAAAATTATGAACGATGGTTTCCGGTTCTTGCAAGGCCGCTTTGAAGGACTTGAGGGCTACGCTGTAGGCCGGATGACTAAGAGTCGTCGCGGCAAGTTCTACATCGATGACGTAGGCTGGGGCCCCGAGGCCGGCTCAATTGAATACGGGTACCGGGTCCCCTTTGGAGGCATTCACGTTTTCATTGGCAAGATCGGTGAACCGGGCCCTGAGCCGGACATCTGCACCGACCTCGTCGAGACGGCTCAACGTGCATGATCCGCCCGGGTTAAACCGGCCATGAAGCGTGCCTTCGTGGGAGTCATCCATGGAGGAAGTTATGAGGATGGATCGGAATCTCGCGGCGATTCCGTCGTTTGGTCCGATGACGAGTCATCGACCGGAGAAACCGAATCTCTTTATCAGCTACAAGACGGCCGGATTGGGGGCTGTTCCGATGGCGACAGTATTCCGAACCCCTTTGATCTGCCCAACCGGGTTGGAATATTCATGACTGGCACACAAGCAGCACTTCATTCTTTGACCGCTACGGCAACAACCTCCGGTTCAGCAGCAGCGATGGCTGCCAGGGCAGGAGGCCCTGTGCGCCCGCCGGCTCAAGTTCTATCAAAGCTGTTTGATGCATTGGCTGTGCTAATGGCGGAGGCTAATCCGGCGGATCAGGGCATTCACAACGTCGAGATTGCAAAAGTGAAGGAACAGATCACCCAGGCCAAGGCAGATCTGGCAGCTGAGGACACCAGGATGGCCATGGAGCGGGCCGCTTTAGACACACAAGCCTATAGGCTCATGTTGGACCAGAGTGCGTCACAGGAAGTCATGAGGAGGAAGTACCGATCCCATTTGCCTCCGGTTTTTGAGGCCAGAGACCTTTTCAACACTCCAGGAGTAGGAACCGGCAATCTGCTGGAGGGAAACCGGGCTGAAGCTCCCGGCACCGGGGCATCAGTTTAGCCTCGTCAGATGGACCCGCCTCGTCAAAACACCGTTACACCTCAGGCTGTTTTAACACCTCTGGGTCACTACTCCAACCCGATGGACAATCTCGTTGCCGCTGCTGCACGGCTGGAGGCCATTCCAATTGAAGGTGATTCACCGCAGGCAGTAGAGACGTGACGGGTCAAGGAGCTTCTGAGGACAGCTTTGGTCCAACAGGAAGCATACTCGTACAGCCGCGATCGGATCCACTCGACCCCCCGTCCAAGCCGGAGCTATAGCAGACATATGGATGAATCGGCAGTGTCGAGTAACGAACGACGTGGAGCACCCCGTGACAACAACCCAACGGGTGGTGCTGATAACGCTCAGGAAGTGGTGAACCGGGCCCGAGCGCGCAGGGAGGCTGAGTTAGCCACACAGCATCAGGCTCGGCAGATCATGCCGGTTCGTCCAACCATCTCGGTTCAACCTGGTGTTACTTCTAGTTCTTTGGGGGTGCCTTGCCTTATCCCCGCTTTACGCAATGTGCGCCTGCCCAAGGATTTCAAGGGCCCACGCAAGGTACCAAATTACACGGCAGATCAGCCTCTGGAGACATGGGTGGAGAGCTATGAGATGGCCATGGAGATGCTTGATGTGGATGACGCGGCGTGTGCGAAATACTTCACCATGATGCTTGAAGGAATGGCCCGTATTTGGTTAAAAAGCTTGCCGGCTAATTCTATCAGTTCATGGGCCCAATTACGAGTCTGGTTTATCAACAATTTCAAGGATACATGTAAACAGCCTATGTCAATAGTGGACTTAGCTGCATGCGTCCAGGAGGAAGGAGAGTCAACGACTCATTGGGTGCGCCGGGTTTCACAAGTGTTGCACTCATCAGACCGCATCAACACTGACACCGCAGTGTTAACCCTAGAAGGCAACTGCCGGTTTGGGCCCCTGAAGCTGAAGTTGGGAGGGATGAAGCGTCATTGCACTAACATGGGGACCCTCATGGCCGCTTTGGTGAAATATGCTGATTCTGATAGTACCAAGGATCCCGAATCTGATGATGACAATACAGGGAAGGGAAAGAGGAACAACAACTCCAAAGGACAGCAGCATCACTGGGCAAGCAATGGTGGTGGAGGCAAGCGTAAAGCGGATGGTAACATGGACTTTGTGGCTAATACTAACGCACAGGACAATGGCCAGCGACGCAGGGGTAAACCGAAAAATCGTAATGGGGCACCCAACCCTAACCCAGACCGCCTAAATTATCTGCTAAGCCAGCCCTGTCCAAGACATGGGACGAAGGAGTCGCCAGCAAACCACCTTTGGAAGGATTTCTTTATTATGCAGGAGCTCAAGAATTCTAATAATTTCCGGTATGATCATGAATCTGGCGGTGGCTCAGGATCCGGGCCGGGTTACGATGGAGGAAGTTCCGGTTCAGGATTTAATGGAAATCCGGGCGGACATAATGGTCAAACTAGTCAGAACAACCAGGGTGGTTACAACCAACAACAGCAACAGTCAGGTTACCAGAGCAACCCAAAGCAGTTGAGTAGTGGGCAGTACCATGTCTTCACCACTAGCTTGGACAAGCGAGACCAGAAGGTTCAGAGGCGCGTGGTCAACTCTGTTGAACCGGCCATACCCCGTTATCTACGTTGGTCTGAACAGCCAATCATATGGAGCAGAGAGGATCACCCTCCCCAGGTCGATAATCCGGGTCAGTTGGCTCTGGTGGTGGCGCCTCAGGTGGGAGGTTATAAGTTCACCAAGGTGCTCATGGATGGAGGTAGCAGCATTAATATCTTGTACTATGAGACCTTCCGTCGTATGGGATTGACAGATAAAAATCTTAAACCGTCTAATACGGTGTTCCACGGTGTAGTACCTGGCAGGTCAGCATATCCTGTTGGTAAGATAGCTCTGGAAGTGGCCTTTGGGGATGATCATGATTCCAGGTCGGAGACATTGATGTTTGAAGTGGTGAAAATCCAAAGTCCGTATCACGCCCTATTTGGCGACCGGCCTACGCCAATTTTATGGCACGACCCTGTTATGTGTATTTGCAGCTCAAGATGCCAGGTCACAAGGGGACAATAACGGTTCACGAAAGCCGCAAAATCGCTTTGGAGTGCGAGGAAGGTGATGCGGCCTATGCAGAGTCGGTTTGTGCCACCGAGGAGCTGAAGTATTATAAGGACAATGTTGATCCAGCGGACATGACTCCATTAAAGAAGCCAACTACGGAGCATGATCCGACCCTGAAGTTCAAATCGGCAGCAGAAACTAAGCTTGTTGACTTTGTACATGGCGATTCGTCCAAGCAGTTCAACATCAGTGCTAATTTGGATCCGAAATAGGAAAGCGCGCTCATCGAGTTCATCCGTGAGAATCGGGACATTTTTGCATGGAAGCCCTCTGACATGCCAGGTGTACCGAGGCAACTCGCTGAGCACACCCTTAATGTGGATCCTAAATACAAACCGGTGAAACAGTTCCTCTGCCGGTTTAACGAAGAAAGACACAAGGCAATTGGAGAAGAGGTAGCCAGGCTCTTAGCAGCTGGTTTTATTGTTGAAGTTTTTCACCCTGAGTGGCTTGCCAATCCGGTGCTGGTCCTTAAGAAAAACGGCACCTGGCGCATGTGTGTGGATTACACAGATCTTAATAAAGCTTGTCCAGCAGATCCTTTTGCTCTCCCCCGTATTGATCAAATTATTGATGCTACGGCGGGTTGTGAGCGTTTAAGTTTTTTGGATGCATATTCTGGCTATCATCAGATCAAAATGGTAGTTAAGGACCAGGAGAAAACGGCATTCATAACTCCCTTTGGAGCCTTCTGCTATGTGTCTATGCCCTTTGGGCTCAAGAGTGCCCAGGCAACTTATCAACGTTGTGTGCAAAATTGTCTACACAAACAGATTGGCCGTAATGTACATGCCTACGTGGATGATATCGTGGTTAAATCCAGGGAGAAGGAGACTCTAATTGGTGATTTAAAGGAAACCTTTGATAACCTGAGGACATACAAGATGATGCTTAATCCGGACAAATGCGTCTTTGGTGTACCGACGGTCAAGTTATTAGGCTTCCTGGTGTCCAATAGGGGAATTGAGGCTAATCCGGAGAAGATCACAGCCATCACCTCCCTGGCTAAACCGAAGTGTATCAATGATGTTCAACGCCTGGCAGGCCAGATTGCCACGTTAAGCCGGTTTATCAGTCGTCTTGGTGAGAAGGCAATCCTTTTGTATCAGATGTTGAAGAAGACGGATCAGTTTGTCTGGAGTTCTGCTGCTGATGAAGCATTTGAGGACTTAAAGCGGCAATTGGCCAATCCGCCTGTGCTCGCCGCTCCCATTGACAAGGAGTCGTTACTGCTATATGTTGCTGCTAATGCTCGGGCGGTCAGCGTGGCTATTGTGGTGGAGCGAAAGGAGGCAGGTAAGGAGCATCCAGTTCAGCGTCCGGTCTATTATATCAGCGAGGTGCTCATTGAGTCCAAGCAAAGGTATCCGCATTGGCAGAAGCTGGTGTATGGAGTTTTTATGGCAAGCCAGAAGCTTAAACAATACTTCCAAGGGCATCCAATTACGGTGGTCAGTTCTGCTCCTTTGGGGGATATCATCCAGAACCGGGAAGCAACTGGCCGGATTGCCAAGTGGGCTATAGAGCTTGGGCCGCATGATTTGAAGTATGTGCCTCAGACGGCGATTAAGTCTCAAGCACTGGTTGATTTTATCAATGATTGGACGGAAATGCAAGCACCTGAAGAAAAGCCGGATCACACATATTGGATCATCCATTTTGACGGATCCAGGCAATTGGAAGGCTCGGGGGCTAGAGTCGTATTAACTTCCCCACGAGGTGATAAGTTTTGTTATGTTCTCCGCTTAATGTTCCCTTGTACTAACAATGCAGCTGAGTATGAAGTCTTGCTCCATGGTCTCCGGATGGCTAAGGAGATGAATCTAGGTCAAGTTAAGTGCTTCGGTGACTCGGACCTCGTGGCTCAGCAAGTGTCTGGCACTTGGGATTCCAAGGATCCACTCATGGCAGCATATCATCGTGAGGTGGATATTGTTGCAGGTCATTTCAAAGGCTATCAGGTGGACCACGTGGACCGGCGGAAAAATGAAGCGGCAGACGCTTTAAGCCGGCTGGGCTCTCAGCGCAAACCGGTTCTGCCCAATGTTTTTCTGGATGTGCTGCACAACCCGTCGGTTAAGATCCCTGGTGAAGCGGATTTGGCTATTCCTGATCCGGAAGCTCAATTGGTGGAAGCTCTTCATGTTATTCCGGATTGGACGCTTCCCTACCTGGCGTACAAGAACCGGGGCGAGTTACCAGAGGATGAGACTCTGGCCAGACAGATAATCCGGCGATCCAAGTCCATGACTATTATCAACGGCGAGTTGCATCATTGCAGTATGTCAGGAGCATTTCAACGCTGTGTGTCTCCTGAAGAAGGCCGCGAAATTTTGCGTGAGATCCACGCAGGAGATTGTGGTCACCACGCCGGTTCAAAATCTCTGGTGGCTAAAGCGTTTCGCCATGGTTTCTATTGGTTAACTGCTCATGCTGATGCAGAGGATCTGGTCAGACGATGTGATGGTTGCCAAAAGTTCTCAAGACGTGCTCATGTACCAGCTCAAGAATTGAGAATGATTCCAATTACTTGGCCGTTTGTGACTTGGGGCTGGATATGGTTGGGCCTTTCAAAAGGTCCAAAGATAAGAAGACCCACCTCCTGGTGGCGGTTGACAAGTTTACAAAGTGGGTGGAGGCAGAACCTGTTAGCAAGTGTGATGCGGCCATGGCGGTTCAGTTCATTAAAAAAGTGATTTTCCGGTTTGGCTTTCCACACAGTATCATCACAGATAATGGTACCAATTTGTCCAAAGGTGCCATGAAGGAGTTCTGCGAACAAGAGCACATCCGGCTCGATGTTTCATCGGTGGCACACCCACAGTCCAATGGTCAAGCAGAAAGAGCTAATCAAGAGATCTTGAGAGGCATCAAGCCCCGTCTCATGGTTCCTTTGCAAAGAACGCCGGGTTGTTGGGTAGAAGAATTACCATCTGTGTTATGAAGCATCAATACAACACCCAACAGGTCAACAGGATACACACCGTTCTTCATGGTTTATGGAGCGGAGGCGGTTCTCCCCAATGATATCCGTCATGATTCACCTCGTGTGATGGCTTATATTGAAGCGGACAACGAAACGGCACGGCAAGATGCTTTGGACCGGTTGGATGAAGAGCGTGACATAGCAGCCGCCCGATCGGTGATTTACCAACAGGATCTTCGTCGTTATCACAGTCGCCGAGTCAGAACCAGAACCTTCCAGGAAGGAGATTTGGTGCTTCGGCTCATCCAAGATCAGACTGATATGCATAATTTATCCCCACCTTGGGAGGGGCCTTTCGTGGTTAGCAAGAATCTGCACAACGGGTCATATTATCTTATCGATATTCAAGAGCATAAGGACTCACGTACATCAGAGGAGGAAACCAACAGGCCGTGGAACATAGCTCATCTTCGGCCTTATTATACCTTAGCCATTGGTTCTACTTATGTACATATTACAACGATGTATATATTATGATTAACTATAATAAACCGGAACCTTAGCTAAAGCGGGGTATCTGTTCTTTTACATCATGTGTGGTTACACGAAGTTGTTCTAAAGCGGCTTCCGGTTTACCCCTTGAGTTCGCTTTGCTAAAAGCATCGTGTGATATCACTTGGAGGATTGGTCGTGCATGAACCAATACCATACCTCTTGATAGGCGAGAGCCACCAAATCACTTGGGGACTTGGTCACGTCTGAACCACTCATGCCTCTTGATCAGCCTAAGGCCACAGAATCACTTGGGGGCTTGGTCGAACCCGAACCATCACCATGCCACTTGGTCGGCATAAATGCCACGGTTTCATTTGGGGACCTGGCTGACTAGAACCATAGTTACACCTAACGGGAGCTTGGTCATGTTCGGCCATGGTAACGCCATTTGATCAGCTCAAATAAACCTTTTTTGCAAATTGTATTCTCATTGCTTTTGCTTTGCACTTTTCTTTGCAAGATACTTTTTTATTTTTTATTGCGTTCTTTTTAAACCGACAAAGTTTTCAACCAATTCATTGACGGAACACAGTTCACGTCAATCCGGAGACTATTTGCCCGGTTTGATCCTTGTTGTTAACATCCTCTTATGGAGTAACACGGTGTTTATTATAACCTAGCACGGTTTACATGGTAAACCAGCGTCATATATATACAGGAGCTGTTATCTCCTCCAACAATGTGGGTTTGCAAAATTCCGCTTCAAGATTGGCCAAGCCAACTTCATGCTCAACGATGGCAGGTATTATGTATCTCAAAAATTTGGTTATATACTTAAATTTTTTTGGATGTTTTGACTTCATATATGCAGACATCATATTCCGCCTGACGGTACAACCGCGGTGGCACTTGAAGAGTTTCTTATTGCAGAAAGTGCTTTGGAAAATTCATCACCATAGGAAGAACAAATTATGCACGAAGGCATATCAACATCAAAAGTATCAGCTAGCCTATTACAAGGCAACACAATGCCCATAATAATATCATTGTTTTTTGCAAAGGAGAGGCAGTTTTAAAACCGGCTTCCGGTTCAAGCTTGGTCAAAAGCCTGGCCTGATGGTTGTGGGTCATCCTGCGCCGCTTCAGCCTCCGTTTCTCTACCCAGTGGCTGGAAATCAACAGTTGTCCAGTTGATTCCCATTAATGCTTGAAAAATAGCTTCATCATGGATCAGCAATGACGGGTCAATATCGGGAGCGTAAGTATGCTTATGGATTGGAGGGATCAGATTTTTCGATTCATGGACTGGTGCAGCTATTCGCTTGTTCTGATTGTCATATTGGGCTTGATAATGAGACAAGTCTGCTTCTTCAGCCAATTGACAAGCTAGCGGACGTACCTCCCGGTTTATTGCTCGCAGATCCGCTTCACCAAATTCTGACCCGTCTTCCTTCAAGCTGGGATAGCCCTGAGCCGCTTCAATAGGATCAAAATCCGGCACCCAGGCTTTTGCCCTGATTAAGGCATTGATCGCACCGGTCCGAGCAGCAGATTTCTTCAGCTCTTCAACCCGGGCAGGAATCACCGACAGTTTCATCAGAGTGTCTTGAATCAAAGTGGGCGCCGGTTTGTTATGGGATGCGGTACAGATGATCCGCTGGGCACCAGTATACAATTGTTCAACCAATGTATAGGTGGCTTTCAGTTTCTTCCGCACATCTGACCCTAAGTGACCAATGCGTGTCCCTGAAATACCATAAAGGGTTAATAAACCGGCAACTCTGTAAGAAGGCAGAGCCAATTCAAAAGTCAAACTGACTTACCAAAGATAGCAGTAGTCATGGCATGCACGTGCCGCTTTATGCTGGTCAGTTCATCCGCCACTGGTTTTAGTGCAGCCTCGGCATCCTCTGCTCGTTTGATTAAAGCGGACTTTTCAGTGGCCCAATCCGCCCGCTTCTTTTTGAAGCTCTCCTTAAGCTGTTCCATGGCGCTTAAAGTGTTGGTTAATTCCTCTTTTGCTTTGGAGGTTTCAGCTTGTTGGGTTTTCAGGTTTTCTTGGAGATCGGCGACTTGGCTTTCTTTCGTTTTCAGCTCCGCCTGCATGCAGACAGTTATATGCATCAACAAAACGGTACAAGTATTGAAGTACCAACCACATAACAAGTTATGCACTTAGCACTTGGGGGCTAATGCATATTCAATCTTCATCTTTCAATTGCTTACAAAGTCCCAAGATCAATACCAGTATTCAACTTGGCACTTGGGGGCTAATGGCTATTTGCTCATATATATATTCTGATGCAGCAATCTCAATTACTTAAAGTACCAGTTTAACTACGCTAAGTTGAACCGGCCCTTGGGGGCTACATCGGCGAATTTCAAAGTATTAAGATTTATGTTAGTAAGTCCCGGTTTGAAAGAAGATTACAAACCGGCCCTTGGGGGCTAGGAGAGTCAGCAAGTGTTGAAGCGTACAAGCAGGAAAGAGCATATGGAAGTTACCTCGTATTTGTCCTTCATCATATTAACCAGACTGGCTTCATAGTCACGGTTGGTATACAGCCGGTTCAGGTAGCCGGAATGGATATCTTGGGCGTTCAGAGCAGCGTAAGTTGCCAGATCAGCATTCCACTTGCCTTTACCAAAGGCAGCAAATTCTTCCTTGGCAGAATGTTTGGACAAAGCAACAGGATTGCTTGGCTCGGTATGGCCAGTGCCAATAATGACAACCTCGTCCTCCTAAGTATCGCCGGTTTGCATTGGGGCTGTTGGCTTGTCAGTAGGTTTTGTTGGACCGATGGATCTCTCAATCCGGATGGACCCGTGGGCTGATTGACAGGACCTGAGGCATCAGTAGGTCTTTCTTCAGCAATAAGATCGTCGTCTAGCTGCGGTGGATCGTTGGGTATACCCTCAGGAATAACCGCTTCAGGATCGGGTGTCTTGCCTGGCTCAAGAACGGCATCTTCTTCGGCCGCTTTGTCCAGGCAGGCCTTCTTGCTTGGCCTAGGTTTGGCCCTGAAAAGAATAAAAAAATCAAATACAGTATATGTTCTAAGGCGATGTGCTGCAAGTATCATAATAAGTATAGCTTACCCAAGCACCGTTTTGAGCGGTGGCAGCTGAGTAGCCGATGACTCGCCAGAAGATGAGTGGGAAGAAACCTGGTAATTGGAGTCAGATGGATTAAGAGGTTGACGAAAGCAGCCCGCTTTAGGACAATCACTGACAAGCAAATTAGAGACCTCTGAACGGCGTTTCTGAACCGGACTATTTGGTAAACCGGTGGAGGTAACTACCTGGCCGCTATGCCGGGTTGTGCGACGAGCTTCATGCTGTTGGGTCTTCATAAGAAATTTGGGATCCAAATAAGCAAGAGGATGAGAAAATTTAACTTTCCGGTTTGCCTGACGGATTTTTAGCGAAGGAAAAGGTTCTGAATCGGAAGAGAGAATAATTACCTCTGCAGCATCAGCGTGGCTAGCTTCAGCATCATCCTAACAAATATCATCATCAATAAGACGCATGAAAAATAAGCCAAGTGAGTCAAGCTCTACCTCAAGGTCCGGATTATCCACATCATCATCAGGGGCCGGATTAGAAGATGCAGTGGTTCTTTTCCTATGGGCAGTCTAATTTATAGCCTTAGTCTTTTGCCGGGTTGCTCTTTCCAGTTTGTCTGGTTTTTCCGGTTTCTCCTGCGGCAATTTCTTGCTCCAAAACGGATCATTGCCCTGATTACACAGACACTGATATTAAACAATGACCAGATATATCAATAACAGATTCAGCAAAAGGAAAAATCAAGGTCTTACAACTGGCGGTTGTTGGTGGCATAGAAGGGAAGCAGGCCATTTTTAGCACAGATATGTTCCGGTTCATTCAACATCTTATTCACAACTTCTGTGATTTCTTCATCGGTGAGCTGGATTTTGGAATGTCGCAGTGGGTCATCAACACTGCCGGTATACTTGCACATCAAACCGGAGCGCTGACTAAGGGGCAGTATGCTCCATGATATCCAACAGTGAGCGAGGTCAACCCCTGTTAAACCGTTGGCCATAAAGGCTCTGAGCTTCGACAGTTGAGGAGCATATTTGCTTCTCTCCTGGGCAGTCAATCTTTGCGGAAAAGGATGTGTATTGTTGAGCCGCTCCGGACGAAAGCCGGGCAAGGGATTCTCACCAGCAGGGGAGGTGTCTTTGCAGTAGAACCATGTCTGATTCCACTCTTTGGGGTGATTGTGCAGTTTGGCATGAGGGTATGTGACCTCTTTCCTTTTCTGGATCGCCACGCCACCCAACTCCGTATTGGAGCCGTCAGTAAACTCAGTACGGCGGTTTAGATGGAAAAGGTCTCGGAACAATTCCACTGTGGGCTCCTGTTGAAAGAACGCTTCATAGAGCACTTGGAAGTGACACATATTTGTAATAGAATTGGGGCCAGTATCTTGTGGATGGAGTTGGAAATCGGCCAAAACATCTCGGTAAAATTTAGAACCGGGTGGCTTAAAGCCCTGAGCTAAGTGATCTACAAAAAACAACAACTTCTCCTTCTTGAGGAGTGGGAGGGCATTCTTTTCCAGGAGCCCTCCAATGGATGGTATCTTTGCTGCCTAAAGCCCCGATTAGAACTAGATCGTCCAGCTGAGCCTCTGTGACGCGAGAAGGAACCCAATTGCATTCATATACTTGCTTGGCCATGATGGAATCTACAAGGTAGAAGATCCCGGTTCAAAAATGCATTTGATCAAGGTACATTGGTATATGCAATGTTAAACCGGAGACAGATTTATCTGAACCGGAGTTTTATGAAGCAACAACATCTGGCGGTTCAACAAGGGGACTAATGGTATATACCGATTTGGCATTTTTTTTCTACAAGGTTAAACCGCCGGGTTTAAACATTGAAGCAGATGAGTAAGTTTATAGAAACAGATTTCGTAAGATTTCTCTACAGCAATGGATCTGAAGCAAGTTCAGAAAAAAGATAAATATTCAGAGGTCCAAAAGGAGCAGTACCGAATCAATAAACAAGACGTATATACAGATCTATGGTTTTGAGATGTGTAAGTGAAGGCGAAGGGTAAACAGCTACCATTGCACAGAATAAAGATTTGCGGAGCCATCTAAAGATCTATCGTATGAGCAAGAGGCAGATGATGAACACTGAAGAACTATGAAACCCTAGGTCAGATCTGCGGGGGAAAGGATAGAAGATTTACTGGAGCTGAGGAAGACGCGGAAGGTTGCCGCGATGCTCTGGTGCGCTCAGGTTGATGCAGCGGCCAAGGTTGAGGCAGAGGTCGACGGCAGCGACGGAGCTCCGAGGCTGGCTACGCGAGGAAGATGAAGAAGGCACGAAGGGGAGAAAAGAAATGACCCTTCGGTCCTATTTATAAGGCAAAAGAACATGTGTCAGGCGCGACAATCAAGGGGCCATGAAACGGAGTTGTCGCCTTGATTTACGCAGATCTATTAAACAAAGAAGCATAATGGATAGCTTCATTATGACAGGTGACGTCACTCTGGTTTACAGCAATCAGAGAAGATGACATCATGGCGGTTTACCAATTTATGAGAAGATGTTGAAGATGAAGCTTTTGTTAAGGGATTGACATGAACCCGTTCAAATCAATCTGGGGCCTAATGTTGGGGATATTACTACTAGGCGTAAACCGGCCTATCTGGGCCGGGTTAACTTCGTCAGTAGTTAAGTATGTTAAAGCCCAAGAAGACAGACGAGGGCTCAAGGCCCATGGTTGGTTCAAGGCCTGTAGCCGTAAACCAGCATTAGTAGTTAACTTGTATTGTAAGTTAGGAACAAGTAGAGACCAAACCGGACACATCTATGAGCCGGTATTGGGACTCTGTAAGCCGACGGGAGTCACCCGTGTATATAAGGGGACGACCCGGTGGCGGTTCAAGGACAACAGACAACAACTCGAGACATAGGCGAAGCTTGTTTGCTCCCTAGTCATTGAAACCCCATCAATTCCATCACAACTAGACGTAGGCTTTTACCTTCATCGAAGGGGCCGAACTAGTATAAATTCTCTTACATCCCTGTGTCCGCTTTAACCCCTTCAAGCTAACCCGTCGCGATGGCTCCACGACTTAGTCCTTTCTCTAGGACATCTGCCATAACAATTCCACGACAGTGGCTTTGCCAGAAATACTATGTCAACTACATGATCATGCAAGGCAATATGACAAAGATGGAGCGTGCCATAGTAAACGGAACGGTGGAAAGTTGCATGGCAATATATCTCGGAATGGCTATGGAAATGCCATAATAGGTAGGTATGGTGGCTGTTTTGAGGAAGGTAAATGGTGGGTTTATGGTACTGGTGAAAGTTGCGCGGTACTAGAGAGGCTAGCAATGGTGGAAGGGTGAGAGTGCGTATAATCCATGGACTCAACATTAATCATAAAGAACTCACATACTTATTGCAAAAATATATTAGTTATTGAAATGAAGTACTACGCGCATGCTCCTAGGGGAATAGATTGGTAGGAAAATACCATCTCTCGTCCCCGACCGCCACTCATAAGGAAGACAATCAAAAAATAAATCATGCTCCAACTTCATCACATAACGGTTCACCATACGTGCATGCTACGGGAATCACAAACTTTAACACAAGTATCTCTCAAATTCACAAGTACTCAACTAGCATGACTCTAATATCGCCATCTTCTTATCTCAAAACAATCATAAGGAATCAAACTTCTCATAGTATTCAATGCACTTTATATGAAAGTTTTTATAATACCCATCTTGGATGCCCATCATATTAGGACTAATTTTATAGCCAAAGAAAATTACCATGCTGTTCTAAAGGACTCTCAAAATAATATAAGTGAAGCATGAGAGATCAATAATTTCTATAAAATAAAACCACCACCGTTCTCTAAAAAGATATAAGTGAAGCACTAGAGCAAAATTATCTAGCTCAAAAGATATAAGTGAAGCACATAGAGTATTCTAATAATTTCCGATTCATGCGTGTCTCTCCCAAAAGGTGTGTACAACAAGGATGATTGTGGTAAACTAAAAAGCAAAGACTCAAATCCTACAAGACGCTCCAAGCAAAACACATATCATGTGGTGAATAAAAATATAGCCTCAAGTAAAGTTACCGATAGACGAAAACGAAAGAGGGGATGCCTCGGAAGGCATCCCCAAGCTTAGGCTTTTGGTTGTCCTTGAGTTTTACCTTGAGGTGCCTTGGGCATCCCCAAGCTTAGGCTCTTGCCACTCCTTATTCTAAAATCCATCAAATCTTTACCCAAAAACTTGAAAACTTCACAACACAAAACTTCAACAGAAAATCTCATGAGCTCTGTTAGTATAAGAAAATAAACCACCACTTTAAGGTACTGTAATGAACTCGTTCTTTATTTATATTGGTGTTAAACCTAATGTATTCCAACTTATCTATGGTTCATACCCCCCGATACTAGCCATAGATGCATCAAAATAAGCAAACAACACGCGAAAAACAGAATCTGTCAAAAACAGAACAGTCTGTAGCAATCTGGATAGTTCGAATACTTCTGTAACTCCAAATTTCTTGAACAATTAGGACAACCTAATAATTTGTATATTGACCTTCTGCAATTGAAATTGGTATTTTATTGCTCTCTGGTAAAAATGAAAACTATTTTCGTGAGCACATACTTTCTGTTTTTTCAGCAAGATCAAACAACAATCACCCAAGAAGGTCCTAAAGGCTTTACTTGGCACAAACACTAATTGAAACATAAAAAACACAATCATAACAGAAGCTATATGAATTATTTATTCAAAAACAGAAAGGAAATACATTGGGTTATCTCCCAACAAGCGATTTTCTTTAAAGCCTTTTAGCTAGGCATTGATAATTTTAATGATGCTCACATGAAAGAAAAGAATTGAAGCACAAAAGGAGCATCATAAAGCATGTGACAAACACATCTAAGTCTAACATACTTCCTATGCATAGGCATTTTATAAGCAAACAATTATCAAGGCAAGCAAAAACTAGCATATGCAGTGAAGAAGAAAGGAACAATAGCAATCTCAACATAACGAGAGGTAATTTGGTAACATGAAAATTTCTACAACCATATTTTCCTCTCTCATAATAATTACATGTAGGATCATAATCAAATTCAACAATATAACTATCACATAAAAATTTTCTCTTCGTGATCCACACGCATGCAAAGTTGACACTCTTCCGAAATAGTGGGATTGTCATAAAATAAAGTCATGACCTCTCCGAACCTACTTTTATCAAAAACTTCATAAGATTGAACATTATCCAAATATGTGGGATCTAAAGTTGGCACTCTTCCAAACCCACTTTCAATATTATTGCAAACATTATTATCAATCTGATATTCATCATGGGGCTTAAATAAATTTTCAAGATCATAAGAAAAATCACCCCAATCATGATCATTGCAACAAGTAGTGGACATAGCAAAACTAGCATCCCCAAGCTTAGGATTTTGCATATTATTAGCACAATTGACACTAATAGAATTTATAATAACATCATTGCGATCATGCTTTTTATTCAAAGATCTATCATGAATCACTTCATAAAGTACTTCATGACAATTTTCAGATTCACGAATTTCAAGCAAAACTTCATAAAGATAATCTAGCGCACAAAACTCACTAGCAATTGGTTCATCATAATTGGATCTCTTAAAGAGATTGGCAAGCGGATGAGGATCCATAAATCTTAGGTTCTCTGATTTGCAATAAATACACAATTATTCCAACCAAATGAGCAAATGAGCCAAATAAGACATCAAGGCAAACAAAAAGACGAACGGGAGAAGTGCGAAGAAAAGACAAAGGTTTTCAAAAATCGTTTTAGAAGTGGGGGAGAGGAAAACGAGAGGTGAATGGCAAATAATGTAATGCGAGGGAGAAGAGTTTATGATTGGTACTTGGTATGTCTTGACTTGGCGTAGATCTCCCCGGCAATGGCGCCAGAAATCCATCTTGCTACCTCTTGAGCATGTGTTGGTTTTCCCTTGAAGAGGAAAGGGTGATGCAACAAAGTAGCGTAAGTATTTCCCTTAGTTTTTTAGAACCAAGGTATCAATCTAGTAGGAGACAACTCACAAGTCACCTAGTACGTGCACAAACAATCAAGAAAATTGCAACCAATGCGATAAAGGAGTTGTCAATCCCTTCACGGTCACTCGCAAAAGTGAGATCTGATAAAGATAGTAAAGTAAATATTATTGGTATTTTTGTTGTATAGATTGAAAAGTAAAGATTGCAAAATACTAAACAAGATAAGATGTAAATAAAAGAGATGCAATATAATAAGAAAGAGACCCGGGGGCCATAGGTTTCACTAGTGGCTTCTCTCAAGATAGCATGTATTACGGTGGGTGAACAAATTACTGCCGAGCAATTGATAAAAAAGTGCATAATTATGAAGATATCTAAGGCAATGATCATGAATATAGGCATCACGTCCGTGTCAAGTAGATTGAAACGATTCTGCATCTACTACTATTACTCAACACATCGACCGCTATCCAGCATGCATCTAGAGTATTAAGTTCATAAGAACAGAGTAACGCTTTAAGCAAGATGACATGATGTAGAGGGATAAACTCAAGCAATATGATATAAAACCCATCTTTTTATCCTCGATGGCAACAATACAATATGTGCCTTGATGCCCCTATTGTCACTGGGAAAGGACACCACAAGATTGAACCCAAAGCTAAGCACTTCTCCCATTGCAAGAAAGATCAATCTAGTAGGCCAAAATAAACCGATAATTCGAAGAGACTTGCAAAGGTATCAAATCATGCATATAAGAATTCAGAGAAGATCCAAATAATATTCATAGATAATCTTGTTCATAAACCCACAATTCATCGGATCTCGGCAAACACACCGCAAAAGAATATTACATCAAATAGATCTCCAAGAACATCGAGGAGAACCTTGTATTGAGAATCAAAGAGAAAGAAGAAGCCATGTAGATAATAAGTATGGACCCGAAGGTCTGTGGTAAACTACTCACGCTTCATCGAAGAGGCTATGGTGTTGATGTAGATGCCCTCCATGATCGATTCCCCTCCGGCAGATCGCCGGAAAAGGCCCCCAGATGGGATCTCATGGGTACAGAAGGTTGCGATGGTGGAAAAGTGGTTTCGTGGCTCTTTGTGATGTTTCTAGGGTATAAGAGTATATATAGGCGGAAGAAATACGTCGGTGGAGCTACGAGGGGCCCATGAGGGTGGGGGCGCGCCTACCCCCCTGGGCGCTCCTTCCTGGCTCATGGTCGCCTCGTAGCGTTCCAGACTTCAACTCCAAGTCTTCTGGATTTATTTCGGTCCAAGAAAGATCATCACGAAGGTTTCATTCCGTTTGGTATTCCTTTTCGGCGAAACTCTAAAATAGGCAAAAAAAAACAAAAACTGGCACTGGACCTCTGGTTAATAGGTTAGTCGAGAGCATATTAAAGCCCATTAAACATCCAAAACAGATAATATAATAGCATGGAACAATCAAAAATTATAGATACGTTGGATACGTATCAGTAAGCTTCTTGCAAACCGGAGCTTCGCTCAAGAAGGCTCATGGTTCCGAGAGGGAACGTGTCACCTTCGTGTGCGAAACGAGATACGTACACTGCCTTCTCCCACCTTAATTTTTTTACACAGGCAGATTAGACCAAATAGAAGTATCGTGCTAAATTTTGGAATTATTCCGGGTTCATTTGGCCTCTTTTATACATTAATTGAGTTTCTGCGCATTTAATGTGCATAATTCAAATTTGAACTACAAGCACATGCTCCAGTGCACTGAAGTTGATTGAAAAATTGCATGTGTGTCTTTGGTGAATCTATAGGTCCCATGCAAGAAATGAGAATGAAATTCAAACATCTCAGCGTCATGGCTCGGCCAGAAAGATTGAGAAACTTGGTTTTTTAATTCCTGTAAATCCAAAACACGCCTGAAAATCATGAAACTTGGCATGGTGTCATGACATGGCACCAACATGCCGCGGTAATTTTTTTGGCTGAATTGGGACAAGCTTTGGTGTAAGCTTCTTGCAAACCGGAGCTTCCCTCAAGAAGGCGCGTGGTTTCGAGAGGGAACGTGTCACCTCCATGTGCGAAACGAGATACGTGCACTGCCTTCTCCCACCTTAATATTTTTACACATGCAGATTAGAGCAAATAGAAGTATCGTGCTTAATTTTGGAATTATTCCAGGTTCGTTTGGCCTTTTTATACATTAATTGAGTTTTTGCGCATTTAATGTGCATAATTCAAATTTGAACTACAAGCACATGCTCCAGTGCACCAAAGTTGGTTGAAAATCACATGTGTGTCGTTGGGTGAATTTCTTGGTCCCATGCAAGAAATGGGAATGAAATTCAAACATCTGGGCGTCGTGGCTTGGCAGGAAAGATTGAGAAACTTGGTTTTTTAATTCCTGTAAATCCAAAACACGCCTGAAAATCATGAAACTTGGCATGGTGTCATGACATGGCACCAACATGCTGCGGTAATTTTTTTGGCCGAATTGGGACAAGCTTTAGTGTAAGCTTCTTGCAAACCGGAGCTTCCCTCTAGAAGGCTCGTGGTTCCGAGAGGGAACGTGTTACCTCCGTGTGCGAAACGAGATGCATACACTGCCTTTTTCCGTCTTAATTTTTTTACACAGGCAGATTATACCAAATAGAAGTATCGTGCTAAATTTTGAAATTATTCCGGGTTCATTTGGCCTTTTTTATACATTAATTGAGTTTCTATGCATTTAATATGCATAATTCAAATTTGAACTACAAGCACATGCTCCAGTGCACCAAAGTTGGTTGAGAAATCACATGTGTGTCCTTGGGTGAATTTCTAGGTCCCATGCAAGAAATCTCTCCCTAATAATAAAGCACGGATTGAGTCTGACGGGTTCACCATCGTGGCATTTTTACAGAAAGGTCCTGTGGTTTTTAATAATTGAACCCACAGTCCTCGTCATAACTCAACCCAAACCGATACAGTGGAGAGAAAAAAACCCGACCACTCGCATGACCCTGCCTCCCAATCCCATCTCCTCCTGCAGCGCGCCGCCACCTCTTGCCCTGTCCCGCCTCACCGCGCGCCACCAGCCACAACCGCCGCTGAGCTGCCGTTCGTTGCCAGCACCCGCGGATCCGGACGCCCCTCCCCTTCCCTGTCGGCTGCACCTCCCAGCGCCGGTGCCCTGCCAAGCTCTGCCGCTGGAGGATCTCCTCCGCTGGATCCACATCCCCATGGCCGGAACGGGACTTCGTCGAGTACCCACGCTCCATGACGCTCCGTCTGTCCTCTTCCTCTCTGTTCCCTCCCATCCCTCCTACCACAGCCGAGGCTCTAGGAGCCCTCTTCTCGCTCGTTACCCCTCTTCCTCCCTATGTCCTTCCGACCCCTTCTCTCGCAGGCTCCAACCGTGGTGGTGGGGGGCGAGCAGCTGCCGTCCGGTGGCTGGGGGAGTGAGGAGGGCGCCGGTCTAAAGAACGAGAGCTCGGCGCATGGCGACAATATAGATCGGCTACAGTGGCGGCGACGACCCAACGGCGAAAGGGGATGGCTGCATGATGATCTTGTTCTGATCAATTCTGAAATAGGAATGGAGGACTACTGTGGTGGTCACTGTTGAGGATGATGGGTTACCTGACAGTAGGTATGCAGTTTCAGAATTATTGGTTGGACGTACAGTCTCAAGTCTCCACCTAGCAAGAACACTTTCATGATGATACATTTTTTGTCTGAAAAAATATTTAGTCCTTTTTGTCTTGGAACAAAATAAATTATGCAATGGTCGTGCTACAACACATGCCTTACAATTTATTCACTGCAATCTTATGCTACAACATATGTCTTATGTATTTCATTTTGTATCAGTTTACTTGCCAGATTTTAAATTGGAGCTTAGCATGAACTGAAGAGAGGATACTTCAACATGTATGTGCTGAAAGGCAAATTGATTTGGAAGTTTATTGTAACTGGTAAACTTGTGGTCACAGGACTGCTATCTTAAAGTTTGTTAGATTATGTAAATGGGTAATTTTGTGGTCTGCTCTTTAGGTTTCCATAGTATGAGTTGGTGCTCTTGCTTTAAACTGCAATCTAAACTGAACAATGGGTCTTCATGTATAAACTGGAGCAATAATATCAGATTACTTCCTGTTTCCTTTGGCTTTGTAGCCTAGAATTTTTTAACATGTGCATATATAGCTACTTAATCAACCGAGTTCCTTTATGCTCTATGGTAGACCACACTTACTGATATGACTTACTTTCTCATTCTATATAATGGCAGGTGTAGCAATGAAAGGCCTATATATTCTACCACAAGCATCCTAGCTTTCTCATCTTATTAGCGACTCACTTTCAAAACATATGTATTGGTAGTTTTTATCTCTATGCTTTGCCTTCCACATACTAGATTGCAATGTGTTTGTCTTGATCCAATCCTTCGTGCGCCCATGGGGTGTCCGACAGCGACTGATTTGGCCGTTCTAGAGGCCCAACACATAGAAATACACATCCACTCCCTCGACTGAAGCCCGAACCCAATTGCGTCGTTTCATCCGTGCTCGACATTGGTGTCTTGTCGTTCTGCCGAAGTCATGGAAATCTCACTGTTCTGCCAACCTAGCCGGAATTTCTCCATACTGCCAACTTCATCGGAATTACATCTGCCCATGTAGCCAAGGTACATCATTCAAACTGCTCGAGTCATACTGATTTGGAGTTGTTTTGGTCAAGCGATTGAACTGAACCGTGCTACTGCACAATAGCCAAAAGGAGAGTCGGTTTGTTTCTCCGCCTCGTGTGATTTGAAGCACATAAACTGAACCATGCTATTGCACAATAGCCCAAAGTTTGTCTGATTTATATGAGTATCATAATATAATTTTGTTTCTACTATATGTAATAGGTAACCAACAATGTTGTTTTCAGCTTACAAGAATGCTGATGTTGTTTGAATGCATATATAATTATTGGAATTAGTTTGAATGCATATACAGTACCTTGATGTTGAATTTACAAGGTCCTGATGTTGGATTTACTGTCTTATAGATTTTATAATTTAAAGTTGCTCCACAAAGTTGGTGACTGTTGTTTGTATAGTGAGCTGATATAGAATGCTTCATCACACAAACTAATCTAGCTGCATCAGTATGGTGATGGTGGATTTACACTGCCCTATAGATTTTGAATTTACAATATGGTGATGGTGGATTTACACTGCCCTATATATTTTGTAATTTATTGTAGTAGCTGACTAGTTGTAGCTCCATATAGTGTGTCATTGTTGTTTGTACGGTGAGTTCATATAGAATGCTTGATCACATGAATTTTTATGAATGTATATTACATTTTCCTGGTGTTTAATTTATAATACATTGATGATGGATTTATGGTCCTATAGCTTCTGTAAATTTTAGTAGTTCTTTTGTGACTGCTGTTTTTACAGTGAGATAATAGTGAATTTTCCAGTGGCCACCGCTTTCTGAGATCACCATCACTACCTAGCACTCTGATTTTGCTATAATTGTTGTCCTCCTAATATGTTATACTTTCTCTTTCTACTTCTTTTGCTTTGCCATGCTTGTTGCAGTTCATTGTGATTCTTTTATACTCATTGTACCTCGATGCTGCAACAATGGTAACTGAGAATCCGGCAACACTCAAATAGAAGTCAAAGAATTCTTGTCCTTCTCTTGCGTTGAACTCCATTTCTAGGTGCGGCATTATAATGCTCTCAGTGTTCATGACATTTCCTTCGTGTGCTACAATATTTCCATTTTCCAAGAAATCTCAATACCCTCTTCATTTAAATACTCATCTTCCTTTTCAATCTGCCGTAACTGATGGTTACCCATGCTTTTCTCAGCTTCATTATTACTCTCTTTATGTTCCACACATGTGGCAAATTGTCTGAAGTGTATGAATTTCCCCATAACATGATGGATCCTTCATCTTCAACTAACCCGCAACAAGTGTATGCTTTTTATTTATTTATTTTCTTCAGGAATTTTTGTTGCTGATGCAACCTGGATATGTGTTTACATTTCAGTTTCTCTACTTGATGTTTCTTAATTACCTTGTCCAAGTAGATTGTCAGGATTTGAAGAAGTTGGATCAATACTGGCTTTATGTAGAGAAACTTTATGTAGCTTGCTGTCTTGCTGTACATTGTCTGAAGCTTTATGTAGCTTGCTGTCCTGTCGTACATTGTTGTAACTTACAGTTACTGGGTTGTACGGTCAAGTATCATCAAACTGGTTTTCTATAGCATCTTGTCACTCCTCGTAGATGAATAAGTTATTTTCTGTGAATTGTTCTTGTTTCAAGCAAATTCAGATCCTTGATAATGCCATGAGAATTCCAGGTTTCCTTCCAAAAGTGTTGTGAAGAAAACAAAATTGTCAATAACCTAGAGAAGGTCGTGAGAGTAATGACGTGGCAGTGTTGCTATTTGGGCCCTTTCATTGCTTGCTCATGGATCACAGATTTGATAGAAGGCCAGTTCAATTTCAGTCTGATTGTAATATAGACACTCCCTTTTTTTAATACCAAAGTGTTCTCTGTGTACGTGAAGTGTCTATGTCAAGTGCTTTGTTTGGGCCAAGCCCAAATAATCAAAAATATAAGAATAACGATTCCAAACCAAACGACAAACTTATATATCTAAAAAAATCAACACGGTAAAATTAGTGTTATAATAGGTGCACACTTTTTAAAAACTGGTCAAAATTCCAAAAGTTGTTCCATTTAAAAAAACGTATTTAGAAATGTTCCATAAAAACTCACTATTTTCTAATTTTCAATAAAGTATTTGTTTTTATTAAAAACCGTGTTTTCTAAAAATAAAAAAATAAAATTGATTCAGAGACTATTCCATGAACTACTCTTCAATTAGAAGAATGCCAAGGTGGCTTCTTAAAAAAAAAATCAAATGAGAAGCAATAATCGGTGCAACATTAATATAGACATTTATTAGAACTAAATATAAAAAATGGTGGGTAATGACAAAGAACTTCTTGATGACTTGGCGGAGTCCAAGGTTTGTTGGGTGCGTCGTTTAGCGAACAAAGTTGCCCATCTTTTAGCTAAGGAAGGTTGTACCGAATATGATTTGTAAAACATAGTTTCATGTCCCATCGGCGTGTGTTATTTTTTCTCCCATAGCAACGCACGGGCATTTTTGCTAGTGGGAATGAAATTCAAACATCCGGGCGTCGTGACTCAGCCGGAAAGATTGAGAAACTTGGTTTTTTAATTCTTGTAAATCGAAAACACCCTTGAAAATTATGAAACTTGGCATAGTGTCATGACATGGCACCAACATGCTGTGGTAATTTTTCTGGCCGATTTGCGAAGGCACACACATTAACAATCAACAAAGTCATTTTGGAACAAGTGCTGTCACGTTACAAATCGGAAACACAAGTATTATTGAAACTGTGGGCGTTCTACTTACCAATTACGTGCCGACACGCGTCCTCTCTTTTTATTGGCTAGGAGGTGTCGTGCGGGGTAGCTATTTGAGTACGGGAGGCGTGCGATCAGACCCCTGTGCGTGCTCATCGGGAGGAGAGCCCTTTGACCGCTACCCGCCGCGCACCTCCCTCCCAACCGCCCAACATCTCCATTAATGGCGCCCAAGCCCCTATTCTATGGCGTGGCTATATGTCTCACTGAACTTAGATTTAAGAGAGAAAAATAAAAATCTGAAAAGAAAGTTTTGCACAGATGTTGATGTAAGATTTGACGGACCTATATAGCATCGACTGCGACTTATAGCAAGCATGATGAATATAAGGACGATGACAATGGATAACAATTGTCTTACATATTTTGGAACATAATTAAAAAAAACCACATGCGGCAACGCCCGAAATACACAAGGGCAAAAGAAGAAGGAAGACAACGATCTGGCTCGCTGATCTCTATGTTGTTGCAGGCCACGAGAACTAGTCTCGCGGAGAGCGGCGATGAGCTCTTTCTTGTCCTCAAGATGCTGCTTGACAGCATCCATGGATTTCTCCACCAGCCTTCTGCGCTCGATGCGCAGCATGGCATTCTCGTCCATAAGTTTCTCGATGATGACGCCGGTCCTCTTCAAGAAGGCAGCAGTCTCCTCCTGCTGCTCCGCACTTCCGACGATCTTCGCTCTCAGCAGGTCGCGCTCGGCCCGGAGCTTCACATTGCTCTCATTTAGTTGCCGGGTGACACCGGCGAAAGAGTCTTTCATGTCGTCCTGCAACCTCGCCCAGCCGGAGATCTGATCCATCTGGCTATGGACGATCGCATGCATGCGCCTGTAAGAGTCCTCGCCTGCCCGCGAGACATTTTCCCAGGCCGCCGCGACGCGGGAGGACATCTCTGCTGCATTTGCGGCGCGGCGGGACATTTCTTCTGCTTTCGCGGCGCGGCCGGACTAGTCTGCCGCATCGACAGTGTGGCGGGACCTGTGTGCTGCTTCAACGGTGTAGCGGGACCTCTGTGCTGCTACGGCCACACGGTGGGACATGCCGGTTGCGTTCGCGGCGAGGCGGGACATCTCTTGTGCTTCCGCTTCCATGCTCGCATCTCCCTGGTGGCAATCTCTTGACCAAGAACTCACGCTGGCCATGGCAGACGCAAAGAAAACGATGATGAATGACTTTGTTTTTGTGGATGAGAAGTTGAGGAGGAATGTGCAGTCATCTTGGAGTAGTAGTATTTATAACTGAGTAGTAATACGCTCCTAAGTGGAAAATCGCTTAGGTTTTGATCGGTGTGAACAGGTTTGCAATTTGGAGTGTGATGGGACGCATGCTCAAAATTTACTGACGATTATAAGTGCGGCACTATTCCCGAAAGGCGTAACGTGGGTACGTACGCCTTCTCGGCCGCGTGTGTGGCGTTTGCACCATAGGGTGCACCACAATAGGCAATGTCAGCACACGTCTTGTTCCAACAACCGTGCGCGCTCGTTATTACCATCGCGCACGCTTCTTTTAATTAGAATATGTGTGTCCGTCTAGCGCACACACGTTAATCTATCTAACTGTTTCAGTTTGTTGTGGCTAATTGCTAACAGTTCATCCATGTGAAGTGTATGCCATCAATCGCAGACACTTTGATCTGCTGACCCGTTTTTGTTCTGTTGCCTAATCACAAATAGTTAATCCTTCTGAAGCGTATGCCCTCAATCACACAGACCTTGATCTGGCTGACCGTTTCTTTTGTGTTGCTTAATCACAAACAGTTCATCCGAGTGAACTCTATGCTGTATATCGCACACACCTTTATCAGGCTGCACGTTTCTTTTGTTCCGCCTCATCGCAAACAGTTCACTAAATGTTGAACCGTGTTTGATGGCTCCGCCATCGCGAATGTTTTGCACCTTTTTTACGGTTCTTTTACACCACCGTTTGTGATTATTGCATCGCACACAGTTTCGTCGACCGGTCTGTTGACACCGATCAAAAGTAAAATATGGCGCATAGATATTATTCAAATAAAATTATTTACATCTTCCCCTAATATTAAAGGGAGGATTGTTTCTCCACTTTTTTTGGTCCATCAGGCTTTTCCGTAGGTCGTCCCGGTCTTAGTTTTTTTTGTCCGTCGTTTGAGTTGTACGTAAAAAATTGTGTTTCATTTTCTTCAAAAAAATAAATTGAGTTGGGATGGACTCAAACCCTGCTCACGTAGTTTGAGCACATAGACGCAAACCAGTCCACCTAGGTAACATATTGTTTGAGAAATGTAAGGAACATTTCCTTTTATATTGGTCATAAAATATTTTGGTTTGTCCTAGAATTTCGGCTTGTGTGACCGCAAGGATAGGCTTCATATGCACGGAGATGGGCTTTCTATAATATAATGATAATAGTTCAGCGGAAAAAAAATTATGGCAAAAGCAGGATTTGAACTTGAAACCACAAACTACATTCTAACTTCCCTAGCTAACTAGGCCATCAAACACTTGCGATAATAAAATGTGGAATTATGTTTATATACTGCAAACAGCACAAAGGCCACACAACAACATTAGGCCTTAGCCTGCGGTCCAACTGTTGGGCTAGATCCAGCAACGCAACAATTAGAATTTTGTACCCTAGGTCAAACCTTCGATATTTGATATTCAATAGTCCCACCTTGCTACATGAAACTGATTCTTGCCTATTTATATAACTTTTAACATCATTGTCTGCTATGAGCTAATTAAACGGGATCTCTAATATGCAAGGTACGAGGGGCTTTGCATGAGTCCATAATATTTTACATGAACTTGTCAATTAATGCTAGCATACAAAGACTTAGCTGGTGGATTAGCTCGTCATCTTGGATTGGTCACATTTGGGTGCATTTTGATCACATAAACATCACAAATATCGCACACAAGCGCGGGGAAGAGGATAAACTATGAAACGGCAAGAGGTGTGTGATATTGATTTTCACCCACTGCAATGCACGGGCCTTTTTGCTAGTAAAATAAAAAATACTGAGTTGCTGAATACACGGATGAAAAATATCATGATAAATTTCCGCGGTGCCGCTCAATATAAAACAACAGACCCGGAAATAAAATAGAAGGAACAATATCATCGCATAAATTAGAGGACATATGACTTTCGTACACATACGCCATCATCAACGGCGAAATTCCGACGTTGGCACAAATCCACATACGCTTATTCCGTCACCGCTAAAAAAATATTGGCACGATAATGTTCGCGTAAAATAATATAACGCGCGACCATGCAAAAAGAAAATGTCAAGCCATCATCTAATTCTCAATGGAAAATTGTTTTCCTGTGTCATTATAATAAAGTTGACCAAGTGCACTTATACAAAATAGATACGTACATGCATGGGTGCATGTACGAGCTCCTATGTGCATGCATGTGTTATGTCTAGATTAATTATGCGGCAAGATTAAGAAGTAATAGAGTGATTAGCCAGCCTATGGCCCAAACGCATACGAATGTCCCCAGATATAACCCATGCAAAGATAACTAAAAGCCCAACTTAAGTTCTTTAATCAAATAGATATGGATTAGTGGCCAGAGCCCATGCAAACGTGTGGATAGCCACGCCCCGGCCTTTCCATCACTCAGGCGCACGTACAAGAAGTCCATCGAAGAAACTTGGCCTGCAATCAACCACTACACCCACGTTTCTGCACACGATCTCTAGGACGTATGTGCGTTGGTCTCAGGAATATACATCACTGGCCACCTATATAAAGGCCAACACACAACATTGCAAAGGGCTGCTTGCTCATCATCCATCCATCCATTGATTTCTCTATCTCCAGTTAATCACTCACACACACGTACATACGCTAAAACGCCGCTCGCCGTCATTGCTTAATACGTCTCCAACGTATCTATAATGTTTGATTGCTCCATGCTATATTATCTACTGTTTTGGACAATATTGAGCTTTATTATCCACTTTTATATTATTTTGGGACTAACCTATTAACCGAAGGCCCATCCCAGAATTGTTGTTTTTTTTGCCTATTTCAGTGTTCCGAAGAAAAGGAATATCAAACGGAGTCGAAACGGAATGAAACCAACTGGAGAAGTTATTTTTGGAAGGAAAGCTACTGGAAAAACTTGGAGTGCACGTCAGGAAAGGAACGAGGAAGCCACAAGGCAGGGGGCGCGCCCACCCCCCTAGGGGCGCCCTCCATCCTCGTGGGCCCCTCGTGGCTCCCCTGACGTATCTCTTTCACCCATATATACCCACGTACCCTAAAACTATCGAGGAGCACAATAAATCGAGAGTTCCGCCGCAAGAAGCCTCCGTAGCCATCGAAAGCCAATCTAGACCCGTTCCGGCACCACCCTGTCGGAGGGGGAATCCCTCTCCGGTGGACATCTTCATCATCCCGGTGCTCTCCATGATGAGGAGGGAGTAGTTCTCCCTCGGGGCCGTGGGTGTGTACCAGTAGCTATGTGTTTGATCTCTCTCTCTCTCTTGTGTTCTTGATTTGGCACGATCTTGATGTGTCGCGAGCTTTGCTATTATAGTTGGATCATATGTTTCTCCTCCCCCTCTACTCTCTTGTAAGGGATTGAGTTTCCCCTTTGAAGTTATCTTATCGGATTGAGTCTTTAAAGATTTGAGAACACTTGATGTATGTCTTGCCGTGCGTATCTGTGGTGACAATGGGATACCATGTGATTCACTTGATGTATGTTTTGGTGATCAACTGCGGGTTCCGCCCATGAACCTATGCATAGGGGTTGGCACACGTTTTCGTCGTGATTCTCCGGTAGAAACTTTGGGGCACTCTTTGAGGTCCTTTGTGTTGGTTTGAATAGATGAATCTGAGATTGTGTGATGCATATCGTATAATCATACCCACGGATACTTGAGGTGACATTGGAGTATTTAGGTGACATTAGGGTTTTGGTTGATTTGTGTCTTAAGGTGTTATTCTAGTACGAACTCTAGGGTTGTTTGTGACACTTATAGGAATAGCCCAATAGATTGATTGGAAAGAATAACTTTGAGGTGGTTTCGTACCCTACCATAATATCTTCGTTTGTTCTCCGCTATTAGTGACTTTGGAGTGACTCTTTGTTGCATGTTGAGAGATGGTTATATGATCCAATTATGTTATTACTAGCACATATGCCCGTGCGTTGCAACGGGAGAAATATTTTTTTGAGAAACAACGAGATATACAAATTATTCACCAAAAACGGCATCAGCGCTATCCACAATGGTGGTGCGACAGAGCGAGGAACTATGGTCTTTTCGCGAGTCATGTTTTTCCGCGAGATCTTGATAGTGGTGACATTAGTCGGCATGGCAGCGACCAGCCAACTTGTGTTTTTTTCCTTCAGGTTCACCTCCATGTTAGGGCAGTGGCTGTGTTCTCATTTGGTAGTTGCGCGGCGACCCTTGGGGCACGGTAGCTTCGACCAGTCTTTTCGACGATAACATAACCGGATGGATTACGCATAAATCCCGTTTTATTAGCTTAATCCATGCATAACCAGACAATACCTTCTTTATCAGGGTCTGTTCTCTTTTTCAAATCTCACGTGCCCACAGTTCTTCAAAATTAGAGCCAAACCAACATATTCTTTTTCATTGACACGTACTCACATTATATTTCAATTATAGCAAACAAACATATTCTCTTTTATCGTCAAATAGCATGTGGGACGCCCAACAGTTCACATCTGGGGCGGCCCATTGACAGGCACCAAAATGACTTATGTTTGGAAGGCATAATATAAATTTAAAAAATGACATGTTGAAGGATCGAACTCGCGACCTCAAAAAGTCATCCACGGGCTGCTAACCCACCAATTAATATTTAACAATATGTTGCAGCGTCAGATTAAAAAAATTATGTTTTTTTTCTGATTTTTTTGAAAATAATTAATATTTATGAATGCCAAATATTTTTGAAATCATGAACAAATTTTTTGACCCCGAAAAACTTTCAAAAATGCAAACCATGTTTAAAAATTTCATTCATTTTTGGAAAAATATGAACATCATACGAAAGAGGTAGATTTTTCTTTAAAATTCTTAAACATTTTTTTACAACATGAACCTTTTGAAAAAACACGAACACTTTTTGAATGTGTGAACATGTTTTGAATATTTAGAACAAGTTCAGAAAATGTGTTTTTTTAACCACAAACGTTATTTTGAATTTGAAATATTTCACGAAAACGATTTTTAAAATCTGTAATATTTTCAAATGCAACTTATTTTGAAAATCTTAATTTGTAATACACACACATTTTATGAAAAAGTGGAAAAAATATATTTTGAAATCATTTTGGAACTGGATTTTTTAAAAAAACAAATTTGAACATTTTACAAGAGAGGAACAAAAGAATTAAATTTTGATTTTTTATTCTAAAATATGGAAGAAAATTGAAACTTTGAACGGTTTTTTCAATATTTTAATTTTCGAGAAAAGGGAAAATAATCTAAAATTGGTAGGAAAAAAGAATCATGAAAGAAAAAGAGAAAGAACAGGAAAAAACAAAAAAATAACACAGAGAAAACGAAAATGGGCCGGTCCAGTTTTGTGCTAGCTGTGTGAACTTCCAACTATTTGGCGCTGCATGCCGAAAATAGGCTTTCTCTAAACTAACAAAAAGACATATTGAAAGATCAAACTTGTGACATCAAAAACTCCACTATCGACTGCTAGTCACTCGAACAAATGGGTCCTGCTAACTAATTAATATTTAAGAATATATGTTGTAGCATCAGATTTATGTGTTTTTGTTTTTTTTGAATTTTTACGAATTTTAAATTAATATTTATGAATTGCCAAATATTTTTGGAATCATGAATAATTTTTGAAACCCCGAACCGTTTTAAAAAATACGAAGCATTTATTAAAATTTCATTTATTTTTGGAAAAAGGCGAACATCACTTGAAATAGGTAGATTTTTTAAAAACTTCTTTAACATTTTTTGACCACATGATCCTTTTGAAAATACCCGAACATTTGTTGAATGTGTGAACATATTTTGAACATTTAGAAAAAGTTCAGAACATATTTTTTTGAACCACAAACATTATTTTGAATTTGTGAATATTTCACTAAAACAAGTATGTTTTATAAATCTGGAATATTTTCTAAAATGCAACTTATTTTGAAAATTTTGATTTTTTATTGTGATTCACAAACATTTTTGAAAATGGGAACATTTTATATTTTGAACACATTTTGGAATGGGAACAAAACTTATTAAAGTTTTGAACATTTTACAAGATAGGAATAAAAAATTTATATTCTGACTTTTTGTCTAAATATGGCTAAATTGAAATTTTGGATGATTTTTCATTTTAATTCTGAGAAAAGGGAATATAATGTAAAATTGGTAGGAAAAAAGAATCATGAAAGAAAAAGAGAAAGGAATAGGAAAAAATAAAAACAGAACACATAGAAAAAGAAAATGGGCAGGCCCAGTCTTCGGCGTCCTGTGCGAAGCTCCAAATATTTGACGCTGCCTGCGGAAAATAGGCTTTCACAGCTATCTGGGCAGATAAATATTTGGGCTGGCTTCGTCGGGCCACAGCGCGTGCGGCCCATGTATGAAAATTATTTTATCTTTTCTAGCACACGGATGCATAAATTTTTTAGTACCACCTCGGATAGAAAGAAAATTTTACGTTGGTGAACGGATGAAAAAATCGGAGAAACACAACTTGCTTTATTAGTAGGTATAGATTGTTGAGAGAACTTGCACTAGTGAAAGTATGAACCCTAGTCCTTGTTTCCTAGCATTGCAATACCGTTTACGCTCACTTTTATCATTAGTTACCTTGCTGTTTTTATAATTTTAGATTACAAAAACCTATATCTACTATCCATATTGCACTTGTATCACCATCTCTTCGCCGAACTAGTGCACCTATACAATTTACCATTGTATTGGGTGTGTTGGGGACACAAGAGACTCTTTGTTATTTGGTTGCAGGGTTGCTTGAGAGAGACCATCTTCATCCCACGCCTCCTACGGATTGATAAACCTTAGGTCATCCACTTGAGGAAAATTTGATACTGTCCTACAAACCTCTGCACTTGGAGGCCCAACAACGTCTACAAGAAGAAGGTTGTGTAGTAGACATCAAGCTCTTTTCTGCCGCCGTTGCCAGGGAGGTGAGTGCTTGAAGGTATATCTTTAGATTGCAATTGAATCTTTTTATTTCTTATTTTATCACTAGTTTAGTTTATAAAAGAAAATTACAAAAAAATGGAATTGAGTTTGCCTCATACGCTTCATCTTTTTAATATCTTTCGTGAGTATGATGAAAAGGAAAATTGTGCCAAAGTGTTAGAAGAAGAATGCATTAGAATGTTTGGCACTAAATATTTGAATGATGAGCATGATTGCAATGTTGTTAGTATGAATTCCTTGAATATCTATGATGCTAATGATATGCAAAGCCACAAGCTTGGGGAAGCTATGTTTGATGAAGATGATATATTTTGTCCCCCAAGCTTTGATGAGCAAATTTACTATGATGAAAGCATGCCTCCTATCTATGATGATTATTGTGATGACACGTATGCTTTAAAGAATAATGATAATCATGAAACTTATCATCTTGATCTTAATTTTCAATCACATGATAGTTATTTTGTTGAGTTTGCTCCCACTATTATTCATGAGAAGAAATTTGCTTATGCGGAGAGTAATAAAAATTCTATGCTTGTAGATCATGAAAAGAATGCTTTAGGTGCTGGTTATATTGTTGAATTCATTCATGATGCTACTGAAATTTTTTATGAGGGAGGAATATATGCTTGTAGGAATTGCAATAATATCAAGTTTCCTCTCTATGTGCTTAAAGTTTTAAAGTTATGCTTGTTTTGCCTTCCTATGCTAGTTGATTATTGCTCCCATAAGTTGTTTGCTCACAAAATCCCTATGCATAGGAAGTGGGTTAGAATTAAATGTGCTGGTAATATTTTTCAAGATGCTCTCTTTATGTTACAATTTTTATCTTTTATGTGAGCATCGTTGAAATCATCATGCCTAGCTAGGGGCGTTAAACGATAGCGCTTGTTGGGAGGCAACCCAACTTTATTTTTGGTCCTTGCTTTTTGCTCCTGTTTAGTAATAAATAATTTATCTAGCCTCTGTTATGTTTGATTTTTTATGTTTTAAATTAGTGTTTGTGCCAAGTAGAACCGTTGGGAAGACTTGGGGAAAGTCTTGTTGGTCTTGCTGGTAAAAACAGAAACTTTAGCGCTCACGAGAATTGCTGCCATGTTTTATTGGAGAGTGCTATTTAGTTAATTATTTTTTCAGATGATTAATAGATAAATTCCTCACGTCCATCAATTTATTTTAGAATTTTTGGGGTTCCAGAAGTTTGCATTAGTTACAGATTACTACAGACTGTTCTGTTTTTGACAGATTCTGTTTTCGTTGTGTTGTTTACTTATTTTGATGAATCTATGGCTTGTAAAATAATTTATAAACCATAGATAAGTTGTAATACAGTAGGTTTAACATCAATATAAATAAATAGTGAGTTCATTACAGTACCTTGAAGTGGTGATTTATTTTCTTATACTAACGGGGCTTACGAGTTTTCTATTAAGTTTTGTGTTGTGAAGTTTTCAAGTTTTGGGTAAGGATTCGATGGATTATGGAACAAGGAGTGGCAAGAGACTAAGCTTGGGGATGCCCAAGGCACCTCAAGGTAATATTCAAGGATAGCCAAGAGCCTAAGCTTGGGGATGCCCCGGAAGGCATCCCCTCTTTCGTCTTCGTTCATCGGTAACTTTACTTGGAGCTATATTTTTATTCACCACATCATATGTGTTTTGCTTGGAGCATCAATTTATTTTGTTAAGATTTTCTTTCTGTTATTTAGAACAATGTTTTGCATCTTTTATTTCAATAAAAGTGGCATTGATAGCCTTTACTATGCCTATTTCAGAAGTCCACATGTTGCTGTTTGAAAACAGAAAGTTTACCGCTGTTGCAATAATTCTCTAGAAAATTAAGAATGTGATAAAATGTTGAAACCTTTTGCATATTAAGCTCTGATAAATTTACTACAGTGGTAATTTTATTTCATAATTTTTGGAGCTAGGGAAGTATGGATGTTGCTGAATTCTTTACAGGCTGTCCTGTCTAGGCAGATTGCTGTTATGTTTACATTGTTTGCATATGTTTGCTTCTTTAATGATTCTATTTGGGGATAGGACTATTAAATATGCAGAGGCATTTAGTATGCAATTTTGAATAATAATTTTAGTGATTTTCTACAGTAGAGTATGATAAGGTTTTTGCAATGGTTTATACTAACTTATCTCACGAGTCCTTGTTGAGTTTTGTGTGGATGAAGGTTTTGAGATTTAGGGAGACCGTGATATGAGAGGAATTAAGGAGACACAAAAGCTCAAGCTTGGGGATGCCCAAGGCACCCCAAGATAATATTTCAAGAAGTCTCAAGCGTCTAAGCTTGGGGATGCCCCGATTGAAAGTATGAACCCTAGGCCTTGTTTTCTAACATTGCAATACCGTTTACGCTCACTTTTATCATTAGTTACCTTGCTGTTTTATAATTTCAGATTACAAAAACCTATATCTACTATCCATATTGCACTTGTATCACCATCTCTTCGCCGAACTAGTGCACCTATACAATTTATCATTGTATTGAGTGTGTTGGGGACACAAGAGACTCTTTGTTATTTGGTTGCAGGGTTGCTTGAGAGATACCATCTTCATCCTACGCCTCCTACGGATTGATAAACCTTAGGTCATCCACTTGAGGGAAATTTGCTGCTGTCCTACAAACCTCTGCACTTGGAGGCCCAACAATGTCTACAAGAAGAAGGTTGTGTAGTAGACATCATCGCCGCCAGTCGTTCGTCTCGCCGTTGTCGCCATCGGCCGTTCGTCTTGTCGTCATCCTCGTCACCGGCTACTCCTCGTCATCGTCGCCGTCGCCATCGTGCCGCTCCTCATTGGCCACACACATCATTGACCGATCGTCGTCCGCGCCATTAGTCGCCGGCTGCTCACCATCTGCATCGCCCACGAGCTGCTCTACATGGGCGACTGCTCATCTACATCACCACATCACATGCACGTGACACATCCAAGGCAAGGTGAGAATACATGGCTACCTCCTTGCTCTCTGCTTGATGCACTGCTCTTGCACCATATGTCTCAAGTAGTATTGGTGTTCTACATTGCTCCATATAGCACACCTAATTTGGTCATGGGATCTAGCATCCCTTGTTGATACAAACCATGCTTTAATTATGTTCTTGTTTTGGTCTTATGGGATCTTGCATCTCATGTTGATACAATTCAAGTGTAAGAAATATATTCCTTCTTGTTCTAGTCTCATGGTGATCTTGCATCCCATGATGATACAATTCAAGATATCCATCAATGATGCTTTATTTTTACCACGTATCTCATATATTTTCGGTTCTACCCACAAGTTTTTTTGTTTTGGTCTCATGGTGATCTTGATCTTATGTTGATACAAATCAATATAATGCATGAGATGCCTGGTGATCCTGTTTGGTTACACTACGAGCATACAATTTGTGCTACGTTGGTGATAATACAAGCAAGAAGAAACCACCATACTTCATTTGGTTATGCTACACATGGGCACGATGTTGCTACATGATGTTAGTACTAATACAAGTGAAGTGAAACATCATACAAATATTCTCATGCACCGCAAATCCGAAGTCATATAAATACTTGACTAGATTCACTTAGTCACATGCCCACATATGACATGTTTGAGACTAGCAAAAACTAGTATTTAAGCATAACCCATATGTCATAAAAGAATCTCTCATACAGATTAAAATTAAATCATGCATTCATTTCATATATGTGAATGCATCCACAAAACTAAAAGATAATTAGGGTCATAGCCCATGTCACTTGCACTGAACATAACATAGTGCGATTGAATATGTGATAACCAAATTTCATATAGCCATCGCATATGATGGCTCGATTCAACGCTATATACGTTGCTATAAAGTGAACTAAATATTCTGCCATTTCAGGCATGCACACAGAAATCACATGCATGTCAGAATTAACTCATGACAAGAGTTATGCCCTATATTGCGCACACGCCCGTTAGCTCGGCTAGTTAACCATTAAATAGATTCTCATATGACTAAAAAGGACAACCACCATATGTTTGCGATGGTTAATGAGCTAGGCATGAACGTGCTATATGAATGGACATTGTCAAATCATGAATGTTATGCAACGCATATGTTAGCATAGACGAAGTTGAAGGCTCCCCGAGTACACGGGCGTCGAAGGCAGTGAGGAGGACTTTTATTTCTACATTTTGTAGTATTCTTTTATTTCTACATTTTGTAGTACTCATGTGTTGCAATTCTATGTAATAGGATAGTTGGAATTCTTAATTAGGGGTTTTCTCTTCGGAGATGTAATTAACAGATCTTTTATGTAAATGTAAGAGTTCTGGAAATAATGTACCTGCAATGTTTGATCCTATTTTGTATGCATATACGCAATTAAATTATTAACTCTTTATCAATGACGTGGAAGCGTGTCTCACGCCCGCCATTTTCCCGTCATCAGTCTCTAATCATAGTGTCGTGTTAGCAGCATCCTGCAGTAGTGTTATGAGATAATTAAAATAATGAATGTTAACAACCAGTAAAGTAGAACCAGTAAAGTTTATTTGGTAAGTAGTGCAAGTAGAATTTTTTTATGACGTTGATCTGTCACTTTGAGTGGTATGTTTTGCATGTCGTATAGTGCATGATCATGGCATATGATGACTCGAGTTATTTTATTTTCAAGTTACACCTGATGTTAATCCAACTTGAACATAAAGTTGATCGGGTCATGGTGCCACTGAATCGAGTTTTTCCCAGTGCGACCACATTTACCTTTATGGAGAGGTCTTGATTCAGTCTGTTCTCATGCCTCTGGTCGGTACCTCCAACGAGGGAAGGTTATGGGCGTGCGGTACCCTGGCCCGGTAAGCAGACATAACCTTGTGTGCCCGTTTGTTGTTATGGTACCTTGTCCCCGTTTCGGACCATTTTTGCCACGGCGGTGGCCGTTGATGCCTTTGGTAGGCATGGGGCCACCCATGACTTAGCCCAGTGGAGAGTTGGTCGGAGTGGCCGGGAGAGTGTCATGGCAATGGGGGAGTTTCGTCGGAATGTCGTTGGTCCACCCGAATGGGATGACGAGGCCATGGATTTAGTGGTGTGGGTAAAGTGCGCTACCTCTGCAGAGTGTATTTAATCTATGATAGCCGCATCCTTGGTTAGAGACATAGCTCGTGAGTAAGTCACACCATGGATCAACATTAATAAGTAATCTTGCACACTAAAAGTTGATTGTTGGCACTGGTTATGTGATAATTTGTGGAATCATGAGATGACCGTGGTTGGAACCAGAGTGTTGGTTTCATTTGTGATCCAGGTATGATCACCGTTCGGTTACGAGGTAACCCGTCTGGTAAGAGAGTTCGAGCAACTCAGTATACAAGTGGATTTCACTGCATCAGTAGTATGATTTGCATTGCATTAACATGATTAATTGTCATGATATTGTTTGCCATTATGCTTATGTTTGTTGTGAACTTGCAAGTACATTCAATGTACTGACCTGGCGTGTCATGCAAGATTTCAGGCAAGTCGTTTCGGATCGGAGAGCTTCCTGCGTCTAGATCGTGTCCACATAGGTGTCCCTGTGCTATGGAGTTCCACTTCATCGTTGTTCCGCTACCTCGTAGTTATCGTGATCAAGGCCCCTTCATGTTCATTAAATAATGTACATACCGTTCAGCCGCACCGTGTGTGCCGCTTGACCTTGCTAATTGATGTAATATCAGACCTATGTTTCCGCTAACATCAATAACTGCGGTTGTTTTCTGTACCAAGTTGTTGTGTGTTGCTAGAAGACTTGATCTCTGGGCTGGCATTGCAAGGTAAACCGGTTGCTCTGAGTCGGGGTGCCACACTATCTAAGTGGGAGTTCTTTAGTAATATGATTAATTGAATTTAAATTTATCATGAACTTAGTCCTGATAGTTTTTGCATATCTATGTTGTAGATCTATGGCCCGTGCTACCGTTCCCTTGAATTTTAATATGTTCCTAGAGAAAGCTAAGTTGAATGATGATGGTAGCAACTACATGGACTGGGTCCGTAACTTGAGGATTATCCTCATTGCTGCATAGAAGAATTACATCCTTGATGCACCGCCAGGTGCAAGGCCTGCTGTAGGAGCAACTCCGGACGTTATGAATGTCTGGCAAGCTAAATCTGATGACTACTCGATAGTTCAGTGTGCCATGCTTTACGGCTTAGAATCGGGACTTCAAAGACATTTTGAACGTCATGGAGCATATGAGATGTTCTAGGAGTTGAAGTTAATATTTCAAGCAAATCGAGTTGAGAGATATGAAGTCTCCAACAAGTTCTATAGCTGCAAGATGGAGGAGAATAGTTTTGTCAGTGAACACATACTCAAAATGTCTGTATGATAGTGTCATTGATAGAGTTCTTCAATCACTTCCACCAAGCTATAAAGGCTTCATGATGAACTATAATATGCAAGGGATGAACAAGACAATTCCCAATCTCTTTGCAATGCTCAAGGCTGTGGAAGTAGAAATCAAGAAGGAGCATCAAGTGTTGATGGTTAACAAGACCACTAGTTTCAAGAAAAAGGGAAAAGGAAAGAAGGGGAACTTCAAAAAGAATAGCAAGCAAGCTGCTGCTCCCGGGAAGAAGCCCAAGTCTGGACCTAAGCCTAAAACTGAGTGCTTCTACTGCAAAGGGGCTGGTCACTGGAAGCGGAACTGCCCCAAGTATTTGGCGGATAAGAAGGATGGCAAAGTGAAAGGTATATTTGATATACATGTTATTGATGTGTACCTTACTAATGCTCGTAGTAGCGCCTGGCTATTTGACACTAGTTTTGTTACTCATATTTGCAACTCGAAACATGGGCTATGGATTAAACGAAGATTGGCTAAGGACGAGGTGACGATGGGCGTCGGAAATGGTTCCAAGGTCGATGTGATCGCCGTCGGCACACTACCTCTACATATACCTCCGGGATTAGTTTTAGACCCGAATAATTGTTATTTGGTGTCAGCATTGAGCATGAACATTATATCTGGATCTTGTTTAATGCGAGATAGTTATTCATTTAAATTAGAGAATAATGGTTGTTCTATTTATATGAGTAATATCTTTTATGGCATGCACCCTTGATGAGTGGTCTGTTTTTGTTGAATCTCGATCGTGGTGATACACGTATTCATAATATTGATGCCAAAAGATGCAAAGTTAATAATGATAGTGCAACTTATTTGTGGCACTGTCGTTTAGGTCATATTGGTATAAAGCGCATGAAGAAACTCCATGCAGATGGGCTTTTGGAATCACTTGATTATGAATCACTTGATGCTTGCGAACTGATACGTCTAAAACGTATCTATATTTTTTGATTGTTCTGTGCTGTTATATTATCATTCTTGGATGTTTTATAATCATTTATAGTCATTTTATATCATTTTATGGGACTAACCTATTGACATAGTGCCAAGGGTCAGTTGCTACTGTTTCATGTTTTTTACATCGCAGGAAATCAATATCAAACGGAGTCCAAACACCGCGAAATTTTTGGAGATTTTTTATGGCCCAGAACACCCAGGGTGGGCCAGAGAAGCACCTGGGGGGTGCCCCGAGGGGGGCATGACCCACCAGGGCGCGCCTGGGGGCCTAGGGGTGCCCAGGTGGGTTGTTCCCACCTCAGTGGTCTCCCGCACCCCCTCTTTACCCTATAAATTCCCCAAAAATCCAGAAACCCTCGGGGTTAACCTAGATCAGAAGTTCCGCCGCCGCAGGCCTCTATAGCCACCGAAAAATAATCTAGACCCCGTTCCGGCACCCTGTCGAAGGGGGGAATCATATCCGGTGACCATCTTCATCATCCTGATGGCCACCACAATGAGGAGGGAGTAGTTCACCCTCGAGGCTGAGGGTTTGTACCAGTAGCTATGTGTTTAATCTCTCTGTTGTGTTATTGAGATGTCACGATCTTGATGTATCGCGGGCTTTGTTAATATAGTCGGATCATATGGTGTTTTCCCCTCTCTATCTTGTTGTGATGAATTGAGTTTTTCCCTTTGAGATTTCGAGGTTATCGGATTGAACAATTTTATGGATTTGAGAACACTTGATATATGTCTTGCAATTGAATACTCATGATGACAATGGGGTATCGTATTGATCCACTTGATATATGTTTTGGCACTCAACTCGCGGATTCCCAAGGTGACATTTGGGTAATCTATGCATAGGGGTTGATGCACGTTCTTGTCTTTGTTTCTCCGGTAGAAATCTTGGGGCACTCTTTGAAGTTCTTTGTGTTGGATTGAATATTATGAATCTGAAATTATTTGGTGTTATTTTAGTACAAACTCTTGGATAGATCGATCGGAAAGAATGGCTTCAAGGTGGTTTCGTACCCTACAAACGATTTCTTCTTATGTTCTCTGCTAGATAGGAACTTCGGAGTGATTCTTCATCGCACTTTGAGGGGTGGTTACATGATCCAATTATATTAGCACTGTTGAGAGATTGCACTAGCGAAAGTACAGACCCTAGGCCTCATTTTCAAGCATTGCAATACCGTTTTTGTGCCCATTTAATATTTGCTACCTTGCTGTTTTTATTTATTCAGATTATAAAAATATATTTCTACCATCAATATTACACTTTTATCACCATCTCTTCGCCGAACTAGTGCACCTATACAAATTACCATTGTATTTGGTGTGTTGGGGACACTAGAGACTTTTTATTATGTGGTTGCAGTGTGGTTTGAGAGAGACCATCTTCATCCTACACCTCCCACAGTTTGATAAACCTTAGGCCATCCACTTGAGGGAAAATTGCTACTGTCCTACAAAACTCTGCGCTTGGAGGCCCAACACGTGTCTACAAGAATAAACTTGCGTAGTAGACATCAAGTTCTTTTCTGGCGCCGTTGCGGGGGAGGTTAGGTAAGCAGCACTCACATCCCATCAACGAAGCTCTTTGCTGGCGCCGTTGCTGGGGAGGTGAGTGCTTGAAGGTATATCTTTAGATCTTGCAATTGAATCTTTTAATTTCTTGTTTTATCACTAGTTTGGTTTGTAAAAGAAAACTACAAAAAATGGAATTGAGATTGCATCATATTATTGATCATCTTTATAATATCTTTCTTGAAAATGATGGATTGGAAAATTGTGCTCAATTGTTAGAAGAAATCAATAAAATGATTGGCACAAAATATTTGAATGATGAGCATGATTGCAATATTGCTTGTGTGAATTCCTTGAATATCCATGATGCTAAAGATATGCAAAGCCATAAGCTTGGGGATGCTATATTTGATGAAGATGATATTTTTAGTCCGCCAAGTTTTGATGAGAAAATGTATTATGATGATTGCACACCTCCTATTTATGATGATTATATTGATGAAAGTGGATTCGTAGAGGTCATGAATTTATTTAATGATGAATCAACTATTTTGAAAGAGGTTGCAATTGATTATGACAACAAAGTTGCTATCTATGATGATTATGGTGATGAAATGTATGCTATGTCGAATCATTATAACCATGAAACTTGTCATCATGATTTTAATTTTCAATCCCATGATAGTTATTTTGTTGAGTTTGCTCCCACTACTATTCATGAGAATAAATTTGCTTATGTGGAGAGTAACAAAATTTCTATGCTTACGCATCATGAAAAGAATGATTTATGTGATAGCTATATTGTTGAATTCATTCATGATGCTACTGAAAATTATTATGAGAGATGAACATTTGCTTGTAGGTATTGCAATAATATCGAGTTTCCTCTCTATGTGTTGAAAATATTGAAGTTATGCTTGTTTTACCTTGCTATGCTACTTGATTCTTGCTCCCATAATTTGTTTGCTCACGAAATCCCTATGCATAGGAAGTGGGTTAGACTTAAATGTTCTATTCATATGCTTCATGATGCTCTTGTTGTGTTTCAATTCTTATCTTTTATGCGAGCATCATTGAAATCATCATGCCTAGCTAAAAGGCATTAAAGAAAAGCGCTCGTTGGGAGACAACCCAACATTGACCCCTACTGTTTTGGTGTGTTCACATGATTAGGCTACTGTAGTAATCATGTTTTCTTGCTTTCGTTTCAATAAAGTGCCAAGTAAGAACTTTGGGATGGCTTACGGTGATAGTTGATTTGATCTTGCTGAAAAACAGAAACTTCTGCGCTCAGAAAAACAATTCTCATTTTTAACAGAAGCGGGATAAAATTTTGATTATTTCTGAAGAATATAAATAGACAAATTTCCCAGGTTTTCCTAATTTTTTAGAATTTTTGGAGTATCAGAAGTATGGTTGGAGTACAAATTACTACAGACTGTTCTGTCTTTGACAGATTCTGTTTTCAATGCATAGTTTGCTTGTTTTCTAGTTTCTATGGTTTATATTGCTCAATATAAATTGTGGAAATGATATTATACATTAGGAATTGTGCGAGAACAATTATGAATCTTGTCTTTGACAGTACCAAAATTGAAATGGTTTGCTCTTTATCATACTAACCTATCTCACAAAGTTCCGTTAAGTTTTGTGTGATTGAAGTTTTCAAATTTTGGGTGAGATGTCGATATGAGGAGAATAAGGAGTGACAAGACCCTAAGCTTGGGGATTCCCATCGCACCTCAAGGTAATATTCAAGGAAGATCCAAGCAAGTAAGCTTGGGGATGCCCCGGAAGGTATCCCCTCTTTCGTCTCCAACATTATCGGTAACCTCACTTGGAGCTACGTTTCATTCGTCACATGATATGTTTTTTGCTTGGATCATCATTTTATTTTGTTAGGATTTGATTGCTGTTATTTATAATAATGTTTTGCATATTTTATTTCAATAAAAGTGGCAACGATAGCCTTTACTATGCTTATTTTGCAAGTCTACATGTTGCTGTTTGAAAACAGAAAGTTTATCGATGTTGCAAAAATTCCCTAGAAAAGTCAGTATATGATAAACTGTTGAAACTATTTGGAAAATGAGCTCTGATAAATTTTATATAGTGTGGAAAAATCTCGTAATTTTTGGAGTTAGGGAAGTATTGATACTCTTGCATTCTTTACAGACTGTACTGTTTTGGCAGATTGCTGTTATGTTTGCATTGTTTGTGTATGTTTGCTTGTTTAATGATTCTATTTGAGGATAGTAGTATTAAATATGCAGAGCCTTTAGTGTGCAATGTTGAATAATAATTTTATTGATTTGCTACAGTAGAGAATTATAAGGTTTTTGCATTGGTTTATACTAACTTATCTCACGAGTCCTTGTTGAGTTTTGTGTGGATGAAGCTTTTGAGATTTAGAAAAACCGTGATATGAGAAGAATTAAGGAGACACCAAAGCTCAAGCTTGGGGATGCCCAAGGCATCCCAAGATAATATTTCAAGAAGTCTCAAGCATCTAAGCTTGGGAATCCCCCGGTAGGCATCCCACCTTTCTTCTTCGACAATTATCGGTTAGTATCGGTTGAGCCTAAGTTTTTTGCTTCTTCACATGATGTGTGATATTCTTAGAATGTCATTTTATTTTGTTTTTGCTTTCTGTTTTAATAAAATGCTTAGATCTGAAAGTTTTTTTAATAAGAGAGAGTCCTCAAATAGCTACCTATTTACTTAACTACTCACTTGATCTTCACTTATATCTTTTCTGGAGTAGCTTGTCATTTTCTCTAGTGCTTCACTTATATCTTTGAGCATGGTGTGCTTTAGTATTTTTGAAGAAACTATCTCTTGCTTCACTTAAATTAATTTGAGAGAAATAAATATTATGCTCATGATCTTCACTTATATTTGATTGAGCTTATCAAAAGCAACACATGAAAATTAGTCCCAAAGTGATAGATATCCAAGAAGGATATAATAAAAACTTTCATGAAGATCATTGGACAAAATAAACTTGATTCCTCGTAATAGTTTTGAGATATGATGCTGTGATATGTGAGTCATGTTGATGAGTAATTATGCTTTAGTAAGAATATGGGTGTTAAGTTTTGTGATTCCCTATGCAAGCACGAAAGTCAATAGTCATGCAATGAAATTACATCCTACTTGTGGTGCATTATTCGGTGTTAATTATGCTCAATGCTTGCTTATGAGATTATTCGTTTTTGGTCGCTTCTCAATCTTTTGCAGCCTTCATTTTGCACTAAGTATGATCACTACTTATGCATCCAAAATCCTTTAAACCAGTTTTGCCACATGAGTCCACTATACCTACCTATATGTGGTATTCTCTTGCCGTTCTAAGCAAATTTGTATGTGCCATCTCTAATTTTCATAATAAATTTCTCTTTTGTGTGCTCGTACCGCTCGCGAGGCGGTGAGGGGTGGCCAATATTTTCCATGCTAGATGTGTTATTCTCATGATGAGTGTTTATACACTTGTCATTGCACGAGAGTAAGGCAAAGGAATTAGGGATGCCCAGTCCCGAAATCAAAAATGAATTTACTTTATGTTGTCAAACAATAAATTCCTTGGAAAGTGTTGGTATGGAGGGCACCCGTGGATACGGTTAGCCATGGAAAGTGAAAGTATGGTGGAAAAAGGAATAAAAACTTTATCTCTGTTTGGGAACCGCCTATGATATATCTAGCATGGAAAGTGTTGTGAGCTCTAAGTCGTTTTCGTTGGTGGGAAAAGTATGCCTCTCAAAATGTTTTTATCTCTCAATTTTCGCTTTGAGCTCTGGCACCTCTACAAATCCCTACTTCCCTCTGCGAAGGGCCTTTCTTTTACTTTATGCAATTTTTATTTTTAATTTGAGTCTCCATCTTCTCTTATAAAGCACCAACTAGGGGGCACTATGATCGTACTTGAGCATTGGGTGTAGCTAATATGCGAGTGTGTTTCATGAATGGATCAATGATTGAGCACGATGGGCTAGGGATAACTTATTTTAGCGTTGATATTTTGAAAGACATGGTTTCTTGTTGATATGCCTGAGTATTTAAGTTGTCATGTCAAAAGTAGACTATTGCTTCGAACAATATAAAAGTCCAAATGTCCATGCTAGAAAAAAAAGAATATGAGATGACATGTTAGGCAACATTCCACATCAAAAATTCTGTTTTTATCATTTACCTACTCAAGGACGAGCAGGAATTAAGGTTGGGGATGCTGATACGTCTCCAATGTATCTATATTTTTTGATTGTTCCATGTTGTTATATTATCATTCTTGGATGTTTTATAATCATTTTATAGTCATTTTATATCATTTTTCGGGACTAACCTATTCACATGGTGCCAAGTGCCAGTTGCTGTTTTTTCCATGTTTTTTACATTGCAGGAAATAAATATCAAATGGAGACGAAACACTGCGAAATTTTTGGAGATTTTCTATGGACCAGAACACCCAGGATGGGCTAGAGAAGCACCTGGGGGTGCCCCGAGGGGGGCACAACCCACCAGGGTGCGCCCAGGTGGGTTGTGCCCACCTCGGTGGCCTCCCGCACCCCCTCTTTACCCTATAAAGTCCCAAAAATTCTAGAATCCCTCGGGGTTAACCCAGATCAGAAGTTTCGCCACCGCAGGCCTCTGTAGCCACCGAAAACCAATCTAGACCCCGTTCCGGCACCCTGCTGGAGGGGGGAATCATCTCCGGTGGCCATCTTCATCATCCCGGCGGCCACCACGATGAGGAGGGAGTAGTCCACCCACGGGGCTGAGGGTTTGTACCAGTAGCTATGTGTTTAATCTCTCTCCCTCTCTCTCTCTCGTGTTCTTGAGATGTCTTGATCTTGATGTATCGCGGGCTTTGTTAATATAGTTGGATCATGTGGTGTTTTCCCCTCTCTATCTTGTTGTGATGAATTGATTTTTTCCCTTTGAGATTTCGTGGTTATCGGATTGAATACTTTTATGGATTTGAGAACACTTGATATATGTCTTGCAATTGAATACTCGTGGTGACAATGGGGTATCGTATTGATTCTTAATATATATTTTGGCACTCAACTCGCAGATTCCCGAGGTGACATTGGGGTAATCTATGCATAGGGTTTGATGCACGTTCTTGTCTTTGTTTCTCTGGTAGAAATCTTGGGGCGCTCTTTGAAGTTCTTTGTGTTGGATTGAATATTATAAATCTGAAATTATTTCGTGTTATTTTAGTACGAACTCTTGGATAGATTGATCGGAAAGAATAGCTTCGAGGTGGTTTCGTACCCTACAAATGATTTCTTCTTATGTTCTCCACTAGATAGGAACTTTGGAGTGATTCTTCATCGCACTTTGAGTGGTGGTTATATGATCCAATTATATTAGCACTGTTGAGAGATTGCACTAGCGAAAGTACGGACCCTAGGCCTCATTTTCAAGCATTGCAATACCGTTTTTGTGCCCGTTTCCTATTTGCTACGTTGCTGTTTTTATTTATTCAGATTATAAAAATATATTTCTACCATCAATATTACACTTTTATCACAATTTGTTCGCCGAACTAGTCCACCTATACAAATTACCATTGTATTTGGTGTGTTGGGGACAGAAGAGACTTTTTATTATTTGGTTGCAGGGTTGTTTGAGAGAGTCCGTCTTTATCCTACACATCCCACGGATTGATACACCTTAGGTCATCCACTTGAGGGAAAATTACTACTGTCCTACAAAACTCTGTGCTTGGAGGCCCAACACGTGTCTACAAGAATAAAGTTGCATAGTAGACATCACAAACCATGCCTCATGGGCAAGATGACTAAGACTCCATTCTCGGGAACAATGGAGCGAGCCACTGACTTATTGGAAATAATACATACTGATGTATGCGGTCCGATGAGTGTTGAGCCTCGCGGCGAGTATTGTTATTTTCTAACCTTCATAGATGATTTGAGCAGATATGGGTATGTGTACTTAATGAAACATAAGTCTGAAACATTTGAGAAGTTCAAAGAATTTCAGGGTGAAGTGGAAAATCATCATAACAAGAAAATAAAGTTTCTATGATCTGATCGCGGAGGCGAATATTTGAGTTACGAGTTTGGTCTTCATTTAAAACAATGTGGAATAGTTTTGCAACTCATGCCACCTGGAACACCACAATGTAATGGTGTGTCCAAACGTCGTAACCGTACTTTATTAGATATGGTGCGATCTATGATGTCTCTTACCGATTTACCACTATCGTTTTGGGGTTATGCATTAGAGATAGCCGCATTCACGTTAAATAGGGCACCATCTAAATCCGTTGAGACGACACAGTATGAACTGTGGTTTAGCAAGAAACCTAAGTTGTCGTTTCTTAAAGTTTGGGGTTGTGATGCTTATATGAAAAAGCTTTAGCCTAATAAGCTCGAACCTAAGTCGGAGAAGTGTGTCTTCATAGGATACCCAAAAGAAACTGTTGGGTACACCTTCTATCATAGATCCGAAGGCAAGACATTTGTTGCTAAGAATGGATCATTTCTAGAGAAGGAGTTTCTCTCAAAAGAAATGAGTGGGAGGAAAGTAGAACTTGATGAGCTAGTTGTACCTTCTCTCGAATTGGAAAGTAGTTCATCACAGAAATCAGTTCTAGTGATGCCTACACCAATTAGTGAGGAAGCTAATAATGATGATCATGAAACTTCAGATCAAGTTACTACCAAACCTCGTAGGTCAACCAGAGTATGTTCCGCACCAGAGTGGTATGGTAATCCTGTTCTGGAAGTCATGTTACTAGACCATGACAAACCTATGAACTATGAGGAAGCGATGATGAGCCCAGATTCCACGAAATGGCTTGAGGCCATGAAATCTGAGATGGGATCCATGTATGAGAACAAAGTATGGACTTTGGTTGACTTGCCCAATGATCGGCAAGCCATAGAAAATAAATGGATCTTCAATAAGACGACTAACGCTGATGTTAATGTTACTATCTACAAAGCTTGACTTGTTGTGAAAGGTTTTTCACAAGTTCAAGGAGTTGATTATGATGAGACCTTCTCACCCATAGCGATGCTTAAGTCTGTCCGAATCATGTTAGAAATTGCCGCATTTTATGATTATGAAATTTGGCAAATGGATGTCAAAACTGCATTCCTTAATAGATTTCTTAAAGAAGAGTTGTATATGATGCAACCAGAAGGTTTTGTCGATGCTAACAAAGTGTGCAAGCTCCAGCGATCCATTTATGGACAGGTGCAAGCCTCTCGGAGTTGGAATAATTTGGTAGTGTGATCAAAGCATATGGTTTTATACAGACTTTTGGAGAAGCTTGTATTTACAAGAAAGTGAGTGGGAGCTCTGTAGCATTTCTAATATTATATGTGGATGACATATTGTTGATTGGAAATGATATAGAATTTTTGGGTACCATAAAATGATACTTGAATAAGAATTTTTCAATGAAAGATCTTGGTGAAGCTGATTATATATTGGGCATCAAGACCTATAGAGATAGATCAAGACGCTTAATTGGACTTTCACAAAGCACATACCTTGATAAAGTTTTGAAGAAGTTCAAAATGAATCAGTTAAAAAAGGGGTTCTTGCCTGTGTTACAAGGTGTGAAGTTGAGTAACACTCAATGCCCGACCACTGCAGAAGATAGAGAGAAAATGAAAGTCATTCCCTATGCCTCAGCCATAGGTTCTATCATGTATGAAATGCTGTGTACCATACCTGATGTATGCCTTGCTATAAGTTTAGCAGGGAGGTACCAAAGTAATCGAGGAGTGGATCACTGGACATCGGTCAAGAACATCCTAAAATACCTGAAAAGGACTAAGGATATGTTTTTGGTTTATGGAGGTGACAAAGAGCTTGTCGTAAATGGTTACGTCGATGCTAGCTTTGACATTGATCCAGATGACTCTAAGTCGCAAATCGGATACGCATTTATATTGAATGGTGGTGTTGTCAGTTGGTGCAGTTCCAAGCAGAGCATCATGGCCGGATGTACGTGTGAAGCGGAATACATAGCTGCTTCGGAAGCAGCAAATGAAGGAGTCTCGATGAAGGAGTTCATATCCGATCTAGGTGTAATACCTAGTGCATCGGGTCCAATGAAAATCTTTTGTGACAATACTGGAGCAATTGCCTTAGCGAAGGAATCCAAATTTCACAAGAGAACCAAACACATCAAGAGACGCTTCAACTCCATCCGCGATCAAGTCAAGGAGGGAGACATAGATATTTGCAAAATACATGCGGATCTGATTGTTGCAGACCCGTTGACTAAGCCTCTTCCACGGGAAAAACATGGTTAGCACCAAGACTCCATGGGTGTTAGAATCATTACAATGTAATCTAGATTATTGACTCTAGTGCAAGTGGGAGACTCAAGGAAATATGCCCTAGAGGCAATAATAAAGTTGTTATTTATATTTCCTTATATCATTATAAATGTTCATTATTCATGTTAGAATCATATTAACCGGAAACTTGATACATGTGTGCATACATAGACAAAACAAAGTGTCCCTAGTATGCCTCTACTTGACTAGCTCGTTAATCAAAGATGGTTAAGTTTCCTGACCATAGACATGTGTTGTCATTTGATGAACGGGATCACATCATTAGGAGAATGATGTGATGGACAAGACCCATCCGTTAGCTTAGCATAATGATAGTTAAGTTTTATTTCTATTGCTTTCTTCATGACTTATACATATTCCTTTGACTATGAGATTATTCAACTCCCGAATACCGGAGGAACACCTTGTGTGCTATCAAATGTCAACGTAACTGGGTGATTATAAAGATGTTCTACAGGTGTCTCCGAAGGTATTTGTTGGGTTGGCATAGATCGAGATTAGGATTTGTCACTCCGAGTATCGAAGAGGTATCTCTGGTCCCTCTCGGTAATGTACATCATGATAAGCCTTGCAAGCAATGTGACTGTCAGATTATGGGTTGTGGCAAAACCCTTGAGGTTCGAACTCTGGGGTGCGCACGAAGATCTCTCTCCCCCTAGCTCACACTCTCACCATGATCTCAAAGCCTAGCTCACCGAACCCATGGAACAAGGGACACAAGAATTTATACTGGTTCGGGCCACCGATGTGGTTTAATACTCTACTCCAGTTTGGTGTGGTGGATTGCCTTGTAGGCTAGGGATGAACAAGTACAAGGGAAGAACAACCTCCTGAGGGGAGGCGTTCTCGAGCTCGATGAGCTTGTGTGGTTGGGGATGATCTGAATGATCCCTCCAAGATCAGATGAGATGGGATCCCTCCCCCTATGGTGGTGGCTAGTCCTATTTATAGAGGCCCGGGTCCTCTTCCCAAATATTAGGCGGGAAGGGATCCCACAACGGCCAATTTGAAGGGGCGCAACTAGTACAAGTTATCCTCACAAAAGGTGGTCTTTGCCTGCCAAAGGCTCTGGTGGTGACGCCGTCGTGGGCTCTGCGATGACCTCTATTCTGCCGTCCTGTTGTTCTTGGTCTCGTTGCACCGATATGGAAACCTTTGTTTGATGCCTCGGGACTCCTCGCCTGCACCTGCCTCTTTAGCACCAAAGAGGCAATTGGTACTCTGCACCCGCTGGCGCCCGCCTGGCCTTGGTCGTCACGGCTCACGTCATGGGAACCTCGCGAGGTGCCCCTCGCCTTGATCTCTCCGCTCCTCGTGAGCCAGCCTATTGCGGGTGCCCCTAAGGAGGTCTTGTGTCGTCCGCCTCGCGAGGCTTGGCCCCTCGCGAGGGTCTTGAGTGTTTGCTAATGAAGATGTGTCGTAATAGGCCGTTAGTGGAGCCATGCCGTGGGCCGCAGGCAGGCAAGTCTGGGGACCCTCGTTCCCAGAACACCGACAGTAGCCCCGAGGCCCAAGGCGCGCTCGGACTTGGCTTCGAGGCGTAGCCAAGGGTCAAGTGCAGAGCGCTGAGGGCCCCAAAAGCTTGTGGCCTTGATTGACGCATGGCGATTGACATGACGTGGGCGTCTCCGCTTCCCCACGCCACCTCGGCAACTGCCCGACTTGACGAGTCCATGTTGCATGCAGAAAAAGGTCATCGTCACCTTAGATCGTGGAGGCCGGTGATTGGCCTCCCCTTGGCTATAGATGAGGGGAGGAGCAGGGCCTCCGTTTCTCATCTCTTCCTCCATTCCGCCCGCTTCTTCTTTGCCGCGACACCCATGGCGCCAGTGAAGAGGTTCTCGGCCGCCGAGAAGGGGAAAGCTCGCCAGGAGGGGCCTAGCTCGCCACCGCCTAAGAGGGGGCGCGGTCGCCCGCACAAGCATGCCGCAACCCCCTCTGGGTCCCTCGTGGGCGTGGGCGAGCTCTCTTGGAGCAGCCCCATCAATGAGGGGAGGCGCGCCATGGTCGCTTGGCCTTCCCGGCCGCGCTTCCACTCAACGGAGGTGCTGCCAGAGTTTGTCGTGTGGTCGGAGAACCCGGTCGGCACTTGGCTTCAACTTCCATGCTCCTTCGCCGGCGAACTGTCAGCCCCAGGTCCCAGCGGCCTCTGGCTGCAGGGCGATGGCTGCAACAATAAGGCTTCATGGGTCGCGGTGGAGATCTCTGCTGCAGGTGACGTAGACCTAGCCCGCGGCTGGCAGACGTTCTCCCGCGCGCGTGGCCTGGGCAGGAGGTGCACCTGTCGGTGTCAAAACCGGCGGATCTCGGGTAGGGGGTCCCGAACTGTGCGTCTAAGGTTGATGGTAATAGGAGGCAGGGGACACGATGTTTACCCAGGTTTGGGCCCTCTCTATGGAGGTAATACCCTACTTCCTGCTTGATTGATCTTGATGAATATGAGTATTACAAGAGTTGATCTACCACGAGATCGAGATGGCTAAATCCTAAAAGCCTAGCCTGTATGACTACGATAATGATTGTCCCTCTCCTCTGGACTAAGTCCTCCAGTTTATATAGACACCGGGAGGATCTAGGGTTACACAAGGTCGGTTACAAAGAAATAAATCTATTTATTCTTTCTCCAAGCTCGCCTTCCACGCCAAGGAGAGTCCCGTCCGGACACGGGTGCAGACTTCGGTCTTCATATCTTCACATCCCATCAGTCTGGCCCATGGCTAACAGGTTGGACGCCCGAGGACCCCTTAGTCCAGGACTCCCTCAGTAGCCCCTGAACCTGGCTTCAATGACAAGGTATCCGACGCGTAGATCTGTCTTCGACATTGCAAGGCGGGTTCCTCCTTCCGAACTCTAAGATGGTCTTTGTGCATAATGGTCGTGTCCAGACCTGTAACACACACACCACACACAACTGCAAAGAATATAATAATCCATGAGTCCAATCCGCTAACAACTTTTTGCAACATGACATCACGTCCACCCGATCATAATTTCAAACCGTTTTTCGTCAGCTGCTCCATGTTTCGAGACGCGGTTGCCATCGGCACGTCTTGTTAAAGCAGAGATCGTGTCCCCTTATTGCGGGATTCTCATCAATACGGGTGTGGGTAACCCAACCGTGCCGTTCACATAGCCCTTCGGAATAGGCGAGTTTCGGGGCGAGTTGGGATGCGTTCAATATTCACTGCCTTTATAAGGGGATAAGGATTCCCCTTTCTTCTCCCACGCCTTCTATCTTCCTCTGCCCCTCCACTATTGAGCTCTAGCACCCAAGTTCTCATCTTTTTCCCACTCGAGCAAGCACTCAACCATGTCTGGATCCAAAGGTCAAGGCAGGTGGATGGTCTCCTCCATCAAGGAGAAGGACATTACTGAGCTTCGGGCGGCCGGGTACTTGGCAAAGGAAATCGCCCACCGTCTTCCAGCCCAGGGGCAAGTCGTCCCCACACCGAAGCCCAATGAGAGGGTGGTATTCATCCCCCATTTCCTCCGCGGGCTAGGGTTTCCACTCCACCCTTTCATCTGCGGGCTGATGTTCTATTACGGGCTAGACTTCCATGATCTGTCCCCGAATTCCTTCCTCAACATCTCGGTGTTCGTCATCATGTGTGAGGCCTTCCTCCGCATCCATGCCCACTTCGGGCTATGGCTCAAGGTCATCAACGTGAAGCCAAAGTTGGTGGATGGCCAGCACGCGGAGTGCGGAGGTGCCATGGTGAGCAAGCTGACCAATGTCTCCTGGCCAAAAGGCACTTTCATAGAGACTGTTAAGGAATGGCAGAAACAATGGTTCTACATCATAGAACCCCGCGGCGCCACTTGAGCCGCGGCTGCCGAATTCAACTCCGGCGCTCCGATGCGACTCACCTCCTGGGTTGAGAAGAGCCCGAACTGGTGTTCTCCAGATGAGCTGATAGAGCTGCAGACGCGCGTTCAAAGCATGCTGGACAAAGATATCAAGCTTGTCGATATAATCCAGGTGATGCTAGTTTGCCGGATTCTCCCGTGCCAAAGCCGAAGCCACCCTCTATGGGAGTTCAATTCAAAGAAGCACCATACCCTGAAGAGGCTCTTCGAAACCACTCACGAAGACGCCTGGAAGTTGCTCTTCAAGGGCAACGAGATACCACCGGCCATAGACTCGAACCACGGGCACGACATTAATCACCTCGCCAATGAGGTATGTTAACGCATCCCCTACTTGCTTGTTTCAAGGATGATATCCGAGTTTTTATTATCATTGCTTCTTCGGGAATGGATGGAGAGGGCGAAGCAGATCCAGTGTCCGGCTCTGCTGCCTGAAGAACCAGCCATCCCGTGTTTAGCGAAGATGCTGGTGTCGGCGCCCTATAAGGCACCGGAGAAGAAGGCCCAAGGGAGGGACAAGGGGGTCCGGAGTGGCCCCCGCCGCAAGGGCGCTTCGGACACGACGTCTGAAGACAAGAACCGCTCCTCCACCGCCAAAGATGACGATGATGATGATGAGGAGGAGAGCGATTCTCCCCCTGACGAGGGGAGGAAGAAGAGGGCGGCCTCCACAATTCTGGAGGCGGAGGCGCCCAAGAAGGGGAAAGGCCCACTCGTGGGCAGCTCCGCATGGGACGTCGACAACAGTCCAAAGCGATGCCCCCGCACTAAGCCTCGGGCTGCATCGAAGTTCTAAGACTCATACATGCCCATAAATCTAGCCTCTCATCTTTGTTGTATTGACATGATTAGTTATGTTGCAGTCCTGCCCACCACAGCTCCCAGCGATCCTCATCACGAGGTTCGTTGGATTCAAGGGTGATGGCTAGCGAGCCACCGCCGACCGCTTACTTCCCCAAGGCCAAGGGCGACATAGAGGTGCTGTCCCGAAGGACTTTCCCAGGCCGGGGGGAGGCTCAGGAGGCGCCAGAAGGTGAGGGCTCCATAGTCGGACACCAGGGGGAGCCAATCCCCTTGGAGACTGGGGGTGAGGGCCGTATTCAGTTCGGCCCTCAGCCGGATTTGATTCTAGAGACCGATATAGCTCCAGAATCCGGCGCACAACCTCCTTTGAAAGAAGGGGGTATTCCTATTCTGCCGGTGACCCCTGTCCAATCAGGGGCACCGGATAATCTGCTGGAAGCGCTATGAGGCGCTTCCATTGTGGATGAGCACCATGTTCTTATGGGCACGGTAATTGAAAGGGTTCAGTCCGCCAAGAGCGACTAACCGAAGCCTGCAGCAGCCTGCTGACAGGTTTTGAGGTAAGCGACGCCAAAAAAGAGAAAATCCCAATATAGACAGTAGCCCCTGAGACACTGTCCAGTGTTCGGAAAGAAAAAGCCGAACAGAGGATCAATCCTTTATTGCAGGAAACTAACAAAATTTGTCTAAAATGAATATGCAGGCGTCGCTGTTGGCCACAGCCTCGCATACTACCGAGGTCACCAAATTGAAGCAGAGTCTCGAGCAGGCCGAGGAGGAGCTCGGCCAGATGAGGAGGCAGCTCCAAGAAAAATAAGGTATGTGATAACCCGTTATGTATTCAAAAAAGTAAAATGATATGCATTGTCCGAAGTGTCATGATATGTATAGAAGCGACGACCAAGGTCGAGGCCCTAAGAAAGGCCCTGGCCGAAGCCGAGGGGGAGGCTGTCAAGGAGCAGGCCGCCCGTAAGAAGCTCAAGGCCCGGGTCAACGAGGTCCAACAAGAGCTCCAGGACGCGGTGAGGAAGTGCGAGACCTTGGAGAGCGATGCGTCAGCTCAAGAAACCGAACTCGCCAAGGCTCGTCAGGGTGCGGAGACGGCCCGGAGTGAGGCGCAGGGCACCCTCCAAGAGATCCAAGAGGCCAGGACAATCGCGGCGGGTAAGGCATTTAGTATGCAAAGCAAGTATGTGAAGACGAAGTATCTTTTACTAACCCGGATTCGGAGTTCTCCACGGGCTTTTGTTGATATGCCATGTAGTGTGTCCGATGTCGTGGATCTAAGTCTGACAGTAGAGTGGGGGGGTAGGTATGGAGAGGCAAGGTCCTAGCTATGGAGAGGTTGTAAACACAAGAGATGTACGAGTTCAGGCCCTTCTCGGAGGAAGTAAAAGCCCTACGTCTCGGAGCCCGGAGGCGGTCGAGTGGATTATGCGTATATGAGTTACAGGGTGCCGAACCCTTCTACCTGTGGAGGGGGGTGGATTATATAGAGTGCGCCAGAACCCCAGCCAGCCAACGTAGGAGAGGGTTTAAGGTGCGTTAAGTCCGGGGCGTTACTGGTAACGCCCCACATAAAGTGTCTTTACTACCATAAAGTCTACTTAATTACAGACCGTTGCAGTGCAGAGTGCCTCTTGACCTTCTGGTGGTCGAGTGAGTCTTCGTGGTCGAGTCCTTCAAGTTAGTCGAGTGAGTCCCTCGTAGGTCGACTGGAAGGTGATCTCTTCTAAGGATGTCCTTGGGCAGGGTACTTAGATCAGGTCTGTGACCCTACCCTAGGTACATGACTCCATCATTAGCCCCCGAATGGATTGAGGCTTGAGTGATGAAGGAGTTGATGCTGTTTCTGATTAGCCTTCGCATACTGGTCATGCGTTGTTTTGAAAAAAATCTCTTTGTTGATAGTGAACAACTTTTCTTTAGTCGACTCGATCCATTCCTTTCCTTCGTCGAGTGATCTTTTGGACTCCGCCGATTTCCGAGCGACGGATCGCAGGAAATCCCGCGTTTGGCAGACCGATCTGCCGTTCGCGGATTCCGCGGGATGCGAAATTTGGGGAAGCGCGCGAAGCGGGGCGGACCGCGGTGTTCGGACGGGACAGGGCATAGACGCCTCGATCCCCGCGCCGCTTTTTTCGCCATGTATCGCGTCCGCGTAACTGTTCAGGATATGATTAGATCGACCGGGCCCACCTGTCATCCACTCGGAAGGGATCTTATAAATGTGCCCGGCGAGGGTTTTTTGAACAGTGCCTCAGCATTCTCTCTCTGCTCCCTTCGTCTTCGCCCAACGCGCTCGCTCTCGCCTCCGCACAACTTCTCCTCGCGCGTCCCGCCGGCAGCCATGGTCAAGGAGAAGACGGCGGCGTTGGAACGCGCGAAGAAGGCGTCGGCGACGGAGAAGGCGAAGGGGAGATCCACCAGTCGTGGCAGGTCTTCGTCTAGATCTCGCCTGCCGAAAGGCTGGGTCCAGGGAGATTGGATCCAGTCGACCATCACGGAGAAGGATCTCCTCGACATGGCCAACGAGGGCCTGATCCCTCATGGAGCTGCGAGGCTTCCGGGGAAAGAGTGGCAGCCCCAGCCGGAAGAGGGTGAGTGCGTGCTCCTGGCTACCCATGTCGACCGCGGATTTTCTTTGCCGCCGAGCATTTTCTTCCGTGGTTTCTTGAACTTCTTTGGAGCGCAACTCCACCACTTCACCCCGAATTCTATCGCCTATCTTGCCGCGTTTGTGTCCATGTGTGAGAGTTTTCTGGGTTGTCGACCGCATTGGGGCTTGTTCAAGCACATATTCACGTGTCGCTCTCAGACCGTGAAGAAGGCGAGCCCAGGCGACGAAAAAACCCGAGTTGTCCAAATGTGTGGGGGTCTGGGGATCCAGGTGAGGAACAAGAGCACCTTCCCAGCCATGACATTTCCCGAGTCAGTCAGAGGCTGGCAGTCGACCTGGTTCTACTGCCAGGATCAGTCGACGCCGGGGCAGTCGAGTGGACTCCCTCAGTTCACCATGGGCCGAGTGAACAAGCCCTCCTCTCTGAAGGTGATTCCGGAGGAGAAAGCTGACGTGAAGATGCTGATGGAGCGTGTAGTTCAGTTGGTTCGGGATGGAGTGACGGGTATGGATCTCCTGGAGGTTTTCCTTAGGCGTCGTATCCAGCCTCTTCAGTTCCGGAGCCATTGCATGTGGTTGTACTGCGGGACTGAGGATGTGACTCGGGTCAATCCAGAAACAGTCGACGATGCCACTCTGGAAAGGTGGATGGCCGCTGTTACTGGGAACAAGGATAACCCTCGCGGAGCCAGAAGGATTCCTCCACTCGACTGCCACAGTGATCCAAACAAGGTATGTCTGCTCCACTTCCCATTGTATTCTCGTCGCATTTATTTCTGTTTTCTCTGCCGATCAGTCGACTGGTCTTTGTCTTGATGTCTATCAGGCCCTCACTGAGCTGTACTCGATGCCCAATGGAGCACAGGCTCCAACCGAGGAGGGAGAAGCGAGCGGGGGCGAGAGCCAGGAGGAGGAGTGGGACTCGGATGCCGCTGAGGATGATGATGATGATGATGACGACGATGATGGTGACGATGAGGACGAGTAAGAGGAGGAGGAGGAGGAGGTCGCACCACCGCGCTCGGAAAGGCGGTCGAAACTTGTCCATGACCCTGCGACTGAACGCGGCGAGGGGATTGCGACTGTTACGCAGTCGACCAAGCGCCCTCGGACCACCTCTCCGGCGCCGACTGAAAAGGCGTCGAAGCAGCCCAGGGCGGCCCCGTCAAAGCCGACCAAGCACCTGCCGAAGATGAAGGTGTCCATCCCCACCATATCAGGGTAATCATGTTGCTTAAGTCTTCTTGTTTTGTGTGAACTTTATCTCTGGTTGGCGCTGGATTTAGTCGACTGATTCTTTGGAGTTGCAGTGCTGCTACTTCTGAGACCTCAGCTCGGGCTGACGACCATGAGATGGAGGACGCAGCAACCTCAAAACCTGGTACTATACTCTTAACACCGTTTCTAGTCGACTGACTCATGATCTCTAATTCTGATTCTTTTCTGTAGCTCCATCCAATGTTATTATCACTCTCCCTGATGATGATGAAGATGAGGAACCGCTGAAGCACAGAATGAGAAGGAAAGCGTTTGCCAGCAGGGTGCCCCAGGATGTGACGGTGCCTGAGACTCTGGTCGCGGAGGAGGAAAACGCCACTCGACACACTGTGTCCTTCGCAGATCCGCTGACGAGTGCTCCGCAGCCCTCCCTCTTCACGATGCACCACGTCCCAGAGGACCAAGCTGGCGCAGCGAAGGAGGCGATACGCCAGGCAGGGATCATGATGGAGCAGTTGAGGACCATCCGGGATGCGAGCCAGGCAGCTTACGACGCCAGTTCCGCCCTCCAAAGCAATGTTCAGGTCAGTCGACCACCGTTTGTTCTGTTAGGATATGCGATCAAAAACTTTTCTTTCCAGAATTTATAGTAGTCACCCACTGGGTGTGTTGATTTAAACTCCGTGTTAGCGGGGGCACGCTGAGTGCACCCGCTGGGTGTAGTCCCCAAGGCTAAGGTCGACTGCTGGCAGTTGGCCTTAGGCTTCATAAGTTCAGTCTTTCCATCATTCGACTATGGCGAATGGATTTCGCAAACCGGTGGGGGCACGCTGAGTGCACCCACTGGGTGTAGTCCCCAAGGCTAAGGTTGACTGCTGGCAGTCGGCCTTAGGCTTCATAATTTCAGTCTTTCCGTCATTCGACTATGGCGACTGGATTTCGCAAACCGGTCGACTGGTCGACTCTGTCTTCAATAGGATTAGTGGGGGCACGCTGAGTGCACCCACTGGGTGTAGTCCCCGAGACTACGGTCGAATGCTTGAATTCGGCTGTAGTCTTAGAAACGCGTGATTTTTCCTTTTCCACTCGGGAGTGAATTATCTTTGACATTTAGTCGATTGGTTCTTCGCAGAACTCCTGTGACCTTGCGGCTCGCTACACTGAACTGGAAAACAAGCACATTCAGCTCGAGCTGAATTTGAAGCTGGTTCAGGAGAATCTGACGAAGGCGAAGGAGGAGACCGAAGGTATGTTTGGTGAGACCTCGACGATGGCTTTTTCCCTTCATTTGTTTCAAAATCTGATCTTGCTGTAACTTGCAGGTAAGGTGAGGGAGGCCCAAAGGAAAAAAGACCTTGAACTGGCTGAGAAGATCAAGCTTGTTGACGAGAAGTTAGCTTCAGTCACAAAACTTGAGCAAGAAAATGCTACTCTGAAAGCTGTTCTTGGGAAGAAAAATGACCTGGAGGTCTTCCTGAGTGGCCTTGCCAAGAAGCTGTTTCTTATTCTTGAAGGTAAACCTTTACGCTCAACAATCATTTTCAACTGTGGTTTTTTCATTCGACCATTGCCTTGACTCTGTGATCGTCCTTGCAGAATTTTGTCAAAACTTTGAAGAAGAGACTAGCCGACTGGAACCAAACCTTGACCCCGTCAATTCTCCGGTGAACGACGAAGTTGCCATGAATGTTTTCCGACTGGAGTCCCGTGTTGCAGCTGCCGTGGACTATCTTGCAAGGCTGAAGGTCGCCACATCTCGCATCGACTCAACGCTCTGGCCCGGGGAGACACTCCAGAACGACCTCGAGTCGCTGATGGCTCGTTTGAACGCTGTCCCTGGTCGAGTGCAGGAGTGGAAAAAGTCCTCGGCTCGGTGTGGTGCAGATGTTGCTCTGTGTCTGGCCCGAGTCCACTGCAAAGATGCGCGAGAAGACAAGCTGGCTGCCCTCCGGGTGGCCAACACCAAGAAACACGACTTCAGGTCCTTTATGGAAACTTTCCTTGCTGCTGCCACTCGGATCGCAGATGGAATTGATCTTGATGAGTTTGTTGCACCTTCCAGCCCTCCACAGGAGGGGTAAAAAACTTCTTCTAAGCTCGACGCTTTAAATTTGCCTCGGTATGCCGAGTGGAGTTGTAACCGATAAACCTTAACAGGCTTAGCGCCTGAGAACTTTCGGTTCCTTTAGGTATCGATCTGAACTTGAATTTGGTGTTTGAATATGATTGCTTTCGGCTCGAAATGTCTTTTGCAGGTTCAAAGCAAGACGCTCACTGCAGTCGACTTATTCCTTAATCCACTTAGGCGAGCGCTGGGCTACAGCTAAGCCTCCCGAGTGAGAGGTTTTCTCTTCACTCGGTAGGATTTTGATAACTTAGGCGAGCACTGGGCTGCAGCTAAGCCCCCGAGTGAGAGGTTTGCTCTTCACTCGGTAGGATTTTGATAACTTAGGCGAGCACTGGGCTGCAGCTAAGCCCCCGAGTGAGAGGTTTGCTCTTCACTCGGTAGGATTTT